>NC_137783.1:1456534-1538608 GCF_963455305.1 Plecotus auritus | reverse complement strand
AGGCTGGGGGCGGCGGGGGGCTGAACCCCAACCCCGCGCCTCGGAGCGGAGGGTGAGTCCCGTTCTCCAGAGAATCAACGGAGACGTGATGAGCGTGTGCAGCGAAGGGAACGAGATGCATAAATAAGGCCCTGCGAGCTGCCTTCAAACATTTATTCTACATGAACGAGGGGCTGATGGCATTCACGGGGACAGAGGAAATCAAAAAGTCATCGCCGGCAGCCACTCGGCAAGCCCAGATCTGAGCACAAGCCCCCAAGGGCTGTTTCCACCAACTTTCCAATCCATCACGCTGACTCGGAGCGCGCAGGCCTTCATTCCTGCCTTAGAACCGGCCGTGACCGAAGGCGGCGGCGGCGGCCACCCCTCCCCGCACAGTCCCGGAACCACCGGGCTATAAAACGAGGCGTTAATTGGGTAATTAAGTGCGGGGCAGGCTGCAGGGTGAGGGGCTGATGGCTGACCTTTGGAGCTGGGATCAGAGTTCACGGGGTTAAAGGACCTGCCCCCTCGGGAGCCCCAGGCTTCCTCGGGGGGGCCTCAGGGAGTCGTGAGGCGGTGATTAATTATTTAAACGGAAGGATCTGTCCGGGTTTAAATGCCGGGTGAGGAGTCAGAGTCCCTGAGAGTTAATCACCTCCTCCCTGGTCGTGGGCGCTTGACGTCCGCCCCGCCGCCGTGTGCAGTGTGTCCTGGAGGGGAGGGCAGGGGAGGCGGGGGGGGGGGGCCTCTGGGCCAGGGGTGGGCAAACTTTTTGACTCGAGGGCCACCATGGGTTCTTAAACTGGACCGGAGGGCCGGAACAAAAGCATGGATGGAGTGTTTGTGTGAACTAATATAAATTCAAAGTAAAGGAGCGGAGGGGAGAGCAAGAGAACCCTCCGCTCTTTCGGCTCCGCGGGCCGGGTAGAACAGCCGAACGGGCCGGATTCGGCCCGCGGGCCGTAGTTTGCCCACGGCTACTCTGGGCACAAGGGCGAGATCCTCTCCCTGAGTGAGGCGTCCCAACCCCCCCATCCACCCCCCCCCCCACACACACACACACTCTTCCCCCCTCCCCCACTCCGGCTCAGCCATGGCCACGCCCCGCTTGTCCTGAGAATCCCACGGGGACCCACAGCTCCCCAAGAGCCACCATGGCCCCATCCAGCCTCCGGGCTGCAGGGAGTCGGGGCGAACCCGGACGCCCCCCCCATCCCACCCCAAGTTCCAAATACGTGGTCTGAGGGGGGCTGTAGCAGGGGTGGGAGCCGCTTTCCTGCAGAGGTCCCCCCGGATTTTACCGCGTCATTCTCGGCTGCCCGCCAGAGAGGAGCCCGCTGTGTGTGGGGAAGCGCTTCATTAACGCCCCGCGCCCTGCAGGGCCGGAGCCGATGCCTGTGAGGGTCCCCCACCCCGCTCCAGCTCTCCGCTCCCAGGGAAGGACGCGATGGGGGAATAAGGATGGTGTCCGAGAAGGGGGCGCGCAGCCCTCAGCACTGTGGTTACAAACAGGGGTTCCTGGAGGGGTGAGGCGCTGAGGCCTGAGCACAGGACCGGCACCCAGGGGTCGGGGCCTTCCCAACACGGGGGCAGCCTGAGGGCTCACGGGGGAGGCAGAGGGCAGTGAAGGGGAGGCATGAGGGGTAGGAGGGGGGCGAGGCCCCACAAACCCCGTTCCCAGGATTTACTCCAGTGCGTGAGGAGGGTGCTGGCAGGGGGTGCCCAGGCAGGGAGGGGGTGCAGCTTCTCTCCTGGGCCCCTGGGAGGACACATGGTCCCCCAACTTCTACCCCCCCCCACCCCACCCCCAGGGTAGCGGGAGAGCGGGCCTCGGCCCGGCACCTGTGGGAGGGCTGGGGTTCTCCCGGCTGCCAGAGAGGCCGCCGCTTCTTCCCTTTTGGGGTGAATGGTGTTGGCTGGTGCCTAAGCTTTGGGCCAGAGGACGCAGCCCCTATGGCATGCCCGTGTCCCCAGGTGTCCCCCCGTCTCCTCCCAGACACGGAGCCCTCGGGGGCTCTCCCTCACCTCGTCCTCTCAGTCTTCACGCAGACCTGGTGGGCCATGCGAGTGGCATTTTCCTGCGTGGCAGCCCTGCCCCTGACACAGGTCACAGCCAGCCCGGCCCAGGTCACAGCCAGAACCAGGTCACAGCCCGGCCCAGGTCACAGCCAGATCCAGGTCACAGCCAGATCCAGGTCACAGCCAGCCCCAGGTCACAGCCAGATCCAGGTCACAGCCAGCCCGGCCCAGGTCACAGCCCGGCCCAGGTCACAGCCTGCCCCAGGTCACAGCCAGCCCCAGGTCACAGCCCGGCCCAGGTCACAGCCAGACCCAGGTCACAGCCAGACCCAGGTCATAGCCCGGCCCAGGTCACAGCCCGAACCAGGTCACAGCCTGCCCGGCCCAGGTCACAGCCCGGCCCCAGGTCACAGCCAGACCCAGGTCACAGCCAGACCCAGGTCACAGCCAGACCCAGGTCACAGACCGAACCAGGTCACAGCCAGCCCCAGGTCACAGCCTGCCCGGCCCAGGTCACAGCCCGGCCCCAGGTCACAGCCAGCCCCAGGTCACACCCAGCCCGGCCCAGGTCACAGCCAGCCCGAACCAGGTAGCCACAGAGGCTGCGAGGCTCCCGACGGCCAGGCCTGGCACTGCGGGCACAGCCATTTCCAGACAAAGCAGCACCGGCGGCCCCCAGGCAGCTGTGCTGGGCTCCGTAGCAGCTGCAGGTTCCACCCGAGTTTGCACCGCGATAAAGGAGACAACGGAGGGGTTTCCAGCCCTCCGCCCAAGGGGCAGAGCACGGCCCTGAGACAGAGACGGCGGCTCAGCGAGCCCACAGCTGCAGCACCTCCGAGCCGCCCGTTGTGCCCGCTGACTCCGGCAGGTTTGCGTGTCCCCGCACCCAAACAACAGCTCGAGGAGTCATCGGAGACCAGACACCAAAGCGCTGTCATCACAGTCCAAGAGGTGCTGTCGATGAAAGTGCCCTCGCCCACGGTGCAGAGAGCCTGCTGGCCGGGGAAGTGCTCCCACTGAACCAGAACCTCGTCCCCAGGTGCAATGTCCCAGCAAGTGCTGGGGGCTTTGGCACCGGCGGCCGGAGCTGCTGAAACCCACACCCCAGGTTTCCAGGGCCCGCGGTGACCAGGATCTGTCTGCCCACCCGCCTGCCTGCAAGGCAACACACATCCTCCTGAACTGAAGCCGCTTGCCATCACGGCTTTGCCCAAGCCAGCAAAGGCCTGCCAGGGCCTGCAGAGCGGGGAGTTGCATTGGGAGTCAGCCATTCAGAGATTGCATCCACCCATCCACCCATCCACCCATCCATCCATCCATTCATTCATTTATCCATCCATCCATCCATCCATCCATCCATCCACCCATCCATCCATTCATCTATTCATCCACCCATCCATCCATCCATTCATCCATTCATCCATCCATCCATCTATCCATCCATTCATCTATCCATCCATCCATTCATCTATTCATCCACCCATCCATCCATCCATCAATCCATCCATCCATCCATTCATCCACCCATCCATCCATTCATTCATTTATCCATTCATCCATCCATCCATTCATTCATTTATCCATCCATCCATCCATCCATCCATCCACCCATCCATCCATCCATCCATCCATCCATCTATCCATCCATTCATCCACCCATCCATCCATCCATCCATTCATTCATTTATCCTTTCATCCATCCATTCATCCATTCATCCACCCATCCACCCATCCATCCATCCATTCATCCATCATCCATCCATTCATCCATCCATTCATTCACTCACTCCTGATGCATGGAGTCTGGCGCCTCTCCGGGGTCAGACACTGTACCAGGCACTGGGATGGCACTGTTAATCGCCCACATGCAGAGCCTGCCCCATGTAGCTTAGGGGAGTTCAGGGCCAGAGGCAGAGTTAAGGCAAGGACAGCGCTGTGCACTGGGAGGTGGGAGGGGCCTGGAAACTGCCATGCAGAGCCCTGGGACCGGCAGGCACCACACACAGTCTCTCCAGCTGCCCTCATGCTGACGACCTTCGGCCCGAAAGTCGTTGCAGGCCCATACGTTAAACTCAAGAGCTAAAGCCGAATACAAAGAGACGGGTTGGCGTGGGCTGAACACCTGGAGACATTTCCAGAATGCAAGAGCCACCTTGAGGCGCGTGGGCTGCCATGGGCAGGCTCGGCCCTGGCAGTCCACTGGGAGCTGCTCAGGTTAATTCTGAAAGCAATCGGTCCCCCAAGCACGAGAACACGGAGGCCAGCATCTTACAGCTCATTTCGGGGCTGAAGGCAACCAAGCCCATCAACAGAGCCGTGGGGAACCCCCTTCTCTCTGGGCATCGCCCCTCACACACACCCCTGACCCATTGCATGGTGAGGGCCGGGGGTCCGTCCCATTGAACCTGAACTCCCAAGTCCTGAGTCTGCAGGACTGAGCGTAACAGGAAGAAAGGAAGGGAAGGAGGGAGGGAGGGAGGAAGAAAAAAAGTCCCGGTCCATTTTGTTCGGAGACCGATTCCCTGCTTGACACATAGTAGGTGCTTAGCAAATGGTTTTTTAGAGGAGATCGAGGTGATGTCAATAGATGGGATCCAGGTTCACCTCAACCGGCTAGAAAATTCCTTCCCGGTACGGCATCCGTGCGGAATCGCGGGCTCGCCGTATTATTCCAGAACAAATGGCTGCTGAGGAGGCCGTGCAGGTGATAAAGGAAGCTGGGCGCGGAGCCGCCAGCCTCGAGTCCGCGAACAGCTGCGCCCCGTAATTACGGGGCCTGATTTATACTCTATTAAAGCTGCGCGGCAACCCATTTCTCCGAAAGCATTTAAACCTCCCCTATTCCAGCAAACACGGCGCTTTTTATCGGAAATAAATGTATCCAGCTCTTTGGGGGACATATGGTATATTTCTCTCTTATTAATAATTCAGTTCAAATGAGCAAAAATTAGTTGGTGCAGTTACGGCTGATTTTGTCCTGAAAAGATCCGCATTAATTTTAGACGTTTTGTAAATTGGGCTATTAAATAAAAGCATTATATGTGAATTACCCTTTAAATTTTAAGCAACTTGGTAGTTTAATGGTATTTTCTAGTCAGATTCATTTTCAATCTTTAAAAAATTATAGTCATTACGGCAAGACAAATTTTTGAAACCTGCTCCTTCTATCCAATTACATATTGTACTAATAAGTAAACTAGAAAACTTTAATGTTCTCACCTCGGGGTGCAGGCCTGCTCTTCTCCCTCCGGAGGTGGCATCTGTCTTCCGAGCCGGTCCCCTGAGGGGGGCTGGTCGGAGACTCCCGACAAGGGGCCGGGCCCGAGGGAGCTGGAAGGGTTGACCGTGGGTCATATATTTTTTTAAATATGTATTTTTATTGATGTCAGAGAGGAAGGAGAGGGAGAGAGAGAAAAACATCCATGAGGAGAGAGAATCCTGGATCGGCTGCCGCCTGCACGCCCCACACCGGGGATGGAGCCCGCAACCCGGGCCTGTGCTCTGACCGGGATTCCAACTCCTGGTTCACAGGTCGATGCTGAGCCACGCCGGCGGCTGGAGTTCGAGTTCAGGACTGTGAGCTCCTGCGGCCGGGATCTTCTCTCGGGGCCGTCACAGGGTGCAGAGCTCGGGCCAGCGGAGAAGCCGGAGGCCCCGCCGGGCAGGTTTGCTGAAGGGACTGAAGGATTCCTGTCCGCTGGCACGTTCGTTAGAGGAGACGAGCACGCAGCTGGCCGGCCGGGCAGTGCAGCCTGGCAGAGACCCCAAAGCCAGGCCCGCTCGGCGGGCCCTCCCCGGCTGCCCCGTGACCAGGGACGCAGGGCCGGTCTCTCCCGAGGCCCCCCCTGCTTCAGTCCCGTTCAGAGAACCGGGGCCGTGGGGGCTCTGGGGGCTGACATCTCGGCGCCAGGACTGGCAGGCCGGCCGTGTGCTTTGGCCAGCTTTGTCTCCGAGACGCGGTCCCCACAGCTGTGGACGGGGAGCGCTCACGGCTGTGCTGGGCATGGGGAGCCGGTGCCCGGGAGGCGGCCTGGCCCGAGAGGCGGAGCTGCCAGACCCTTCCTCCCCACCCCAGCCTGGCCTTCCGGAGCTCCTGGCCCGGGTCCCTTCTCCTACCCCGCCCTCTGTGCCAGCCCGGCGGCGCCCGCCTGGCCCACCTGCCCTGGCCCGGAGGATGCGCTCACACCAACTCCCACCCCACCTGGGCGTAACCCCAGGACTGGAGTCCCTCGTTCCTCCCGCGGCGGGCACTGGGATCTGTGGCTGAGCCAGGCTCCGGGGCGGACATGCAGACGCAGGCCCTGGCCTGCCCTCGGGGTGTCCGGGCCGGGAGCCACGGCAGCGTGGAGGGGCCCAGCGCGGCCTGGGTTACTGGGGTTATGGCGGCCTGGCTGGCCTGTGGCTCCGGCCCGGCTCCTCGCTGAGCCACACGGAGATAACCAGCCGCACCTCAGGCGCAGCGTGGGGAGGAGGACCGAATGGGAAGGTGTCTTCGCGCAGCATCTCCTCCACGTGGGCACTGACCGCGGGGCTGCGGCTGGTACCCGCACCGACACGGCGAGCGGAGCGGAAGGAGCGGCTTCGGATCCTCCTGCCGGTTTAGAGCGGTCTCTGCGGAGGAGGCCTCATCGGAGAAGAGAGAGGGGGAGAGGGGAGAGGGGGAGAGGGGAGAGGGGGAGAGGAGAGACGGGAGAAGGGAAGAGGGGAGAGGGGGAGAGGAGAAGGGGGAGAGGAGAGAGGAGAGAGGGGGAGAGGAGAGAGGAGGAGAGGAGAGAGGGGGAGAGGGGGAGAGGGGGAGAGGGGAGAGGGGGAGAGGGGAGAGGAGGAGAGGGAAGAGGGGAGAGGGGGAGAGGGGAGAGGGGGAGAGGGGAGAGGGGGAGAGGAGAGAAGGAGAGACACAGCGTCTCGTCGGGGGGGCTGGAGGGAGAGGCAGAGCAGCCCCTGTGCTCGGAGCTCAGGCCGTCACCCCTGCGATCTCTCCGCCTGCGGGAAGCGTGCCGCATCGGCCACGCCATCAGTGGTACATTCTCCCCAAACAACAGAGACGCTTAGGAGTGGACAGGTCTGGGAGGCGTCCCCTCAAGGGGTGGGGACGGGGAAGGGCAGCGTCTGTCCGGCCAGCGGTCTGTCCGTCACACGGGAGAAGAACCACCAAAGCAGGGCCCACGGGGTGGCGGAGACGGAGTGCGCGCCCCAGAGCAGGACGAGGGTGCTGCCGTCGGAGAGCATGCGCCGTCCTGGCTACATAGCTTCGCACCTCAAAGATCAAACTTTAAAAAGCAGAGCGTTAAATAGCAATACAGATCTTGTTTTTAATATGTATTTTTATTTATCAGAGGGGGAGAGAGAGAGAGAGAGAGAGAGAGAGAGAGAGAGAGAGAGAGAGAAACATCCATGATGAGAGGGAATCATCGATCAGGTGCCTCCTGCATGGCCCCCACCGGGAACGGAACCCTGACCTCCTGGTTCCTAGGTCAGTGCCCAGCCCCGGAGCCACGCCGGCCGGGCACAGTCCATATCTTGTTAAAGCTTTTGCCTTTTCCTCCTGTTTCCCGTCACAATCACTTCCTCCCCAAGCTGGCTGAGATGCGCCTCCTCCACCTCCAAATTGTACAGCCTCGACCCCGGGCCCTGGAGGGTTCACACGGGATGGAAATCAGAAAATTGTCCAGCCCTCGCCAGTTTGGCTCGGTGGATAGAGCGTCGGCCTGCGGACTGAAAGGTCCCAGGTTCGATTCCAGTCAAGGGCACAGGCCCGGGTTGTGGGCTCGATCCCCAGTGGGGGACTTGCAGGAGGCAGCCGACCCATGATTCTCTCTCTTCATAGATATTTCTCTCTCTCCCCCTCTTTCTTCCTCTCTGAAATCAATAAAAATATATTTTTAAAAAAATTAAAATAAAATAAAACCGTGTCCAGAGGAAACGCTCCCAGGGGGTGAGAGGGAGAGCGGGGAGCGGGCCCACCTGCCTCGGGTGTGTAGAAGCCAACTCTCAGAACTGGACGGCTTTTACGTCAGTCCGATGAGCTGTTGGCCAAAGAAACCAATTCGCCGAAACCGGTGTGGCTCAGTGGATAGAGCGTCGGCCTGCGGACTGAAGGGTCCCGGGTTCGATTCCGGTCACTGGCATGTACCTTGGTTGCGGGCACATCCCCAGTGGGGGGTGTGCAGGAGGCAGCTGATCGATGTTTCTCTCCCATCGATGTTTCTAACTCTCTGTCCCTCTCCCTTCCTCTCTGTAAAAAAACAATAAAATATAAAAAAAACAAACAAACCAAGAAACCAATTCTTTCTCCATCTGCTGAGACAGAGCGGGAGCCACGGCTCCCCCGGGTCTGGGGTGTCAACATGCACACGGGTCCCGGGCTGTGACCGCCCCCACGCTGCTGCTCGCCGGGGGAACAGGCGACACAGGCTCGGCCATTTCTCACGCAGCGGGAGTGACCCCATCATTTCTCCGTCCCGGCTTCTTAGGGTCTCCTTAGATGAAGACGCATTGCCCTGTGCTGGCCCTGTGACAGCTGCCGGGGGAGGTCAAAGCCGCGTGATGATAGGTAATCATCGTCTGCCCGGTCCCCGGGCGGCTCTTACTTATCAATGAATTGCGCTGAACGTGGTATAAAACCCCCGATAATGAAGCGTGAACCGGGGGTAACTTATCTGGGCCCCTTTCATTCATATGTCAGAGGGCAGACACGAGTAAACAATTCAAAGCCACCCGATCTGGCGAGCGCCGTGCGCCGCGCGGGCTGTAAATCCGAAAGAGACACGCAGCCCACGGCCCGCAGCAGGCGAGGCCCCCACCGGCAGGGCCAGGGAGGATTTATTTTTTCTCCTCGTCTCCTCAGCCGAAGTTATTACCACAACTGCCGGGGAATTTGCGCGATCGGGAGATAAGGGTCTTAATGATTCTTTGGAGACCCGTCAATCACGGCCAATGCTGCCCGAATCGGAATTACATCTGCATGTGAATTAGCAACATTACTCGCCAATTTAGATCAGAGCGAACATTTTTCCATTGGAGACGGAATTAAATTAGAAAATGAGTGAGTCTTTAATTTCCAGATTATAAATCACGGAAAATAATTCAACTCCTGTACCTTAAGGCCAATTACATTATCCTAAGCGACATTTTATCTCCCCGCCTCGGCGGTGACTGGGGCGACGGGAGCCCTCCCACAAATCAGCCCGCTCGGCGGCAGGAAACGCAGCTGCCACCGCGCCCCGCACGCAGCCGCCGCCGCCTTCGCGCCGCGGCTGGTTTTACATGAAATTTGATTGTCTGTTTGACGGTGTGTTTCTGTGTTTGTGGGAACCGATGCGTTAGCCAGAGACGGGGGGTGCGTGGTGCTGGGCTCGGCGGTGATGTTTTACAAGCGATCGCCTGGTTTCAGGTCGGGGCACCTGGTCCCTCCCATCACCCGCCCGCCCCTTCGCCTCGCAGAGGACCACGACACCCAGGGGTGCTCTCGGGACCGCAGGCCCTGCCTCTCTGGCCTCCCAGACCCCGCCTGCCCTGCTTCTTACCCGCTTCCACCCGGCCCCTGGCCATGGCCTCGGCCGCCTCCCTCCCCGCCTGTGAGCCAGCCCCTCCCAGGGCAGTCACGCCGTATGGATGCTCGTGCCCGTCCGCCAGGGACTGGCTCTGAGCAGGTGCCCGTTCAATATTCGGTGCGAAAAGGACTGAACGAATGGGTGACGTGGGTCCACTCCACCCGGCACCATCACCAACCACAGCCCCAGGGGAAGAACAGACACCCGGGCCGCCCACCTGGCACCATCACCAGGTCGACAGGAAGCCAGGACGGGGCCTCGGTCACCAGCGGGGCCTACCTCCCTTGAGATAACCGGCCCCCGGATCCAGGCGTCTCCCCGTGAACCACAGCCCTGCTTGTCACGTGCAAAAGCCGGCGTGACCCAGAAAACCGAGTCCCTGCTGCAGGGCCGGAGGGGCGGGAGAGGAAACGCAGGAGCCAGCTCGGAGACGGGCCGCGTGGGCCGGGGAGGACGCGGGAGAAAGACCCCTCCTTTCTGGGGGTGCTGCCTGGGGACGGAGGTGGGTCCCCTGACAGGAGCTGGCATTTCACGACGGAGAAGGTGAGGCTCGGAAATGGTGGGTAACTTCCCCGGGTCTCCCGGCGAGCGAGGGCCAACACCACGCCGGCGCTCGGGCCCTGCCAGCCGGGGCCCGGAGCCCACACAGGAAGGGCCTGCGGTCGCCGAAGGGGCGGGTCGAGTTCTCCCCCCGCCTGGCCTGGCGGCCTCTGTTTCCATGGCCCCCGGGCCCACTGCCCAGCCTTAGCGACAGAGACGCTGGGGACAGATTACACTAAACGGGCACGTGCCGTTCCCCCAAAATGCGCATGTAACTGGGCGCCCTGTCTTGTCTGGCGGCCTTGCCGGGGTGGTGTGTGGGGGAGCTGTGAGGTCCAGGGGCTCACCAGCCCCCCTCTTAGGGCCCAAGCGGCTCCTTCTCCCAGACCCTTCCCCGTCTTCAGTCCTCCTCAGCGCACCAGCCCGTCCCCGTCCTGCCTGGGCCGGAGGAGGGAGGGCCCTGGCCTGCGGCCTTCCTGCCACCAGCACCGCCCAGGGACAGGAGAGGCCACAGCGGGACCGGGACGTTTGGCACTTGCTCAGTGAGGGGGCAGCCAGGGTCCTCGGGGCCCGACCCCTCAGGGCGAGCCCGGCTGCCCCCTCTCCTTCCCACGGAGGGCAGCTGAGCACCCAGCCACGCATCTGCCCAGCTCCCTGCCCCACGTCCCACCCCACGCCACATGCCCACAGTGCACACACGGGCATGCACTCACACACACCTACGCACATAGGCATGCACACGTGTGCACACACATGCATGTACACATATGTGCGTATGTGTATTCACATGCACATGGGTGCACACACAGCTACAGCCTTTGCTCCTTTCTGGGGTCAGTCGGCCCGTCGCTCACCTGAGCCTGGGGCCCACGTCCATCTCCCTGGCGTCCCTACTGGAACCCGACGAGACATTCATGCCTCCACTCCCCGCTCCGCAGCCCGTCCGTCACGGGAGGAGACTGTGAGCACTGGCGGGGCATGTCCGTCCCGTTACCACGCGGCTGTGGAGGAAGCGAGGCGGGGCCGCGGGGCCTGCCCTCCTGTGTGAGAGGCGGGGGCTGGGAACTCTCCCCAGAGAGCAAGCGCCCGAGCGCCCACATCCGGGATCTCCGCCCCGACGGCTGCTGCGGTCCGGGAGGGACACGGTGGGCAGGGCGGCCACCGGCCCGAACGGAAGGACGGTGCCCGCCCTGCAGCAGGGAAGGCGCCTCTACCCGGACAGGGGCTCGCGTCTCGCCTGTCCCCGAAGGGGACGTCCAGCGCTGGCCAGAGCCCTGACACGTGGCCTGTGAGGACGGAAGACGCCCTGCCTCGGCCACCGCTGTGTCCCGAGCCTAGAACCGTGCCTGCACGCAGTCGGTTCTCCGGGGGCCTCCGGGGGTGACCGCGGGAGTGGACGGATGCGTGTGGCAGCGAACCGGAGAGCCACTGCTTAGGGTTCATGCAGGGATGCCGAGGAACGAGGGCTCAATCGCCCTCTTCTCTTCGCCTCTTCCCCACCCGGGCCCGAGGCCTCCCACACGTCCAGGAAGACTCGCTTCCGGCTCCTGCGGACGGCGCGCAGCACCCCCCCCTCCCCCCCCCCCCCCGGGAACTGCGCGTTTCTGGAACTCGAGGCTGCAGACACGCCCTGAAGGGCTCGCGGCCGCAGGAAGCGCCCCACGAGGACGCAGCGCCGGCTCCGTGAAGGCCCTCGGGAGCCAGGTGCCCGCCGGACGGAAAGGTGATGCCAATGCGAAGGCCGATGGGATGTGCTCGTGGGCCCAGCTTGCCCCCAGCTCTTAGCATCAGGACACACGTTAGCCCATGGCCAAGGTGACCCCATCCGGCCCTTCTCCCCACCCCCCCTCCCCACCCCGTTCTGTGGCCCCTTTGCTCCAAAAAGCACCTGGAAAAAAATCAGCTGGGCTCCTCCTTTGAAGGCGGGCAGACGGGGGTGGGTGCGCCGGGGCCGGGCTGCCATCCCTCTGGGCTCACGTCCGAGGCCCTGGCACGGGTGGCTCGCTAGCTGTGGGTGCCAGGCCCTCTGCGGGACACGCTCCTCTCCGGCCAGAAGCTTCCCCCCGGGGCCAGGCCCAGGCCCAGACGATGCCAGGCCTGCCCCACGGGGCAACATCTCTGTGCCCAGCGACACGCGCCCCTCCCCCCAGCCCCACCGCGATCCTGGACATGAAATATTTATGAGTTCTTACAAAAAAAAAAAAAAAAAAGCCACAAACCTCCAATAATGCACGTTGTCTACCAGGCAGGGAGATCTCCGGGCGATAGGCGTTATTCAGACGCGCCCCGATCTGCCGCATTGAGATGTGATCGGGGACCATATGAAAAGCCCGCCAGGCTATTATGCCTAATTCTCGTTTCCATTCAGGCAGTATCGCCGCTGCTTAATATGATTTCCATTTGCTCTTTCCCATTGTTGCTCTTTTATTGGGGTTGTGTCTGCTTTATCCAGGGCATCTCCCCCCGCACCCCCTCCAGGGAGGTCAGGCGGGACGCACCCCCTCGGAGCTCCGGCCGTCGCTTTCGTAAAGGGGCTTCCGTGCTCTCCTGCCCGGTCTGCATTCACTCCAAAGTCCTCCGCGCCAACGTCAACGCCTTCCCCTCGCTCCGGCCCAGTGACATTTCCGCCACCGCAGAGCCCGGCGGCTCGGTATCTAAAAGCTCCGTACGGTGTATGTCCCGTTTTCCCGTGGCGCCAGCGGCTCTGCGTGAGCGCCCCATACAACGGGGGGCAGCGGAGGGTTTCAAAGCGAGTGACGGGTCCCATCCCTGGAAATGGGATTTGAAAGGTTATTTTAATTGTAAGTTTAAACCCAGGTGCGGCTCCCCATAGGGCTGCCCTCCCCCCCCCCCGGCCCCCCACCACGGGGCACCATTCCCGTCTCCCAGGGCCGCGGCCAAACAGGGCCACCTGCTCTTTCCCGAATGAAATGTAATTTTGCGAAACAGGATATTATTGTTTTAAAGCATTATGCACTTTGCATAACTCTCTCTTCCTGGATTGGTCCAGGGAGGGGGGCGGGAGTCCGAGGGGGACTTGTGACCCGTGGCCTCTCTCCTTCTCCCAGGTGTGAAGAGCGATTCTCTTCCCCGTCTCCTTTAAGCCACATCAAACCCATCGAACTACAAACCAGGCAATGATGTCCCATCGCCGAGTAATTTGGGGGGGGGGGGGGAAATCATCTTATTTTTTATTTATCCTCATTGATTTTTAGAGAGAGTGGAAGAGAGCAGGAGAGACAGAGAGAAACATCGATGCGAGAGAAACACACCGATGGGTTGCCCCCTGCATGGGCCCTGACCAGGGCCCGGGCCGGGGAGGAGCCTGCCAACGGGGTACGTGCCCTTGACCGGAATCGAACCCGGGACCCTTCGGTTCACAGGCCGGCGCTCTATCCACCGAGCCGCCCCGGCTAATGTGGGGGCAGGGGTAACTCATTTTAAAAGTAAGCGAAATCCAAGTTTCAAGCCCCGTTTGCTCCCATTGCAACCTAAACGCCTTTCGTTTAAGGAGGGAACGAATGTTTCTTAGGGGGCGCCTGGCTGGAAGTTTCTAACCGTGTTATTGGAGCCGTGATTGAAATCTGACAAAAACAGGCGGCGTTTGATAATAATGTCCCGCAGCCAAACGTGGCCCCGATAACCAAACAGCACTCCATCACCTTGGCCACGCGCAGCAGCTCCATTAATACTGAGAGCGCAGCGCTCGGCCCCTGTTCCCCGCCGGCCGGCTGAGTGACAGCGCCGGCGAAGGCGGTGACACTGAAAAATATTTGCCGTGACGCGGCCACAAATCACAGCCAGACAAGTTTAAAACTCAACATTCCCTAAACTTGCTCCGGCCCCTTCTCGTCCCCGTCTCTGGAACACGGTTAGGGTCCGCGCCGTTCTCCGCAGAGACAGCGCCGGCGAGGGTGAGTGCGGGGCAGAGACAGAGAGAGCGCGGGACAGGAGACCGCGGATGCGTGAGGGGTCGCCCCGGTGACATTTCACGTCGGAGACGCCCCCGGGGAGGGAACTGAGCGGGACCCCCTGTGGCGAGGGGCCTGCTGTCCAGACCGCGTGGGACACTCCAGCAGCCCGCGCTCAGGCCGTCGTCATCGCGCGCGGTCCTGGGTCCAGGCGACAGCCTCACGTTCCTCGGACTGATTTTTAGTTTCGGCTTTCTCCGACGCCGAGGCCGACGGGGGGGCCCACCTGGCCATCGCCCCGTCCTCGTGGCGGGAGGTGCCCCTGCCCGCTCTGCTCCTGCCAGTGGGCTGGCATTGTGCCCGCCGGCTGCACCCTGGCCCCCACCGGGAACCGGGGGCGCGGGGGGCCTGGGCAGCGATGACATGAACACCGCTCCCTGCGAGGGAGGACGTCCGTCCTCGCGGCCGGCGCCGGAGCGGGGCAGGGTGGGGACGCCAGGCTGACCTACCCCGGCGGTCGCTGTGGAGAGTGAGCCGGTTCCGCCAGCAGGTCCCATGGACGGTGGGCACCGCCCTGTGTGCTGCTGAATCTACATCCAACGAAAACCGGGCACTGTCCACGGGCTGAGCGTCCCCGCGCTCACTGGGGGCCCGAATGAAAGCCATGGAGGCCTTTGCAGTCCAAGCAAGCGGGCTGTGACTCTCACACACGGAAGCCACGCTGGCACGGACAAGTCCACCAGAGCGGGGCCATGACCCAAGGTGACCCTTCCCGTGCCCGCCCCCCCGGTTTCTGCAGGGCCAGCGGGACAAGAGCGGCCACAGGTGGGGGCCCCGCTGGTGGGGCAGGACGTCTGCCCATCCATCCCGTCCCCGTCTCCTCCTGGCGTGAGGGTCCGTCTGTTAGGTCACAGACCTCGGCACCGAGGAGCCACAGGAACTGACTCACGGATGCTGCGATGGGACGAGACTTTCGGGGAGGACGTCGGTGGGTCCGCGGCGTGCGGGAGGGGATGTGAATTGGGGGGCCAGAGGTCAGGAGGCGGTGGATCGCATTTCCAAAGATGACCGCCACGGTGACGCCTGTCCTCCAGGCTCCTCGGCCCCGCGACCTCGCCACCTCGGGTCCAGAGGTGGGCCCCGGACAGGCCTCATGAGCGCAGTGGCGGGTGACGCTGGGTGATGTCCCAGGGGGGCCGCGGATGTCTCCGTGGTTTCTCCTCCGCGTGGTTCTCCGTGGAACCGACCGGTCGGCCATGCTGTGAGGAAGCCCAACAGTCCCGCGGAGAGACAGAGGGCGCCTGGCCAGCGGCTCGGAGCTCCCGGCCACGTGAGCAAGGCCAGCGGGCGTGGCGGGCGTCCCATGCCACGGGGAGCCATCAGCTTGAGCCGTTACGCGGGCGGTGGTTTGTCAGACAGCACCAGGCAGCTGACCCGCGGGAATGAGTCCCGATCGGAACAGGTATGTCACTTGTTCAACTTCCCTGTCTGTCTGAAGATGTTCAGAACAAAAAATTGAGAAAAAAAAAAATTCACTTAGGTCTTAGCTATAGTCCCCGCCGGCCTGGCTCAGGGGTTGAGCATCAACCTGTGAACCAGGAGGTCACGGTTCGATTCCCGGTCAGGGCACAGGCCCGGGATGCGGGCTCCATCCCCAGGAGGGGGTGTGTAGGAGGCAGCCGGTCCGTGATTCTCTCTCATCATGGATGTTTCTCTCTCTCTCTCCTTCTCCCGTCCTCTCTGACATCAACAAAATACATTTTTTTTAAAATTAACAAATATATGGAATTCTCAGCAGCCGCCGTCGAGAATGATGGAGGAGGAGACTGGGTGTCCTGCTGGGACGAGATGTTCCGTGCGAGGTCGATACTCAGGGCCTGGTTTCGCGTGAAAAATACACTTTCGCGCCGGGCGCTTGGGCACGTCGGGAGGCGGTGCCCGGGAGGCGCGTGCGGCTCTGCGGGGCAGGAGCGCTTCCCTCGTCGCCGTGGGCTCCCGTGGGCTGGTCACGGTAACCATACCAATGGGAGCAGCTGAGTGAGCAGCTCGGTAAACCCAGCACAGGGCCGCGTCCGCAGAGAGGGGCCTACGAATGTGTCGCCCTCGGCGTTTCCTGGGGACGCGGGCTGCGCCCCGGGGCGGCTGCGCCAACCGTCTGCCCGCAGGGAGCAGGTTACGCGTCAGCGCGGACCCTCGGAGCAGAACCGGGGTGAGACCTGGGCTCTGGGAGAGGAAAAGGGGTCTCGGCGCCTCTGGCCTTGGTGAGCCGACCGGCAGGGACGCAGCTCTCACAAGGTTTGTAGGGAGAGAGGAGGGGGCCCTGCCCTCGGCCCCTGGGGTGCCCATGGCAGGAAGTGGGGAGACCCTCCGGACCAGAGGCCCCTGCCTCTCTGGGGGGAGACCGCCATCGGGACGCCTGCACCAGCCTGGGCCTCCAGGTGAAGGAGGCCTCAGATGCAGGGACCCCCAGTGTTCTGAGTCTTCCTCCGGTTGAGTCTGGGGGCCTTCCAGTGGCGCCCCCGGGTGGCCCCCGCAGCCCCCGCCTCCCGGCCAGGCCGCCCAGGTCAGCGCTGGGGCCTTCTGCTCTAAGAGTTCCAGCAGCTTCTTCGTCCCTGGGCCTCCGCCTCCGGCTCTGAAGAGCGGGCACGGGCAGCTCCCTCCGCGGAGTCACGGACAGCAAGGCCGGCCGCTGGCCCCCGGGCCCCGCCTGTCCCTGTGCAGCCTCCGAGCCCGGGGCTGAGCACGGCCCGGCACAGCGGGATGGGCTCCTGAGTGAGAGACGCGGGTTCAAGCCCAGGCCAAGCTGCCGAGTCGGCTCAGACCACAGCCTCAACGCGCCTCTGGGCCTCAGGGTCCGCGTCTGTACAATGGGGCGTTTGTCCTATCCGACCCCAAGGTTCCTTCCTTCTCCACCACGATGGCCCCTCGGCCTCCTGAGTCTGGAGATGTCCCCCTCTCTGGGGCCACGGGGCCGGCCCGGGCAGTGCTCACGCCCCCAGACGAGTGGGGCTCTTTGGAAGGAGTCTAAGAGAGCCCGCCTTCCCAGCCCCAGCAAAACCAGAAACGTCTGGGCGTCAGCCCTGGCCTCGGGAGGAGGCAGGCGGTGCGCGTCAGAGGGAGCTGGGCGCGGGGGCCGCGATCGGGGGACGCGAGCTCTCGTGCGAGACGGGCCTTTATGAATAAACTAAATACGCTGATAGTAAAGGTAATGGTGCAAGTGATGGAATAGCTCCCCGGCCTCCCCTCCCGGCGGCTCACGGGGGGAAGCGGCTGATGATGGAGCTCCGCTTGCAGGAAGGCAAATACAGACATGGCTCCCAGGCCGGGGGCGTGGGGACCGTCAGCCGGCGGTCCCTCCCGTCCTTCTCCAGGGGAGGAGGTGGGTCAGAGCCGCGGTCACAGAGCCGGAAGCAAGGACAGACAGCCCTCCTCCCGGCGTGCGCCCCTGCCAGCAGCCGCAGCCCGGACGCTCAGGACCGTGTTGGACCACCGTCCCTGCCCCACTCCTAACTGAGGAGGACATGGTCCCTTACCAAGGTGAGGGGGCACGTGACAGTCACTGCTCCCAGCTCCCTGGCCCCTGGTCATGCCGGCCTCTTGCCTGGTGCCCCATGGCCACCTCTGACCAGCCTGGCACCTCCCGCCCATCCAGGGCTTGGCCGCACTGCCTTCTCCTAAGAGACATCCCCCAGCCCCTCGCCTGGCTAAGGAGGGGGCGAGGCTCCCTGTTACCCCCCGAGATCAGACCCCTCGGCCTGGCGCCCCCGCCCCCACGCCCTGGCCCTGGCTACCTCTCCATCCCACGCTCTCAGGACGCCCACCCCGAACCTGGGTGACCCTCTGGCCAGTCAGCTGCGCGGCTCCCCGTCCCGTCTCCCTCTTCTCCTTCCCTCTGGCCCGGCCCTGGAGGTCACCAGTCACCCTGTGTCCTGTCAAATGGGAAGATGCTGCCCGCCCGGCGTGGCTCGGTGGCTGAGCATTGACCTATGACCCAGGAGGTCACGGTTCGATTCCCCGTCAGGGCACAGGCCCTGGTTGCAGGCTCCATCCCCAGGAGGGAGCGTGCAGGAGGCAGCCGAGCCATGATTCTCTCTCCTCATTAAGGTTTCCATCTCTCTCCCCCTCTCCCTTCCTCTCTGACATCAATAAAAATATATTTTTTAAAAATAATTTCTAATTTAAAATAATGGCCGTCCGCCCAGGTGCTTTGCTGATGCACATGCTCCTGGGATGTGCTGTCGTTCTCAGGCCTGATGGGTCCCAACAGCCCGACTGCCTGTGCGGGGCGCTGCAGGACGTCAGCGACCAGGCGTGTACACGGCTGAGGGCGAGTCCCCGATACAGGACACGGCACCGAAGGCGTGTTCTCAGGGCGGCCTCGTTATCTTCACGGCAGTCGGGTTACTTCTCATGTTTTATATCCACTTTTTAAAAAATATATATATTTTTTTTATTGACTTCAGAGAGGAAGGGAGAGGGCGAGGGAGATTGAAATATCCATGATGAGAGAGAGTCATGGATTGGCTGCCTCCTGCACGCCCCGCACTGGGGATGGAGCCCGCAACCTGGGCCTGTGCCCTGGACTGAAATCGAACCCTGGACCCTTCAGCCTGCAGGCCGAGGCTCTATCCACTGAGCCACACCGGCCAGGGCTTTTATAGCCGCTTTAAAGTCCTTCCACTCGGATATTCTACAAGAATCTCTCTCCCTTTGTTCTTCCTTTAAATGTCCACCACTCCAAAGACTTCTAAACGGTGGGCCCAGGAGTCTGTCCGCAGGGCAAAGAGCAGGAAGCCGCGTGGAGGCCCAGGGTCTGGTCTGTCTCCTTCCCCCGGCGAAGGCGTGCGCCTCGGAGAAACGTCACCCACAAACCGAAACGTCAGGCCTTTCCCTTCGTCGAGTCCTCTGATCGACCACTAAGAAACCGCAGAGACAAGGAAGGTGTTCCAATCCCATTTTTAAAAATCCAGCTCTTCCAGATCTGAAACGGCTGGCGTGGAGGGTGGATGGAGAGGCCAAGTGGCCTCCGGGGCCCCGGTGCCCTCCGCCAGGCACGCGCCAGGCACCGTCCTGTGTGCTGAGCGTGGGCCCGCCCGCTCCGTCCTCCCAGTGCTGCGAGCTGGGCCCCAGCAGGCGATAGACGGTGGCACAGAGAGGGTCAGCCACTGGGCCAAGATCGCCCAGCAGGGGGGCTGGATGCGACCTGGGACCCGTGCCAATGCTCCCTGCCGCCCCGGCTGCACCGGTGGGAGCTGCCCGTGAGCGAGTGGCTCCCTGGGCCCGGATCAGCTCCTCGGGCCCCGGCGCTGGACGCCTCTGAGCAGGCATGTTCTGGAGAGAATCCAGCCGCTGCGTGGAAGGAAGAAGGCTGAAGCTAAATTACTCTGACGGCCCCTTTCAGCCGGAGATCCACGGCCCTGAGAAGGAGGGAGTCTGCTTCCCTAACTCTTCGTGTCTAAATCCTCTCTTCCCTCCGCGCACCCAGGACGCTCGGGTTCCCATGAGTGCGCCCACAGGACCGGCCGGCACCTCTTGGGGGACAGAAAAGGACGTGGATTCACCCACATGAATCTCTTCAGATACCAAAACTTGCCAAGCATCCAGATTAACCGAGACCCCACAGTCCCCCCCCCGGGAGGAGCCCTCGAACACCCCGAGAGAATAGCACCCCAGAACAGAGAGCATCGGCCGTGAGTATTGCAGGGACCACGGGACCCCTCCGAGGGCTTTGGAAATGACCTCGGCCGCGGGGAAAACCGGGCCGGGCGGCGGACACGGCCTCGGCGTCCCCGGACGCCCTTCCTCGGTCCCTTGGCCCAAGCCCGGAACTTTCCCGGCCGCGTCGGTTAAACCGCTCCCGATCTGATCCAATACGTGTGCTTTCGACACGTTGTTAACATAAGGCCAGGTCTGTAATACAGCACGGACAATTAAACGCACAATTTTTGTATAAATGCAAAATCCCTCACTGTGAATTATTTAATTAATGCTCCGCAGTCCATTTAATAGAGCTCCTTCCGCAGCCATTTCGCTCCCCAGAAAACTAATTTCATTCTCCGGGTTGATTTAATTAGATCGCGTGATAGATGGCGGCGCGGGTTCCGCGGCGCCGGACGCGGGGCCGGCCCGGCCGCCCCTTCCCTCGGCAATCTGTCAGCCCCATTCTGAACGGTATTGAAAAATTCAAGCTTTATTATTGCTCGCTCACTCTTCCTCTCCCATCAGGAGGAAAGTAATGAGCTTTTCTTCTTACGAGGGAGCCGGCCGGCGCGCGGGACCTGGGCGCTCCGGGCAGCTCCGCGTGCGCAGGGCTGATTCATGAGTTAAGTTTCCAACCGCTCGTGGCTATTAGCGCGGTCCTGCGACTGTCATTTAGTTAAAGAGACTCTCCGGTTAATTCACTCTTTTAATGAGACTGTGCTGTTCCACTAATGCATTTTACTGTACGAAAGGTCACGCCAGGAACCCAAACAGATTGGAGGGAATGTAGCAAGAAGCCTGGCTGTCAAGCAACAACTCGCGCCTCCGAGGCATTCGGCGGCCCCGGCGTCGGTAATAAGCCGCCGAACTGATGGGCCGCGCTCACCTCCAGAGCCGAGCGCCATAAATCAAGGCTAAGGAGAAGGCAGATTAATCAGGGGCTCAGACAAAGAGCACGTGTTCCATTACCCATATAATCACGGACACGCGGCCGGCAGCTGAGGAGCGGGCGCGGCCGGGGATGTGGCTCAGAGCGCCCGGCGCGGCGGGTCCGGCTGCAAGGGCCCAGGCTCCGTGTGCTGAGCCGCTGCCCTGGGGGCCGGGGTGGGGGAGCAGCGCGGGGCAGAGGTTGGGGGGCAGGCGTGGTGGGCACCGGAGGCCGTGCCGGGGCGGGGGGTGGGGGGGTGCTCAGCAGGCAGTGTGCACGGCCTCGAAGGATGACACGGTGCAAGTGGGCCAAAGGGTCGGCCGTGCTGGGCTGCGTCCACCTGGACGGCCCCACGGCCGTCCTCCCTGGGCGCTCAAGGGCCAGGACGCAGGGCACAGCCACGCTCCCACTCCGCTCTTTCTTGCTTTGGGTTCACACTCACACTCACACACGCTCGTGCTCACACACTCACACACTCATACACATAAACACACACACACACACACACTTGTGCTCACACACACACATAAACACACTCACACACTCATACATGCTCACACACTCACACACATAAACACACTCACACACTCATACACGCTCATGCTCACACTTACACACTCACACACTCACACACTCACACACTCACACATGCTCATGCTCACACACACACTCTCATACAAATGCACTTAATCATACACACACACTAATACACATAAACACACTCACATGCTCACACACGCTCGTGCTCACACACTCACACACTCATACACATAAACACACACACACTCACACACGCTCGTGCTCACACACTCACACATAAACACACTCACACTCACACACGCTCGTGCTCACACACTCACACACTCATACACATAAACACACACACACTCACACACGCTTGTGCTCACACTTACACACTCACACACTCACACACTCACACATGCTCATGCTCACACACACACTCTCATACAAATGCACTTAATCATACACACGCACTAATACACATAAACACACTCACATGCTCACACACTCATAATTAGATATTCACACACACACATACTCTCACACACTCACACACTTTCATATGCCTGCACACACACTCACACACACTCATGCACTCATACATGCTCATGCTCACACACACTCTCATACAAACGCACACTCAATCATACGCTCACACACAATCACACACATAAACACACTCACATGCTCTCACAATTACACGTTCACACACATGCTCATATACAGTCACACACTCACACACTTTCATATGTGTGCACACACTCACACAGACATATGAATGCACACATACACAGACACCCTCACACTCACACACTCACACACAATTACATACGTGCACACACATGTTCACACACATGCTCACACATTCTCATTCACACCCTTACGTACACACTCTTCCACACATACACAATCACACACATACCACACACTGTCACACACATACTCAGACACACACACACACAGAATCACCACACTCACATACACTCACACTGTGTATACACTCACTCCCACACACACACACACACACACACACTTCCGAGGTTGTGTCAGTGCCTCTTCAGGCTTTTGCTGCCTGGAATTATCCGCCGTCCATGTGGGCAGGAAGGCTTGGCCTAGCTGTCCTTTACCGGGGTTCCTAAAGCCCCCCAAAGCCTCCAGACCACATCCACTCGGGGGCACCAACGAGACGGCTGGGCCCTGTGCCCATTGGTCTCCAGCCCAAACCCCTCCTTGGCAGCGACTGGCCCGTCAGCTTCCTGGTGCCAAAGCGGGAGAATCCCCAGAAGCCGTCTCACGGGCCCTGGGCCCTGCCCTCCCCGCAGAGGCCTCCGTGCAGCCGGCCACCCCCTTACACCCGGGCAGCTGAGCGCCGGGCCTGGCGGGGCCGGGGTGGCAGCCCAGATGCCCCTTAGAAGTGGCGTCGCCTCTGCCTGAACCAGCCCGCCCCTCGGAAACTCCGCTCTCCGGCCCGGAAAGCGTCTGCTTCATCAAGGAAACATCTGTTGCCGACAACACCCCGCGCCCCGCCGCTCGGATGGCGCGGTATGAATTTTAAAACCTGTCAGCGAGGGATCACCAAAGCTCTGGGAGCGGGGAGCGGCCCGCGTTAACCTCTGAACCGGATAATCTAACGGTAATCCATTCAGAACTAATCAAACATTTACAGAACCGCACCGGCACCGGGCACCCCATCCGTCATCCGCACGCGCTCATTACCTCCCACGGCTCAATCTGCCTATGCAAATGAGGCGAGGGAGCGGCCCGCGTGTACAGAAATTATAAACAAATATTCATCCATTATGCCGCTGCAACGTAGCCGCCGGAGTCCCGGCAGCCGCTCCCCTCCCAGCCCCGGCGATCCATTATTTATGAACCTGAACCCGGACCTGACGGGACCGTGTAGGTGAATTAGCTGCATGTGTCAACCTCGGTTATAAATCCCAGCCCCGCGGACGGCCCCTTCGCGCTGAGCGTGGGTGCGGACCTGCCCGCGTCCGCGCCGCCTGAATAATTCAGAGGAATGGGGCGGGAGGGAGCCGGCTGCGCCGCGCCGCACTTGATACCACGAATAAAAAAGTCACATAAAACGAATTTCCCATAAACAGAGAATCAAATAGAGCATTTTCTCCATAATTTTATTTTCAATTTTCAAAAACGTGCCGGTTGCTACATTCATGGTTAGGTACCCCGAGCATCGCCCTCGGTCGCCTTCATTTCCTTCTTTTTTCTTCTCCCGCGGCAATGGCTGGGGGGGGGGGGGGGGGATCCCGGTCACCTGATGGACGAGCGGTTCCCTTCCCTTTATTTTTGTGACGAGCAGGCGATGGAAGGGAGCCGAGCGCGGGATGGCGTTGGCTGTCGTGACGGCGTTGGCTTTGCCCGTGATACGGTGACGGGAGGCGCGACCAGCGCTGGAGAGCGTTCGCCGAGACGGTGTTTCCCGGGACTCGGATGGCGGTTCCTCACTGTCACTCTCCAGGCTGCCTTGTTTGTTTGTTTGCTTGTTTGTTTGTTTTGTAATCCTCCCCCGAGGATATTTCCCATTGATCTTTTATGGCAGGCGTCCTCAAACAACGGCCCGCGGGCCACAGGCGGCCCGCCGAGGACATGGATCCGGCCCGCCGGGGGCCGCTGCCTGTCCTGCTTAGCAGCCGACGCGTCCCAGGCCCGCAGTGCGCCTAGGAATTTGTTCATAGTTTTTTTTTTAAACTATAGTCCGGCCCTCCAACGGTCTGAGGGACAGGGAACTGGCCCCCTGTTTAAAAAGTTTGAGGACCCCTGTTTATGGGGAGAGAGTGGGAGAGAGAGTGAAAGACAGAGAAACATCGATGTGAGAGAAACACAACGATGGGTTGCCTCCTGCACGCGCCCCGACCAGGGCCCAGGCCGGGGAGGAGCCTGCAACCGAGGTCCGTGGCCTTGACCGGAATCGGACCATTCAGTCCGCAGGCCGACGCTCTATCCGCTGAGCCACCCGGCTGGGGCCGCTCTCTCCTCTGAAAGCAGGTGTGCGCCGGCTGTGAGAGATCAATGACCCCGTGACTGGCAGGCCGCCAAGTCTCCTGCAGGTTCCCACCAGGAACCGCCACCTGGAGAGCAGGCGTGTCTGCCCCGGGGGAGGGGGACAGGGCGGGGCAGGGGAGCGGTCTTGAACCAGGTGAAACCGTTAATACTGATCGCTACCGACAACAAATAATCAACTTGAACGGCCCTTGGATCGTGAAATGACCAGCGTGGGCCAGAAGACACAGCAAAGTAATTTTGCTTCCTGATGACGCACCATCACACACTTCAACGCCAGTTAAAGACACGTGAAAAGATCTTGCCTGGGAAGTATGAACCCACGTGCTTTATTCACCAGACCTTGCTCCTTATTAACCGGTAAAGGGTCAATCCGCATTATTAACCCCGGTACCGGTTAAAAACGCAGATACTGGTTAATAACGCAGATTGACCCTTTACCGGTTAATAATGCGGATTTTGTAATCAAAGAAAACACGATAATTTCAAGAGAAACATCAAAAGTGCTGTGTTCAAAGTAATTAATGTCCATCGCTGGCTACACATTTCCCCCGTCTTTCAGATAATCTGTGGGTACCGTCCCGATAGAACTTTTCTTGTTTGGAGGCAGACCATTCAGAGACCCCATTTCCCACTTCTCCGCACGTGGTGAAATGCTGCTCAGAAAGTGCGTGCGCCATCGACCGGAACAAGTGGTTGTCTGAAGGAGCGAGACAACAAAATAGCACACACGTCCAATCGCATACATGTCAGCATACGTGTGACCCCACCGACGGAAAGAACCCGCATTAGTACCTGGTGCACCTGGTAAGAGGCGGGTTGGAGAGAGGCCCGTGGATTCGCCCCGAGTCACCGTTTAACCTGCAAGTGGGAGCAGGGCGCCCTTTCCCCGTCACCCTGCCCTCCGGGCCCCGGGCTGCGTCTGTCCGTGACCTCTGTGACTTTACAAGCAGCGGGAAAACGTCCACGCACGACCCTTCGCAACAGCCAGAGGCAGAAGCAGCCCGGTACCGACCCGCTGGCCGGTGGACGAGGCGACGGTGGCCCGTGAGCGATGGATCGTCAGAGGACCCGCGGGAGCGTGCTCAGTGACAGGAGCCACACACGGGGGCGCGGACCACACGACGGCCCGTTTATATACAACGCCCGGACAGGCGAACCTGGTGTGGCTCAGTGGATAGAGCGTCGGCCTGCGGACTGAAGGGTCCCGGGTTCGATTCCGGTCAAGGGCATGTACCTTGGTTGCGGGCACATCCCCAGTGGGAGGTGTGCAGGAGGCAGCTGATCGATGTTTCTCTCTCATCGATGTTTCTAACTCTCTATCCCTCTCCCTTCCTCTCTGTGAAATATCAATAAAATATATTTTTTAAAAAACGCCCGGACAGGCGAACCCACGGGGACAGAACGCCGGTGCGCGGTGCCAGGTGCTGGGGGGGGGGGCAGCGAAGGGTATGATTTAATGGCACAGGGTTTTATCGAGAAGAAATGAAAATGCGTTGGAATTGGATAGAAATGGCAGCTGCCCAACATCATGAGTGTCTGTAACGCCATTAAACGGTTCACAGTAAAAATGCTACTTGGATGTTATGGGAGTTTTACCTCAAAAAAAATTCTTTAGTGTCATCGACGGTGGCCCACCTGAGTGAGTGGAGACCCCCTGGCGCAGGGCCAGGTTCCCTTGGCGACCAGTCACCGTGGGCTGCACCTAGAGATGCCACCCGAGGGGGCTGGGCGCCAACCTGGAGGGACCGCTCGGGGCCGGGAGGGTCCCCTGATGAACGCCTTTGCCCAAGGCTCACCCCGCATCTTGTGTCTCTCTTCACCCATGGTGGCGGGGGGCGGGGGGTGTGGGCTGTTGTCCGCTTCTGGCTGCTGTGACCCGTGTTGCTATGAATTCCTATGGACGTGTTGCTGCGGGCACTCTGAGGGGCTCCGTGGGCTGGGTCAGCTCTCCAGGGGCGAGGGAGGGACACTCTGCAGTGCCCTGAGGCTGCACCTGGCCGTGGAGATGGTGAGGGTGGCAGGGCACCGCCTGGCCTCCCGGAGGCAGCGGCAGCTGGGAACAGGCCCCCGGCCACCACCACACACCCGTGTCCCCGACACCGGCGGCCCCTCCTGGCCCGAGGCCCTGCGGCTGAGCAGTTCGGCCTAAGGAGCCGCCTCTCTCTCCCGCCCCTTCTACTGGCTCCTCGCCCTCGCCCGCCGCCTCTGCTGCTCTGCTCGTGGCTCCCGCTCCCCGCGGCTCGCTCGCTGCCTTCCCTCCCGTTTCTCTGGACGAGCCATTAGCCACTCCTCTTTGTGCGTCTTGAATCCCAACCGCAGAGCAGGCCAGGTGTGTCCCTCGGAGCCCCTGTCGCCCCTGGAGCTAACGGGGTCCGCTTGCGCACGGGGTGCCTGACCCGCTCCGCCAGGTCACCGCTGAGCCTCCCGCTCATCTCGCTGACGACGCCCGGAGGGCCAGACGCCGCGAGCCCCACCTTCCGATGACGCCTCTCGGGCAGCCCTCGTGTCACGGCCTCGGCCTCGCGCCCCCCGCGGGCACTCCAGCAGCGCCAGGCGCCCCCTGCGGGCACTCCAGCAGCGCCAGGCGCCCCCCGCGGGCACTCCAGCAGCGCCAGGCGCCCCCCGCGGGCACTCCAGCAGCGCCAGGCGCCCCCCGCGGGCACTCCAGCAGCGCCAGGCGCCCCCCGCGGGCACTCCAGCAGCGCCAGGCGCCCCCCGCGGGCACTCCAGCAGCGCCAGGCGCCCCCCGCGGGCACTCCAGCAGCGCCAGGCGCCCCCCGCGGGCACTCCAGCAGCGCCAGGCGCCCCCCGCGGGCACTCCAGCAGCGCCAGGCGCCCCCCGCGGGCACTCCAGCAGTGCCAGGTGCACCGGGCGGGGCGCTGACTGAGCCGGTGGCAACTCTCTGTCAAGGGCCGGAGAGCACCTCGCTGAGGCTTTGCAGGCCGAGAGACAAACACTTATGCAGCCATCTAAATGTCGAATACTATTCTTTTTTCCTATTTGAACATGTTTTCATCGGCTTTCAGAGAGAGAGGAACTTCGATGAGAGAGTAACATCATCCGTCCACGGCCTCCTGCACGCCCCGCGCTGGGCATCGAGCCTGCAACCCGGGCCTGTGCCCCGACGGGAGCCGAACGGTGACCTCCTGGGTCCCAGGTCAACGCCCAACCCCTGAGCCACGCCTTTGATACCGAAGGAGAAACGGGGGTGGCGAGGGGGCCGGGGCCTGGCACACGTGGGTTCAGCCGTGGCCGTGGGGGCAGCTCCCACCGCGGCCACAACACATTGCATCCAAGTGTCACCGAACAAGAACGCAACCCGGGCCGTCTATCCCGGGGCCATTGACGAGAAATCAATATCATACTTAGCGCAGCGCTGGCGAGCGAGCAGATACAGAAAGTGCAGCCAGCGGTGGGGGGGGGGGGGGGGGGGCGCCTTGCATCCGGGAAGAAAAAGCAGACTGTCTGTATTTCCATGTTGCGGGATATTTCACCCAAACCGTGCACTGTAGGGATGCGGGGCTCAGACGGGGGGGGGGGGGGGGGCGGGATAGAGGAGAAGGGAGAGAGGAGGGGAAGAGTGAGGGGGGAGATAGAGAGAGAGGGGGAATAGAGCGGGGAGAGGGAGGCAGAGGTGGGGGGAGAAAGGAGATGGGGGAGGAGTCAGGGAGAGAGAGAGGAGGGAGAGGGAGAGACAGAGAGAGAGAGAAAGGAGAGAGAGAGGGAGGAGACAGGGAGAGAGAGAGGAGGGAGGGGAGAGAGGAGGGAGGGGGAGAGAGGAGGGAAAGAGAAGGGGGGACAGGAGAGAGATGGGGGAGAGAGAGAGGAGAGAGAGATGGGGGAGAGTGAGAGAGGAGGGAGGGAGAGAGATGGGGGAGAGAGGAGGGAAAGAGAAGGGGGGACAGGAGAGAGATGGGGGAGAGAGAGAGAGGAGAGAGACTAAGTTTGAACTAATCTCTGTGTTAAATGAGGAAAGCTCTTTGCGCGCTGGGGCTTGGCGGGTGCCCTCGGCGATGAGGGCGGACTTGCTCCCTCCCGGGGACACCGCGGCTCACGGACCTTTTCCCGAAACGGCGTTCGTTTCCTTCCGCGCTCCCCGCGGCGCTGGTGCTGTGACCGACAGCCGCTCCGGCTGCGCCCACGGGACCAGCTCGTCTCTGCTTATCCGCAGCCTCAAAGCAGATCAATCCGTGCCGCCTGGTCAGGTGGGGGGGGGGGGGGGGGAGAGGAGGACACTGAGGCCCGAGCACATCTGTGCTCACGGCGCACTGGACTGCTCCACCCGAACCCGCCCTGTCCCTCCCTTCCCCGGGGCTGTGACAGCAGACTCAGGCACCTCTCTTTGTTGTTGGTTTTTAATTTATTTTTTAGATGTTTTTATTGATTTGAGAGAGAGAGAGAGAAACATCAGTGATGAGAGAGAATCATGGATCGGCTGCCTCCTGCGCGCCCCACCCTGGGGATCGGGCCTGCAACCCGGGCCTGTGCCCTGACCGGGAATCGAACCCTGACCTCCTGGTTCCTAGGGCGATGCTCAGCCACGGAGCCCCGCCGGCCGGGCGGCCCCCTCGCTTGGTATCCGTGGCCGTTCAGCTTGACCAGGAGAAGGCCACAGCAGCAGACACAGATCCTCAGCGCCAGCCCGCGCAGCGCCGGCCACAGCCACAGCCGCGGCCAGTCCACACCGCCCGCCACACGGGTGCAAATGTGAACACGTCTCATTTCTCTGCGTCCCGCCCCAGCAGTGCAACAAGGGAGGGGAGAGAGGGGAGAGAGGGGAGAGAGGGGAGAGAGGGGAGAGAGGGGAGAGAGGGGGCCCTCCCCGGCGAGTAGCACCCGGGGCCTGTGAGGCCGAGTCTACAACCTTCCGGTTATTTCTCCAGCTCAGGGTGTGTCCGGCTCCAAGCCCCATCTCATCTGCACCTTGAAGCCGCCCCCTCGCCCACCACTGGCCAGGCTCCTGGCTGCAGGGACCGTCCCGTTACTGTGGCTCCCCGTCACCTGGGGGTAGGGCACCTGCCCCTGCAGCCACCTCGCCCCCCCGCTCCTGGCCGCCGGAAGGCAAACGCTGAGCGTTGACTTTCTGTTCTGCTGTGGCCTGTGTGAGGGGCTGGGGGAGCGCACGGGAATGCCAGAAAAGGGTGTGAGGGGCCCGGCCGGCGTGGCTCAGGGGTTGAGCATCGGCCCATGGACCAGGAGGTCAGGGTTCGAGTCCGGTCAGGGCACAGGCCCGGGTTGCGGGCTCCATCCCCAGTGGGGGCGTGCAGGAGGCAGCAGGTCCATGATTCTCTCTCATCATGGATGTTTCTCTCTCTCTCCCCCTCCCTTCCTCTCTGAGACCCATAAGAATATTTTTGAAGAATGTGATGAATGCCACCAAACATCAGCCTCCCGGACGAGTGAATGAATGAACCAAGTCGCCGGCTAACGCCGTGGGCCTGGCCACAGAGCCACAGGCACCGGGGAGGGCGCAGGGCCTCCTGGTCTCCAGGCTCAGCAGAGGGGCCGGTGGGCACACACCTGAATAGAAGAGGACGCACCCCACAACCAGGGGGCCCTCAGCAGGGCTGGGCGGGGAGACACTGACGCGGGGTCTGTGAGGGTCTGCACCGCGCACAGCTGCCGGGGAGGCTGGGGGTGCGGGGAGAGAGTGGCGGGAAGGACACACCAGGCCCAGGGAACAGCTCTGCGAAGGCGCGGAGGGGAGGGAAGGCTCTGCGTGTGAGTGTGTGTGTGAGAGTGTGTGTGTGTGTGAGAGTGTGAGTGTGTGTGTGTGAGAGTGTGTGTGAGTGTGTGTGTGTGAGTGTGTGTAAGTGTGTAAGTGTGAGTGTGTGTGAGTGTGTGTGAGAGTGAGTGTGTGAGTGTGTGTGAGAGTGTGTGTGAGTGTGTGTGTGCGTGATTGTGTGTGTGTGTGAGTGTGTGTGAGTGTGTGTGTGTGTGAGTGTGTGTGAGTGTCAGAGTGTGTGTGTGTTTGTGTCAGAGTGTGTGTGTGTCAGAGTGTGTGTGTGTGTCAGAGTGTGTGTGTGTGAGTGTGTGTGTGTGAGTGTGTGTGATTGTCAGTGTCAGAGTGTGTGTGTGTGTGTGAGTGTGTGTGAGTGTCAGTGTGTGTGTGTGTGAGTGTGTGTGTGAGTGTCAGAGTGTGTGTGTGTGAGAGTGTGTGTGAGTGTGTGTGTGTGTGAGTGTGTGTAAGTGTGAGTGTGTGTGAGTGTGTGTGAGAGTGTGTGTGTGTGAGTGTGAGAGTGTGTGAGTGTGTGTAAGTGTGAGTGTGTGTGAGTGTGTGTCAGAGTGTGAGTGTGTAAGAGTGTGTGTGAGAGTGTGAGAGTGTGTGTGTGTGTGAGTGTGTGTGTGTGCAGGACAGGGAGACCCACTCTTGCCAGTGGACCAGGGGGGGCCACTTGGGGGCAATCGCCTGAGAGGAAGAGGTGGCCATTCCCTCCGGGCTGGAGGGGAAGGAGGGGAGCCAGCGGCCTGTGCTGGGCGCGTGGAGGGTCTGGCTGAGCCCGATGGGAAGCGTGAGCGCAGGCCGGGCCTCCGGAGCTGCCCACCCCGCACAGTCAGCACCGCACGCCCGCCGGGCTGTCCAGCAGGTCCCGGGAAGGCCCTCCCCCAGCGGCTGGCTCCTTGCCCCTCCAGGCCGCCATCCACACCGGGAGGCCCGCGCCAGGCCTGGCCCCTGCAGGACGCACAGGAGCACCCGCCCCTGCCCCCCCCCCCCGCCCCCCAGCACCCCGAGAAGTCCCGGCCCGGCCCCAGAAACGCGCTCGGCGGAGCCCGCCTGCTGCGTGTTTTTGTCCTGAGCGGGGCTCCTCCGAGGCTCCCCGCCCCCTGCCCACGGAGGGCCGCGCCCGCCGCCAGCAATCCATGCGATCGATTCGGGGCGGGCTGCGCCGGGAGGCACACCACACGGGGTAACGATGATTAATCCTCGGGCCGGGCCCAGCCCGACTCCCAGCATGCCCTGGGCAGCGCCCCCGGCCCTTCATCACGGAGCTGCCCCACCCCAGCCTCCCGAGGAGGGTATCGATCCCGGGAAATGACCTAGGAAACGCCGCAGCGAGCACAGGCCTCGGGGGGCGAGGGGTGCGGGCTTCCCGCCCGTCAGCAGAGCCCCTTCATGCAGTCACGGGGGCGCCGCCTTAACCAGGACCCGCGCCTTCCCGGAGGAGGAGGAGGGGGCGCCGGGAACCGGGAAGGAGCGCACCCCGCGGGCAGGGCCTGGGGACCCGGGACGCGGCGCCCAGCAGGTGGCGCTGTGCTCAAACGCTGAAACCTGTCCCACCCGCGGCTCCCCAAGGCCCGGGGCCCTGAGCGTGGGGCAGAGTCAAAGGGGCGGTCAGGGAGCCAGCCTCCCCCTAAGGCCCGCGAGATCATGGGGCCTGGCCCTGCCAAGGCATCACGGGTGAGTTCGCTACATGTTTGACCAAGGAGAGCAGGCTAATTTTTTAAAAATGTATTTTCATGGATGTCAGAGAGAAAGGGAGAGGGGGGGAGAGAGAGAGAAACATCCACGATGAGAGAGAATCATGGATCAGCTGCCTCCTGCATGGCCCCCACTGGGGATCGAGCCCATAACCGTGGGCCTGTGCCCTTGACCGGAATCGAACCTGGGACCCTTCAGTCCCCAGGCCGACGCTCTATCCACGGAGACACACTGGCCAGGGCACATGGGCTAATTTTTCAGTGGGTAATTCTGTATGGCCCGCGAGTGATGTTATAAACACCCAAATGGCCCTTGGCAGGAAAAAGATGCCCCCCCCCCCCAATCCTGGATGAAGGTATGAACGAATGAACGAACGAGTGAATGACTGAACGAACAGAAGTGCTTCGGCGATGACGGCTGCTGTGTGATCTCAGGAGCTGGCCTGCTACAAGGTGCCCTGAGCAGAGCCCCAGCGGGGAGGACAGTGCCCCGCGGGCCTCCCCCACCCGAAGCAGCACCCCTCCTCCGAGGGCCGCGCTGCCGGGGACTCTGGGAAGGGGCCGCGGAGGAGAAGGACACAGCTCCTGACCCGGAGGAATGTGACCTGGCAGGAAACCAGGGAGTAAACAAGTAATTACACCGACGGGCATTTAATTACACGTGTGCTACAGCGGGGAGCAGGGCAGGCCCCCGAGAGCACTCACCGGGCTGCCAGGATGAGGGGTCAGGTGTCCCCACAAGACGGGCACTGAGCCGAGACCTGGGAGGAGCCGGAGCAGAGACGGCAGGCAACGGAAAGCGTGGGCGCGGCCCAGGCCGGCGAGGAGGGAAAGAGAGTACTCAGAATACGGAGGCCGGGCGGGCGAGGGGCAGGAACTTGACCTTGGGTGAAGCCAACGAGGGTCCCTACTGTGCGCCCACAGTGCGCGTCTGTGGCTGGCAGCGGTGGGGGAGCAAAGGCTGGGGCCTGGACAGAGCGGCAGAAAGCCCGGATCTCAGGGGTCCTCTGCACGCCCACCCCACACCCCCCCCTGCTCGCCCACTCCACACCCCCACTGCACACCCCACTCCACACCCCCCCCCTGCACGCCCACCCCACACCCCCTCTGCACACCCCACCCCACACCCCCCTCTGCACGCCCACTCCACACCCCCTCTGCACACCCCACTGCATACCCCCTCTGCACACCCCACTCCACACCCCCCTCTGCACGCCCACCCCACACCCCCCTCTGCACGCCCACTCCACACCCCCTCTGCACACCCCACTGCATACCCCCTCTGCACGCCCACTCCACACCCCCCTCTGCACGCCCACCCCACACCCCCCTCTGTACACCCACCCCACACCCCCTCTGCATGCCCACTCCATACCCCCTCTGCACACCCCACTCCACACCCCCTCTGCACGCCCACTCCACACCCCCTCTGCACACCCCACTGCATACCCCCTCTGCACACCCCACCCCACACCCCCTCTGCATGCCCACTCCATACCCCCTCTGCACACCCCACTCCACACCCCCTCTGCACACCCCACTCCACACCCCCTCTGCACACCCACTCCACACCCCCTCTGCTCACCCCACTCCACACCCCCTCTGCACGCCCACTCCACACCCTCTCTGCACACCCAACTCCGCACCCCCTCTGCACGCCCACTCCACATCCCCTCTGCACACCCACTCCACAACCCCTCTGCACACCCCACTCCACACCCCCTCTGCACGCCCACTCCACACCCTCTCTGCACACCCCACTCCACACCCCCTCTGCACGCCCACTCCACACCCCCCTCTGCACACCCCACTCCACACCCCCTCTGCACACCCCACCCCACACCCACTCTGCACGCCCCACCCCACACCCCCTCTGCACACTCCACTCCACACCCCCTCTGCACACCCCACTCCACACCCCCTCTGCACACCCCACTCCACACCCCCTCTGCACACCCCACTCCGCACCCCCTCTGCACGCCCACTCCACACCCCCCTCTGCACGCCCACTCCACACCCTCTCTGCACACCCCACTCCACACCCCCTCTGCACGCCCACTCCACACCCCCCCTCTGCACACCCCACTCCACACCCCCTCTGCACACCCCACCCCACACCCACTCTGCACGCCCCACCCCACACCCCCTCTGCACACCCCACTCCACACCCCCTCTGCACACCCCACTCCACACCCCCTCTGCACACCCCACTCCACACCCCCTCTGCACACCCACTCCACACCCCCTCTGCACACCCCACTCCACATCCCCTCTGCACGCCCACTCCACACCCTCTCTGCACACCCCACTCCACACCCCCTCTGCACGCCCACTCCACACCCCCCTCTGCACACCCCACTCCACACCCCCTCTGCACACCCCACCCCACACCCCCTCTGCACACCCCACTCCACACCCCCTCTGCACACCCACTCCACACCCCCTCTGCACCCCAGGGGCAAGGCAGGCGGAGTGGGAACCCTCTCCCAGAGGCTGTGGGCTGGGTGGGCTCCTGCCCGGAGTGAGCCCCTGGGCAGATGGGGGAGGGGAAAGGAGGGAGGAGCCGCGAGTGTCTCCAGTGGCTGCTCCAGGCAGGTGTAGGGACAGAGCTCAAACCTCAGGACAGAAGTCCGCCACCCCCACCTCCCCCCCGCCCCCCTCCCCCTCCCCGTGGAGCCTACGGCTACGGAGGCACCGGCTGGGCACAGGGAGACGCGGGCACCTCCTGCCAAGGGCAGTTCCTGGCCCTCCGGCGGCCGTGCAACCTTCCCTCCCGCAAGAGCTCCCTCTCACTCCGGTGCCTTCTGCCCCGGCTCCGGACTCCGTCCTGGGAGATGGCCCTGCGGCAGCTCCGTCCTGGGAGGTGGCCCGGCCGCTCCGTCCTGGGAGGTGGCCCGGCCGCTCCGTCCTGGGAGGTGGCCCGGCAGCTCCGTCCTGGGAGATGGCCCGGCAGCTCACCCAAGGCAGGAGGGACTGGTCACAGCTGCTGCAGCCTCCCCACTCCCTTAGGGTGCTTGCATTTCAAAAGCCGCTGCCTGGCGAGGTGGGGGGCGGGGGGGGGTGACCCGGACAGACCTGCAGGGGCGTCCCCAGGCCGGCATCACGCAGTCACTCCCTGTGGGCAAATGCGGCTGGGCAAGCAGGGGGGCGTGAAAGCACTTGGGGACCCACAGGAAGCAGGCCGACGCCCAGGACAGGACACCTGGGCATGGGGGGTGGGGGGCTGCCAAGACCTTCTCAGCCCCAAGTGAGGAGAGGGGGGTCCAGGCTCCTTAACCCCTCGGATATCAAAGGTAAGTACAGCCCAGCCAGCGAGGCTCAGGGGTTGAGTGCTGACCTCGGAACCAGAAGGTCACGGCTCGATTCCCGGTCAGGGCGCAGGCCCGGGCTGCGGGCTCCATCCCCGTGGGGGGCGTGCAGGAGGCAGCCGATCCGTGATTCTCTCTCATCATTGTCTCTCTCTCTCCCTCTCCCTTCCTCTCTGACATCCATAAAACCGTATTTTCGGGTCTCGTTCACCAGCTTTCCTCCTGGGAGGCGGGGCTTCTCACAGAAGGGACCCCTCCTGCTAAGAGGGTGCGGCAGCGGGGGCGGGGCTCAGCACAGCGAAACCAGGCGCCTGAACCCGGCTTTTCCCAAAAAATATCGCAGCCCCGGGGCCAGAGGCCATCCTAGGCCGTCCTGGCGCTCACGCCGCCTCCGCCCGTCCATTCCCGGTCTCGGCAGCAAGTTTTGCGGGCGCGGTGAGCCTGCAAGGTCAGAGTTCATCACCCAGCATCCCGGGACATTCTCTCCTGCGAAGAATCGCTGCCTCTTTTCTCCCCACGAGGTAACCAACATCCAGGAGCCATCACAGCCTGGCCCCGGAAGCCCGAGGCCGATGCCCCTCACTCAGCCCTCGCGGTAGGTCTGCGTCCTCTCCTTCCCGTGAGTCCGATCCGCTAGGTCAGCCGGGGGGACGTCTGGCCCGCGGGCCGTGGAAGGCCCTGGAATCGTTGGGTCTGGCGGGACTGGGATTCAGGAAACGGAGGAGCTTTCTTCCGAGCGGCATCCATTCCTATGAAGCGGCTGGCACGGAGGCACGATGCTGTAGATGCCCACATGGCCCTGTGCGGGTAAAGGCTCCCCACCCCGGCCCAGATCGTGGTCTAAAATCCCCCGTCGGCCGGGCTCGCACACAATCCCACACCAGGGAGATAAAAAGCAGAGGCGGCCGTAAACATGTAGCAAACCCGGAAGAACCGGGAAGAGAGAGCCGAGAGGGCGGCCAGGGCAGCAGCGCACACAGGGCACCGGCCACCGGGCGCGGGAACTCCCGCCCGCGGAGAGCCAGCTTGGTCTGCGAGGAGGCGTGAGGGATGCCCCGCTCCGAGACAGGGAATGAGGGGCCGCAGAGCCCATGGCACAGACCGGACGCCGGTGAAGGAGCAACGGGGAGGTGGACTCTCCGTTCTTTTTTTTTTTTTTTTAATATATTTTATTGATATTTTACAGAGAGGAAGGGAGAGGGATAGAGAGCTAGAAACATCGATGAGAGAGAAACATCGATCAGCTGCCTCCTGCACACCCCCCACTGGGGATGTGCCCGCCACCAAGGTACATGCCCTTGACGGGAATCGAACCCGGGACCCTTCAGTCCGCAGGCCGACGCTCTATCCACTGAGCCACACCGGTTTCGGCTCTCCGTTCTTTATAATTCACGGGTGACACCTGGCTTTCAGTTGTCTCTCGTCCTCTTCACGGGAGGAGCCCATCACGGTCTATTATGCTAAACCCCATCTCCTGCCCCATAAATTACAGTTACGGAGCTTAATAGTACGGCCTCTCAGCCCTGGGGCCATATTTCAAGCTCCGTGCCAGCCAGACGTTAATGCGGGAATTGGATTCAGAACACTCTGTCATCGTTACCTCCGATCTCTAAAGTCTAATACAATTTTTGCTCCGTGAGGCCCAGAAATGCCTCTCGGTAGAGCGCGGAATTATGGAGATCTATTGATTTCTGCGATGTTTTGACAAAACAATAAAACTAAACCTGTTAGCCCCTGAACAGATACCCAGACATCCACGCAGCCGCGACGGCCGGGGCCATGAAGACGAAGGGTTCGCGTGGCCCCGTTAAACCGGGAAGCTCCTGCCCACACTGTGGGTGTCCCCGTCTCCTCTCGGGGGGGGGGGGAGGTGGGGGCAGAACAGGGCGGGGAGAGAGAGGCAGGTCACCGTGGGGTCAGCCGGGCTTGGGCCAGCCTCCCGTGGGTCAACAAGGCCACCGCGCCTCCTGGGACGATGGAGGGGTGCCGTGTATTGATACCCACACCCCGTGTGACCGAGTCCGCAGTCCCGGCCCGGGGCTCACCCCGCCTTGGCCACCACCTTTCCGTGGGATCCTGGGAGAATCGGGCTTGTTTTCCAAGCCTCCACTTCCTGGCCCGGACGCGGAGTCATCACGCCCGCCTGGCCAACGTCGAGGTTGTTCGGGGGTAAAACCCAATGGGGGGGCGGGGGGACAGTGTTTGGCACAGGGAACGCTGAAGGGGGCTGATGTCGTAAGCAGGCCACCGGAATTCGTCTGAAAAGTCATCGTATTGCTTTAAATCTCAGAGCACACGTACTTCCGTGAAGAGGGGCTTACGTTTTCCTAAATTTCCTTCTCAAGGCCCCGGGCGAAGCGACTGGGGCGGTGGCTCCGCCGTGAAGCCAGCAAGCAGGACCGATACGCAGGGTCAGGCCGACCCACCGGGAGTCAAAACATCAACTCGTCCACATCATCCCGTCGCCTGATGACGAAGGCCGATAGCTGACGTCGGCGGACCCCGGGACTGCACGGAGCTGCATCTCCCCCCGCCCGCCCCCCCTTTCTGAGCCCGGCCCCTGCACCTGCTGGGAGACGGCATTAGATGCTTGTACGCGCCCTGTCTTCTTGGGGGCTGGCCTTCTCCATAAACGCCTCATAGGACTCAACCCCGCCTTGGTGATTGGACACAGCGACAGGCAGCCCCGAGCCCCACAGGGTTTCCCCGATAACAAAACTGCCACCCCGCCCCGCCCCGCCCGAGGGTTACGGCGGCACATCCGTCTCGCCCTGGGAGACTGCGCCTGGGAGTGTGTGCGCTGTCGTTCCGATCGGGGCTCGCCGGCGCAGAAAGGGGACTCCCCGGGAATAAGTCACGGTGTCCTTTTCCCTCCAGGACTGATGATAATGGCACCTCAACACACAGCGGGTGGCCCCCCGCGTCACGACAAGAAGCATGCTCGCCTCAGAGACATGCATTCATGAAGCACCTACTGTGAGCCAAGCAACTGGAATCACCCAAAACATACCCACAGGCCTTTGCAGACCCCCAGCCCCTGGCATACCCACAGGCCTTTGCAGACCCCCAGCCCTTGGCATACCCCACAAGCCTTTGCAAATCCCCAGCCCTTGCATACCCACAGGCCTTTGCAGACCCCCAGCCCTTGGCATACCCACAGGCCTTTGCAGACCCCCAGCCCTTGGCATACCCACAGGCCTTTGCAAATCCCCAGCCCTTGCATACCCACAGGCCTTTGCAAATCCCCAGCCCTTGCATACCCACAGGCCTTTGCAGACCCCCAGCCCTTGTAAGAGAATGGTTGTCCCATCATTCTCTTACTGCGGGTCTGTGTTTGACAAGTAAGGGAACTGAGGCTCGGGGAGGCGGAGCCTTGCTCAAGGGTCACGGCCAATGAGAGAGAGCCCAGGACTGGGGTGCGGTTCTGCCTGAGCCCGAGGCTGGGGCTCTGGCCACCACGCCACCCCGTCCGGATGCTCTGGTGTCACTGGCCCAGCTGAGGGGTGGGGGCTGTTAGTCATCGTTTGGAGCTGTCGCTGAGCCCTAGGTTGACCCAGCCGTCTGGGCACCGGCTCAGGACCAAGGGTTTGTTCGCAACCCAATCGCCGGGTCCTCCGCCAGCGTGGACACGGCCCCGGCACCTGTGGGAGGTGACCAGCCCCCGAGGGCGAGCCCTCCCGAGTGGATTAGCGCCCTTAGGGAAGAGTCCAGCCGCTCCTCCCCCCGCCACCACCACCACCGTGAGCTCACGCACTTAGAGGCAGGCTCCGGGCCCCAGGGAAGGGGTGGCATGTGGATCTGGGTCCGGGGCTTCAGGAAAAGCGTCCGTGGGGAGCCACTGTGTCCGTGTGGCACTCGGGTCCGGACCGGGCTGCTGTGTCAGAAGGTGCCCCTTCTCCCGCAGGGCTGGCCGGCCCCCCTAACTGTGGGTGCCTGGGACTCAGGTGGTTTTACCTCTCAGAACTGCAGGGGGGCCCGCCGTTCCGAACGCAGCCCCTGAATTACGGGGATAAGATGAGGGATGGGGGTAGAGCTGCGCCCGAACGGGACACAAATCATTCTGACCCGACACAAAGCCATGTGCCCGCTGCACAGAGCACATCCGCCGGGGCCTGGAACCACGCCAGGCTCGCCCCTCACCATCCCCACGGGGGGCCCAGCATGGTCTCATGTGGGCGTTTGGGGGTTCCCCTTCTCATGAAGGGAGACCTGTGCTCTAAGGCATTTTCCCCTGAATGTATGTCCCTTTCTCCAGCACGACGGACAAGAAGGGTCCCGGGCCTCCGGGGGAGGGGTAAACACTGCACCCGGAGCTGGGGCGGTGTGTCTCCCCTTGGCGACCCCCGGGGATCTCACCAGAGGGAGCCAGGGCCTCGCTCTCCTGGGCGTGTCTGCAAAACCCTCCGGAGGAGCAACGCGCCTTTCCCTCCCAGATGCCACCACTGCCTCGGGCACCCGGCCGGCCACGGTTCATTACAGAAACCAGACCCCAGCCCTTTGCATACCCACAGGCCTTTGTAAATCCCCAGCCCCTTGCATACCCACAAGCCTTTTCAAATCCCCAGCCCTTTGCATACCCACAAGCCTTTTCAAATCCCCAGCCCCTTGCATACCCACAGGCCTTTGCAAATCCCAGCCCCTTGCATACCCACAGGCCTTTGCAAATCCCCAGCCCCTTGCATACCCACAGGCCTTTGCAAATCCCCAGCCCCTTGCATACCCACAGGCCTTTGTAAATCCCCAGCCCTTGCATACCCACAGGCCTTTGCAGACCCCCAGCCCTTGGCATACCCACAGGCCTTTGCAGACCCCCAGCCCTTGGCATACCCACAGGCATTTGGAGACCCCCAGCCCTTGCATACCCACGGGCCTTTAAAGACCCCCAGCCCTTGGCATACCCACAAGCCTTTGCAAATCCCCAGCCCCTTGCATACCCACAAGCCTTTGTAAATCCCCAGCCCCTTGCATACCCACAGGTCTTTGAAGACCCCCAGCCCTTGGCATACCCACAGGCCTTTGCAAATCCCCAGCCCTTGGCATACCCACAGGCCTTTGCAAATCCCCAGCCTGCATGCCCTGTGAACTGCCTGTCTGGCGTGCCTTTTGCCTCCTCCCCATGTGACCTCTGTCCTCCTCCCCCTGTGACCTCTGTCCTCCTCCCCACTATAAGCAGCGGCTGGTGGGGGGTGGGGGGCGGAGCAGATGTCTGTGGATGGCCCGCGGCTCCCCGTGCTGGCACAGGACTGGAATAAACGCTCGTGTAGGGTTCAGCCCTGTCTCTGCTTGGCTGGCTCCGGTGGGGACAGGCGGCCCCGGACCCTGAGTCCAGTCTCAGTTTCAGGACTGCAGGGGCGAGGGCCCTGGCTCTGTCGCCCCAGGTTCCTTTCGTGGGCAAGCGGAGATGGCGACCTCTTCCTATTTGGGGGAAACAGAACATTTGCCGGTGTGTGAGGGACTCTCCCGGGGGGCACCCGTCCCCGTCTCTCAAGAGATACAACCAGATTTTTCATCCAAGAGGTTTTTAATTTTTTAAAATAGGTTTTTATTGATCTCAGAGAGGAAGGGAGAGGGAAAGAGAAAGAAACATCAACGATAAGAGAGAATCATGGAGAGGCTGCCTCCTGCACGCCCCCTACTGGGGATGGAGCCCGCAACGTGGCCAGGTGCCCTTGACCAGAATCAAACCGTGACCTCCTGGGACGTAGGTAACGCTCAACCCGAGTTACATGGGCCGAGCCATCCAAGAGATGTTTAAATGATGGTCTCTCCTTTCTGTCTCTCCCTGTCCCCCTCCTCTCCCTCTCCCTCTCCCTCTCCCTCTTCCTCTCCCTCTCCCTCTCCCTCTCTCTCTCCCTCTCCCTCTCCCTCTCCCTCTCCCTCTCCCTCTCTCTCCCCCTCTCTCTCCTTCCCCACCGTCCACGTGGCCTCTGAGAACAGCTCTTCCGGAAGCCTCTCCAATGGGCCTATTACCTTGAACCTGCTAAATGGTGCTTTTCTGTGTGGCTCATTCACGGGCTGCTCTTTCCTCCCAGGCATGTGTATTAACCGGTAGCTGCTAATTATATAAGAAGATAATTTCATGTAAATGTTGGATTTAAAAGCGGTCCAGCGGCCTGCTCACTGTTTACCAGAATGCACGTCTTGTTGTTCCTACGTGAGTAAATCAACTAATTGATTCGGCTGATTGAGTGAAAAAGGCCCCATAATTGCTCTCCGCATCGAGCGGCTCCGGAATCCTTGGCCGCTGGCAGCGGGACAGCAGCCTCCATGATCCGGCAGCTCCGTTTACTGCCTAACACGCCTGGGCTGGGGCCTCGGTTACCAAGGGGGACTCGGAGGGTCCTGGGCTGGGGCCTCGGTTACCAGGGGGACTCGGAGGGTCCTGGGCTGGGGCCTCGGTTACCAGGGGGGACTCGGAGGGTCCTGGGCTGGGGCCTCGGTTACCAGGGGGGACTCGGAGGGTCCTGGGCTGGGGCCTCGGTTACCAGGGGGGACTCGGAGGGTCCTGGGCTGGGGCCTCGGTTACCAGGGGGGACTCGGAGGGTCCTGGGCTGGGGCCTCGGTTACCAGGGGGACTCGGAGGGTCCTGGGCTCCCTGCTCTGAGAGCAGAGAACAGCCCCAGGACATGGACCGTTCAGGAGCAAAAACAGAAAAAGATAAAAAAATCTGCTTTGGTCTCAATTCCCGGACAGTGGCCTCCCCTCCCCCTCCGTCTGTCCAGCGGAGCCGGTGGGGTCCGGAGCCCTGGGAAAGGTGCCTCCAGCCTCTGGACTTTGGGGAGCGGGGTCATCCGTGAGCACACGAGGGCTCCACACGGGGGAAAGGGGCTCCCCACGATTGTCTTCTAAATGGTTTCTAAGAAGAAGCTCAAGAAAGAACAGGGCCCGGCCGGCGTGGCTCAGGGGTTGAGCATCGACCTAGGAACCAGGAGGTCACAGTTCGATTCCCGGTCAGGGCACAGGCCCGGGTTGCAGGCTCCACCCCCAGTGTAAGGCATGCAGGAGGCAGCCAATCCGTGATTCTCTCTCATCATGGATGTTTCTCTCTCCCTCTCTCTCCCTCTCTCTTGAAAAACCAATAAACTATTCTTTGAGAAAAGAAAGGAAAGATGAGGGTTCTCGGGGGGTGGTGTGGCGCGCCCTGATGTGAGCTGAGTGCCTCCTGCCTAATCCCCATGATTCTCAGGGAGGAGACGGCGGGGCCGCACACCCAAGGGACCGGCGGCCTCACCCAGAGTGGAGTGGCCAGCAGGGACCACACATGGCGGGGACGGCGCGCACGTGGGTCCTTCCCCGTCCGAGCCCGCGCTGAGCCGTGTCGATGAGCAACTGTGCAGATGCCGCCGTGCACAGATGGCACCTGTGGGCGGGACGGGGAGATGGAGGAGTGACGTCAGGGCTGTGACCTGAAGGACTGAGGACCTCCCGGACCGGGGCTGGGGGCTGGGGGCTGGGGGCTGGGGCTGGGGGCTGAGGGCTGGGGGCTGGGGGTGGGGGCTGGGGGCTAGGGGCTGGGCCTGGGGGTGGGGGCTGGAGCTGGGGGCTGGGGGCTGGGGCTGGGGCTGGGGGCTGGGGCTGGGGGTGGGGGCTGGGGGCTGGGGCTGGGGGTGGGGGCTGGGGGCTGGGGCTGGGGGTGGGGGCTGGGGGCTGGGGGCTGGGGCTGGGGCTGGGGGCTGGGGCTGGGGCTGGGGGCTGGGGGCTGGGGGCTGGGGCTGGGGGCTGGGGCTGGGGGCTGGAGGCTGGGGGCTGGGGCTGGGGGCTGGGGCCTGGGGCCTGGGGCCGGGGGCCGGGGGCCGGGGGCTGGGGCTGGGGGCTGGGGGCTGGGGGCTGGGGCTGGGGGCTGGGGCTGGGGCTGGGGGCTGGGGGCTGGGGCTGGGGGTGGGGGCTGGGGGCTGGGGCTGGGGGCTGGGGCTGGGGGCTGGGGGCTGGGGGCTGGGGCTGGGGGTGGGGGCTGGGGGCTGGGGCTGGGGCTGGGGGCTGGGGGCTGGGGCTGGGGGCTGGGGCAGGGGGCTGGGGGCTGGGGCTGGGGCTGGGGGCTGGGGGCTGGGGGCTGGGGGCTGGGGGCTGGGGGCTGGGGGCTGGGGCTGGGGGCTGGGGGCTGGGGCCTGGGGCCTGGGGCTGGGGGCTGGGGCTGGGGCTGGGGCTGGGGGCTGGGGGCTGGGGCTGGGCCTGGGGAAGTGGGGGCTGGGGCTGGGGGCTGGGGCTGGGGCTGGGGCTGGGGCTGGGGCTGGGGGCTGGGGGCTGGAGCTAGGGGCTGGGGGCTGGAGCTGGGGCTGGGGGCTGGGGCTGGGGCTGGGGGCTGGGGGCTGGAGCTGGGGCTGGGGCTGGGGGCTGGGGGCTGGAGCTGGGGCTGGGGGCTGGGGGCTGGAGCTGGGGGCTGGGGGCTAGGGGCTGGGGGCCGGGGCCTGGGGGCTGGGGGCTGGGGGCTGGGGGCTGGGGCCTGGGGCTGGGGGCTGGGGGCTGGGGCCCGGAAGCGTGGTGGGCACGGGGGAACCGGCCCCTCCCATCCTGAAACACGGACAGCGGTGTGGTCTGGACGGAGCGAGGAGCAGCACGTGGTGCGGACAGGGAGGCAGGGGAGCCCCGGGCGCCACCACAGAACAGCACCGAAGAGGGAGCGCCACCCCGCGACGCGGACTCTGACGGCGCCCGTGACACACGAGGAGGAGCGGCCAGGCCCCAGCGGGGAACGGGAGGCAGCAGGACCCCCCTCAACACATCGGGCTCAGCCCTTCCCCCACTCGGAGCCCAGATCCCAAGGACAGCCAGACCCCCCTCTCTCTCTGTTCCTCCTGTTCCCACACCCGAAGGACGCGGAACCCCGGAGCCACAGGGGGCCCTGGCCTGACCCAGCCTCCCCGCCGGGGGACTGGCCCTGTTTCTCTCTCCCCTGGATCCTCCCTCAGCCCCGACGCCCAGCGAGGGCCAGAGGGCCGGGCGCACCCCGCCCGCGTGTTGTCAGATCCCGACGTGGCCTCCTCAGGCCTCTGACAGGCACACGAAGCCGCCCCCGGCCCCCGGGTGCCAACGGCCTCCCGGCCCATGCCCCGTGCCCCGCGGCCCGCACCCCGCACTCGCCATCCGCCTCCACGCCGTGACTTGGCCGCGGGGCCCTGCCCAGCCTGCCGCAGCCGCGGAGCCGGCATGCTATGTCTGCCTTTATCTTGTTAGCGTAATGTGCGGCTTCGTTAACCAGCCAGATGAACCCTCTGGTAATTGGAGCTAATGAATTTAATTTTCCACTTTCTATTTTTCTAATGATAAAACAAAGTCCTAATTTGCTCATCGTTCACGGGAGGCTCCGAGTAGCGGCTTGGAGTCAAGGTGAGGCCAAGGGCACTGGCAGAGGGGGGAGGAGTTGGCATCCCTCTCACTGATCCTGGAGGGTTTTTTGGGGTTTTTTTTGTTTTTGTTTTTTTTTGGAATTTCTCAGGCACTGAACCTGCAGGGATCATTTTCCTGACTCTGCAGAGAATGAAACTAAAGGCCAGAATAAGCCCGGTCGGCGTGGCTCAGTGGCTGAGCATTGACCTATGAGCCAGGAGGTCAGGGTTCGATTCCCGGTCAGGGCCCAGGCCCGGGTCACAGGCTGGTCCCCAGGGTGGGGCGTGCAGGAGGCAGCCGGTCCATGATTCTCTCCCACATTAATGTTTCTCTCTCTCTCTCCCCCCATCGCCCTTCCTGTCCGAAATCAATAAAAATGTATTTTAAAAACAAACAAATAAATAAATAAAGGCCAGAACAAGATTCCGTTTTCCTTTTACAATAAGATAGCACCATGAAGGCAGCCTTCCGCGCGGGTGGGTGGGAAGAATCGGGGTCACTCACAGGACGCTCAGGGTGCACGCGAGGCGGAAGCGCCTGACGTGGCGCTGAGAGGAGCACCTATAGGAGAAGCACCTGTTTTGTAAGAATCTTCTCCGAGGCTCCACCCCCTGCAGTCGGGTGGCCGGGACGGGGCACACCGGGTCCCCCCAAAATGCAGACACTTTAGCAGCTGCTGGCTAACCTCTGACAATGAGATGCATTTTAATAAATGCTGCCTTTGTAGTGATTCAAAGCCTGTATATACATTTTGGGGACACCCTATATACACATCTCCTTTCTTTTTTTTTTCTTTTTTTACTCTCACCCGAGGATATTTTTCTTTTTTCTTTTTTAATATATTTTATTGATTTTTTACAGAGAGGAAGGGAGAGGGATAGAGAGTTAGAAACATCGATGAGAGAGAAACATCCATCAGCTGCCTCCTGCACACCTCCTACTGGGGATGTGCCCACCACCAAGGTACATGCCCTTGACCGGAATCGAACCCAGGACCCTTCAGTCCGCAGGCCGACACTCTATCCACTGAGCCAAACCGGTTAGGGCCCGAGGCTATTTTTCCATTGATTTTTAGAGAGAGTGGAAGAGTGAGAGAAAGACAGAGAGAAACATCCATGTAAAAGAAATGCATTGATTGGTTGCCTCCTGCACATGCCCTGACCAGGGCCCGGGCCAGGGAGGAGCCTGCAACTGTGGTACGTGCCCTTGACCAGACTCGAACCCGGGACCCCTTGGTCCACAGGCCGACGCTCTATCCACTGAGCCCAACGGGCTAGGGATACATCTCCTTTCTTGCTGACTGTTACTAACAACCACGCCACCCGGTGAGGAACCAGCGTCTGGACCAGGAGCGTGGGGAGGGGGAGGCCCGTCAGCGTGGCCCCCGCCGCCTCGCGCTGGGCCCACGGGGGGGAGGGCCCCCTGGGACTGGACTACCTGTGCCTCCGCCCCGGGAACAGGCGGCAGCCCAGTCAGATGGATGTTTCTTTCACATGGATGTTTCTCTCTGTCTTCCTCTCACTCTTCCACTCTCTCTAAAAATCAATGGAAAAATAGCCTCGGGCCCTAACCGGTGTGGCTCCGTGGATAGAGCGTCGGCCTGCGGACTGAAGGGTCCCGGGTTCGATTCCGGTCAAGGGCATGTACCTTGGTTGCGGGCACATCCCCAGTGGGGGGTGTGCAGGAGGCGGCTGATGGATGTTTCTCTCTCATGGATGTTTCAGATGCGGCTAATTTATTGGGAGTTTTATTAGCAGATAGAAGGGACGCAGGCATGACTAGCCTCGGTGGCTCGGGGTACATTTCACCCGTGACTCGGAGCAGATTCCTCGCCGATGACCGTGTTCGCGTCTCCCTCTCCCCCCCCCCCCCCCCCCCCCGCCACATTCTTCGCTGCATTGCTGAGGCAGAGTCGCGGCTCGTCTCTGAAATGGCCGGGATGAAAGGACCCCCCCTCCCCCCCAGCCCCCGCCCGTTACATTAACCACTTTGTCCTTTTAATTCATCTAATTACATGCAAGGAGGAGGCCGCTGCCTGGCAGGCGGCTGGGCCGCGGGGCCGCGGGCTCTTTGTGGTCTTATTAGGGCGCTTTTGTTCGGGGAGGCGGGCAGAGCCGTCCCCGCGGCGGCGGCGCGGCGGCCGTCTCAATGAGGGTGCCCGCGTACTTGTGTAAATTACCTTTCAGGATGCGGCCGCCCATTAAGGGGGAGGCGCGGCAAATAAAAGTTGGCGTTTTTTTGTCATAATGTTTTACCCTAATCACAGCTTTTATTTTATTATGATCCATTAGTTGACAATATTATTCTATAGATTATTAGGCGGCAATTTTGTTATTTTCTCACGCCTCCCGCGCTCGCGCGCCAGGCCGGCATCCACACGTCTCCGCCTAACACGCTTTCAATTTCGTTAAAACCTCTATTTAACTGGTTTGCCTGGGGAGCATCTTGGCAAATGTGTTTTTAATTCTGTTCTAATTACCTCGACGGTTGACAGACCCCGGCGGGGGAGGGGGGGAGTGTAATGGGGTCCCACCCCCTTTTTTCCGGGGGCCCCTGCGGCCATTCCTGGGGTCCTTTCTCCGCTCGCCGGTCCTAACATGTGAGATGTCCGAGGTCACGCTCGGGAGAAGGGCCTTTCGTCTCTGTCCAGAGTGCAGGTGGTTTTTTTAAAAAGCACAGTTTTTAAAACCCGGCTTTCCTCCTCCTCTGGAAAGGGCCGCGGGCTCTGTGGTTTTCAGGCTGATGCCTGGGGGTGTGGGTCCCACCGGTGCCACGAAGGCCAGGCCGGCGGGAAGGGAGGGTTGGGGCCCAGACGGGGAGGCAACTCCTTCCCGTGTAGATGCCGTGAGAGAGAAGCCGCGCCTCCCGTGTCACCTGCGCTGGGTGGGGAGCGGCCACAGGTCTCTGCTTTGGGGGTCTCGGCCCTGGGCACAGCAGCCTTCAGACGGCTTAGCCCTGCTCTCCAAATAAGTCCCGCCCGGCCGGCGTGGCTACCAGGAGGTCAGGGTTCGATTCCCAGTCAGGGCACAGGCCCGGGTTGTGGGCTCCATCCCCAGCGGGGGGCGTGCAGGAGGCAGCCGATCCATGATTCTCTCTCGTCATTGAGGTTTCCATCTCTCTCTCTCTCTCTCTCTCTCTCTCTCTCTCTCTCTCTCTCTCTCTCTCCCTTCCTCTCTGAGATCCATAAAAATATATTTAAAAACAAACAAACCACCAACAGTTCCTAATTCTCTCTGCGGTCGGGAAGCTTGCTCTGGCAACGACCCTGGAGGTGCCACCTGCCCGTTTGCGCCCAGACCTCCCAGCATCTCAGAACCAGCCCCCCCCCCAGACCCTGCGCCGTGCCCCCAGGGATGCCGGGTCCTGGGCCACAAAGCAACAACGGGGTGCTTTGCCCCGAAGGAGTGACGCCTCTGGCAGGGAGGCGGCCGAGTCTCTGTCAACGAGCCCAGTCTTCTCCATGACGACCGTCTACCCAGAGACACGGGCCCCGGGGTCGGCGTGGGGCCTGGAGACTGTGAGGCCGGGCTGTGGAGTGATGGCCACCACGGACGGGGATCGGCGGCCCGGGGGGTCAGTCCCCTGCTCTTTCTGATGCTCCTGTGAGCTCGCTCTCTCTGTCTCTCTGTCTCTCGCTCTCTCACCTCCGAATCCGCCATCTGCCCTCCTCCTTAAGCTTTTGATCGATCGCTCGGCCTGTCAGCCCCGCCGGGACCCTCCGAGATGAGTCACTGCAACACCCACCTCGAGTTGGTGACCAAGACTCGGGGCTCCAGGCCCCGGGCCGCCGTGTGGCCCTGCGCTCAGCCGGCCCTCCAGCCGCGCCCGGCCCGGAGGCGCCCTGGGCGATGGCGCCGGGTCTGCTGGGAAGTCAGCGTGGCCTTTCCTCTCGTCGTTCAACCTGGACGTGGAGCTTTTCTTTTTACTTGAAACCAGAACGCTGTCGCCACAGCCATGGCGCCGGCCGCGGAACTAGAGCAACCGCTTGCTGGGCGTGCTTCCCGCGGCTGCAGGGACCGACGGAACGCCCAGACGGTCGTTCCCACGGGGAAGCGGTTCTCCGCCCCGAGGACAGGTGCCGGCGTCTGGGGCCGGTTTTGCTCCTGAAGCGCAGAAAGCGACTGGTGTGAGGCCAGGGGCTGCTGCCAGACTCCCACAATGACGGGGCTCCCCCCACCCCCACCAGCTCTAGCCACCCCAATTACACACCTGTTGGGCTGTTAAAGTGCTCAGCTCCCAACACCCCTCCTCTCTGCATTTCAAATACGTTTTTATTGATGTCAGAGAGGAAGGGAGAAGGAGAGAGGGAGAGAGAAACATCAGTGATGAGCGAGAACCATCCATCAGCTGCCTCCGGCACGCCCCACGCTGGGGATCGAGCCCGCAACCCGGGCCTGTGCCCCGACGGGCATCGAACCCTGACCTCCTGGGAATGGATGCTCAGCCCCTGAGCCCCTCCGGCCGGGCCGCCTTCGCTTTATATGCATCACGCCTTATATCTGCCGCGTGCCTGGGGGGGGGAGGGCGTTTAAAGAATAATCTCAGAAAGATGCCTCTGAAAAACCTGCTTTCTCAAATTAATGCCAAAGAGAAGGGAAATGTTCTCCCGACACCGCGTCTCCGCGCTGCTCCGTGGCTGGTGAACATCTGTCAGGAGTCTCTCTGCCAGGGCTCCAAATTGCCGGTTTTAACACCCAGCTTAGTGAGGCCGTGCGGTGTAATTAACACGCCGCTCCTATGGAAACGGCTCCGGCATCACAGGGCGGTGAGTGCTTGGCGGAAGGCATGGAGCTTCCTTGGATGGATGGGTGGCCGGGGGGTCGTGCAGTGGGCGCGTCTCGCCCCAGCCCCGGGGCCTCAGCAGGCCCTGCCTCACACCTCTCCCCCCTTCCCCCCGCATCCCCGCCGTCAGCACCCTTTCATACCTTCTCCGCGGGGCCACATTTCCAGGCCCAGATTCAGTTCTGCCGGGACACGGCGGCAGGGCCGTCTCCGACCACCGAGCGCCTCGTGTGGCCCTGGGGAAGGAGGGACAGCCGCTAGGGTTCGGGACAGCAGGGGGCCGTGGGGCCCCGCCCGGCTTTATGACGGCCTCCCAGCATTTTCCTTGATTGGAAAGAAGGACGGAAGTGGGTGGGGTCGATGGGGAAATCAGCATCCATCACCATTGTCACGGCGACCTGCGGCCTTAAAACACGGCCCGCTCCTTCCTGCCTCTGAGCCCTGCGCGGAACCCCAACAAACATCGGGCTGGCCACGGCGAACCCTCAGACCCCACCTCCGGGGATCTCAGCGGAGTCTCTCGTGGCCTCTGGGAGGCCTTGTTAACCTGTTAGATACAGGAGACGCGCGTGGCGACGTGTCCGTGTTACGCGGCCAGCGGAGCGACAGGCATCTCGTGCCGCGTGTCTAAGGTGGTTCAGAGCCGGCGTCTCGGCCCAGAGGCGTCGCAGAACCTGGTTCCTGTGTAGTCGACGAGTCCCCAGGGCGGCTCCCGGCAGCTGGACTTCCCTCCGCGGCAGACACAGATGTCAGAGCTGCCAGGCCCTCAGGCGCCGACTCGTCCCAACCCCACGCCCCACTCGGGGAGGGAAACTGAGGCTCAGGCCCCGGACGTGGGTCGAGCAAAGACTTTTTCCCAGGCCTGTCGCTGGGCAAGTCCCAGTCCTCTGTCTGCATCGCAGGGGAGCTTTCCTGTCGAAGGAAAACGTTGTCACGGGGATGAAACGCCGTTCACGGGGAGCCACGCATTCCCGATCCCGCCGTGCTGCCCCGAGACCGTTCCCACACGTCTCTCCGGCATAGGACGTCTCGGAGGCAGAGGCTCTGCCTTCCGGGACGCTGCACGGGCTAACGTTGGTCCGCGGTGATGGTTCGGTCAGGACGTGGCCACGTAAAGGCTCTTCAATAAACGGTGCTGGGAACACGAAAAACCGCACGCCAGACAACGAAAGCGGAGTCCAGTTTGTCCCCAGGCTCAAAATCCATTCCACATGGACCGAAGACCTCCCTCTGAGACCTAGACAGCAAACTACCCCGAAGAAAACGCAGGGACTAGGCCAGCCGTGGGCAAACTACGGCCCGCGGGCCGGATCCGGCCCGTTCGGCTGTTCCATCCGGCCCGCGGAGCCGAAAGAGCGGAGGGTTCTCTTGCTCTCCCCTCCGCTCCTTCACCAGCAGCAGTGTTAACATGGCAACGTCGGGAAACACGGCCGCAGCTCCTTCTTCTGAGTGGGCGGATTTATATCCGCCCATTCAGTAGAAGGAACAACCTCTCCATCTTCCAGAGGCTCCTTGGAATGCCCGCGGACACGTCCCCCGACATCACCCTGGAAATGCGGAGACACGTTATCGTGGTGATGTAGGGAGACACGCCTCTGGAGAGCACAGTTTCAGAGCATTAGCTAAAAAGGAGACCCACAACACTGTTCCCACTGAAGTGGATGTTTTAAAGACCAAAAACCTTCCAACCCAGTCTACATTGCCATCTACATCTACGTCCCGGGCATCATTTGGAAGTTGCACTAAAGAGAATGTTTAATTTACTGTTTACACATTTTGTTCTTTTCTATTTGTTTTAGTTTTAAATTATTTTATTATATTTAAGTTTAATTTGAAAGGCTTTTGTACCTTTCCTTTGTTAGGCAATTTTATTTTGCCTTTGCCATCTTCAATATAAGGTATGTTATTGTGCTATGATTCCTCCATTTTTTGAAGTTTCAAATTATAATAATTAGTGTTTACATTCTTCTTGTTAAAATGTTTGAAATGAATAAAACTATTGAAATGAAAAAAAAGACCGTACCCTTTTATGTAATGATGTTTACTTTGAATTTATATTAGTTCACACAAACACTCCATCCATGCTTTTGTTCCGGCCCTCCGGTCCAGTTTAAGAACCCATTGTGGCCCTCGAGTCAAAAAGTTTGCCCACCCCTGGACTAGACGCATGGGCCTTGGTCCTAGAGAGGACGCTATGAACTTGACCCCAAAGGCAAGGGACGTGAAGACGAAACAAGATGAATGGGAGGGACTCGGTCAAACCACAGAGCTTCTGCCAAGCCAACAAAAGGGCGACCCAGCGAATGGGAGACGATATTTGCAAATAACAGTTCCCACACGGGGTCAATCTCCAAAATATACAAAGAACTCACACAACTCAGCACCGAACCGACACACAATCCCATTAAAAATAATGGGCAGAGGACCCGAACAGACACTTCTCCCAACAAGACATGCAAATGGCTGACAGAGATAGGAAAAGATGCTCCATTTCACTAGTTATCAGGCAAATGCAAATCGAAACTACAACGAGAGACCACCTCCCACCTGTGAGAAGGGCCATTATCAACAAGACCGGTCATGACAAGCGCTGGAGAGGATGTGGAGAACGGGGAACCCTCATCCACTGCTGGTGGGGATGTAGGCTGGTGCAGCCACTGTGGAAACAGTATGGCCGTTCCTCAAAAAACTAAGAATAGAGCTACCGTACGACCCAGCCACCCCTTTTCTGGGTATCCACCCGAAAAACACAAAAACAGTTATTCACAAAGATGTATGCACCCCTATGGTTACTGCAGCATTATTCACGGTGACCAAGACATGGAGACCACCAACGTGTCCTTCCACAGAAGATGGGGTACATACACTCATGGAATACTCACTACTCTGCCATGAGAAAAGATGAGAGACTGCCGTTTGCAACAACTGGGCTTGACCTTGAGAATATCCTGCTAAGCAGAATAAGTCAGAAAAAAAAATCAAGAACCATATGATTTCACGCATGTCTACGTATATAAAAGCCTAAACCACCGAACATCGGTTGCTACGACATGCACTGACCACCGGGGGCAGACACTCAACACAGGAGCTGGCCACTGGGGGTCAATGCGCTCCCACAGCGGGAGTAATGCTCAGCTGACTGACCCGACCCGGCGGCGCACCAGCCCCGCCGCAGCCACTCCCCTCCTCGTCAGTCCTGCAGGTTCGATCTCCGGAGAACAGACCAGGCAGGCACTGACAGACCGGAGCTGCCAGCATGACCCTGACAGCGCCACTGGCCCCCTGGAAGTCAGCCTCGGCCACCGCAGCCGCTTCCCCTCCCTAGACGCTCCGCAAGGAAGAAACAATATAAACGTGGCCGCCAGGTGGCTCCCGACAACCTGCACAAATGTCAGCGGGACAGATCCGGATCCGGGGCTGGCAAGAGCGGACAGATCGCCTCCTGGCCCCCCCTCCTCCCCCCTTGGGATGGGTGCCAGATGGAGGGCTCACGGCTGGCGAGTGCCACCGTGGTGGCGCAAGCCTCTCCTGATCAGGACCGACTGGGCACGAGCCTGTGGCAGGAGCGGCAGGCGGCGTTGGACTGCCTGTTTCGGCCCAATCCCCGCAGGCCACGCCGAGGGACCCCACCCGTGCACGAATTCGTGCGCCGGGCCTCTAGTGTGGGATATAAAACTGGAACTCATAGACACAGACAACAGGGTGGTGGTTACCAGAGGGAAGAGGGTGGTGGGAAGTTAGGCTAAAGGGACCCAAGCAGTGTGGTGACGTAAGAAGATGTGACTTTGGGTGGTGGCCACACAAGGCAATCAGAGATCACGTATCATAGACATGCACGACATGATCCTATGAACCAGTGTCACCCCAACGAAGGGAATTTTTAAAAAGAAAAGACTAAGGCACAAGGAGCTTCTTTGCCTTTGCTCAAATAAGGCACGAGCTGGGATTTTTTTTTTTAAATAAATTTTTATTGATTTCAGAGAGGAAGGGAGAGGGAGAGAAACATCCATGATGAGAGAGAATCACTGATCGGCTGCCTCCTGCACGCCCCCCACACTGGAGATCGAGCCTGCAACCCGGGCCTGTGCCCTGACTGGAATTGAACCCGGGACCTCCTGGTTCATAGGTCTATGCTCAACCCCTGAGCCACGCCGGCCGGGCATGAGCTGGGATTTAAACTCGAGTTCAGTCCCAAAGAGCTTCTTCCACCGGCTGCCTGCCCCTCCCCAGGCCCAGGGCCAGCTCCGGGGAGAGAAGGCGAGAAGGCTGCGTGGCCCACCTGTGCGCGCCTGCCCTGTCCAAGTGGAGGCCAGGCAGCCAGTGGGTGAGGCCCAGGCCTGGCTGCGTCCCTCTGAAAATGTACCCGGACCAGGTGCCTCCTGTCCCTTGCGACAGGCTCTGTCCTGTGTGACCAGCCCCAGAACAGCTGCTTGTGCAGATGGAAGGTGCCATGTGGCCAGGGAGCGGGCACCCCTGAGGTCAGAGGGGCGGGGCCAGGGGACAGTAGAAAGGCCTCTGTGCAGAAAATTACAGGGAGGGAACGAGTCATTGTCCCGTCACCAAGTGGCCAGCGGAGAGCCGTGGCTGGCTTCTCGCTAGAGCAGTGGTCGGCAAACTCATCAGTCCACAGAGCCAAATATCAACAGCACAACGATGGACATTTCTTTGGAGAGCCACATTTTTTAAACTTAAACTTCTTCTAACGCCACTTCTTCAACATAGACTCGCCCAGGCCGTGGTATTTTGTGGAAGAGCCACACTCAAGGGGCCAAAGAGCCGCATGTGGCTCGCGAGCCGCAGTTTGCCGACCACTGCCCTAGAGCATGGCGGGGCCCCTCCAGGGTCAGTCTCCAGGGGAGTCCTGGGCTACAGCAGCGCCCCCCCCCATACCGCCGCCCCAGGTGGGCGTGGGTCTGAGCTGAGCACAGGCCTGCACAGGGCCGCTCAGAGCCGGTTGCACACAGGCCACCCAGAAGCCCCCGGAACGGAGGGGTGGGGCCCGCGGGAGGGAGAGGCCAGCACACGGGGGCGGGGAGCTGCTGGGACTCACCTGCCTCCGGCATCAGGTGCCCGGCAAGGAGGCGGGCACGTGGCTGCCTCCCAAAACAATGATGGGAGGGGCCCAAGGGCATGGCCCACTCCCCAAAACCCATCAGAGGCGGCTGCCCAGCCTGCGGGCTCCCACCCGCTGGGAGGGGACACCCTGGTGAGGACCCAGGACTCAGGCCGGAGGGCCACGCCAGGCGGGCCCACCCCCGGAGGGTCCTGTGGAGGAGGTGCATGCCCCTCAGTGTTGTGGGCAGAGGGGTGCAGGGCTCCACGCCAGGCACACCCCGTTCTTGGACCCCATGACTGTGTACTGTGGGGGAGAGGCCTGGCCCAGCTCTGCAGGACCTGGCGCCAGCCACCTCCGCTCTGGCCTCCATTTCCTCATCGTCCCCACGGCGTCCCCACGGCGTCCCCACGGCATCCCCACGGCTGGGACCTGAGACAGTCGCCCCATCAGCGCAGGGACCGGCCAGACCAGCAGGGCGCCAGAGAGCCAGGAAAGACATCCCCCCGCCAGGCTCCAAAGGCCCAGCTGGGACCCGGGGGGCGGGGAGCAGCCCCCCCAAAATGCGAGCCACGCTGGCAGAGCCTCCGTCCCCACCCCACGCGGGGCCTCCCGGGACCAGAGCGGGCGGGTGCACGGTCACCCCAGCAACGGCGGCGGCTGCCGTGAGTGAAGCCCACACTCCCGGGCCCTGCGTTGTGCGGGGCGTGGTCCCAACTCCCCAGGAGCGTGAACTGTGGGCCCCGCCTCCGTCCCGCTCCCGCGTGGTTCTCAGGAGGTGCAGCACCGTTAGCCCCGCCCACGGGGGGCGGGAGGGGGAGGCGCTGACGGGGAAGAACCGTCCGGGTGCTCGGTGGGTCAGGGTGGGTCAGCGCGTGGGCCCGGCGGCCCCGCAGCCTCTCCTCCCGCCACCCACGCGCGCGCCAGCGTCCTGCCCATGGGTCAGCCCACACCGCGGGGGGGAGGCCAGCGGTGCCCACACCCCACGCTCCACGCCCCACGCCCCACGCCCCACCCCCCACGGTGGACTCCGTGTTTCACCCTGGCTTTTCCTGAGCGGCCGGCGGGGCGCCCCCCACCCCCCCAAGAAGGCAGTGGGGGCACGCGGCTGCCACGCGCCCTAACCTGCCGCAGCCCCACGCGAGCCCAGGAGCCCGCGGGACGGTGTGCGGCTCCCCCGCTGCCTGCGCAGTTCAGGGCGGGCATCGTGCGCAGCGCCCCCCCCCCCCCTCCGCGCTCACCGATCGGCTGCCCCGCGTGTTGCAGCCACGGGGCCTGGGCAGCGCCTGCAACGCCTGCGCAGCGGAGGGTTCCCACTCGAGGGACAGCGCCTGCACCCCACCCACCCCCACCCCGCGACCTGGGCAGGTCCCTTCCTGCTGGGCCTCGGAAACCCGCTTCCATCACGGAAAGGTGGGGGCCCGGGGCCGGTGGCTCAGGGGTGGAGCATCCACCGATGAACCCGGAGGTCAGGGTTCACTCCGGGTCAGGGCACAGGCCCGGGTGGCGGGCTCGATCCCCGGGGGTGGGGGTGCAGGAGGCAGCCGATCGGTGATTCTCTCTCATCACGGATGTGCCTGTCTCTCTCTTCCCCTCCCTTCCTCCCGGAAACCAATAAACACATATTTTAAGAATAAGTCCATTAATTCACTAATTCATTCCTTGAAGCCCTGCTGGACCCGCCTCCTGGGCCGGATCCAGCCGCTCCCAGGCGAGGGGCGGGGCGGGTCTGGGAGGCGCAGCTCCGCCAGGAACTAGGACAGACCCTCCCCCACCCCCCCACCCCACCCCCACCCCACCCCCACCCCGCGTTCCCGGGGGCAGGCCTCCTCCACGCAGCCGCGCGGACAGCCCTTCCCACGGAACACGTACGTTTTGTAATTGCAAATGGAAAGATTGCCCGTAATGGCGGGAACAGACCCATTTCCTAATCAGCCCGAGCGCCCGGCGGCGGCGGCGGCGGCGGCGGCGGCGGCGGCGAGCGAGGCATCTGCCCGGGGGCCGCGCGGCGTCTGCTCCACGGGCTGCGGGGCCGCTCCGCGCGGGAGGCGTGATTTAGTGTTCGCAGCCGCCCATCTGCCGCGGTTATTACAGAAATTATATATAAACCAGTTAGTAAACACTTTGCCGAGTTGTCTGTTGTTTGGATAATCACCCATAATCACGCGGAGCATCAATATGGTCTTTAAACCCGATTTGGGAGTTAATGGAATGAGCGGAGGCCGCCTGCGCGCGCACCGGGGTAATGTCATTAGGAATGTTTGTGAAGAACAAATTAAATCCGCTGTAAATTGTGCTCTCAAGTCAGCCAGAAAGCAGGCTGCTCGGAGCGGGCTTTCTGTTCACCCCGCGCGCGCGGAGGAGCAGCAGCCCTCGGCGGGGTGGAGGGGAGCGGGGCCGGCGGGCCGGGTGGTAATTGCTGCCCGAATGGCTTCCTGGGGGCTGGGTCCCCGCAGCTCGGAGACCTGTCGCCTGCCGACTCCCAGGAGGCGAGCGGGGACCTGCGGGCTGGTGCTCAGACGCGGCGGATTGGAGTGCGAGTCAACCTGGCTGGGCTGGGGCCTCGCCCCATCCACCCTCCGGGTGGGGCCCGGGGTGGGGAGGGGCCGCCAGAGGGGCCCCGCCTGGTGGCTGGGACGCCTGCGGGTCCCAGGGATCCCAGGGGAAGAGTCGGTTTGGGGGGAAGAGGGGTTGTTTGTTTTTATTTTTCATTTTTTATTTTTTATTTCAGAGAGGAAGGGAGTGGGGAAGAGACAGAAACATCCGTGATGAGAGAGAATCATGGATCGGCTGCCTCCTGCACGCCCCCCACTGGGGATGGAGCCCGCAACCCGGGCCTGTGCCCTGTGCCCCGACCGGGAATCCAACCGTGACCTCCTGGTTCCTAGGTGGACACTCAACCCCTGAGCCACGGCCGGCGGAAGTCCATTTGTGATGCATCCAAAGGGGAGCCGTGTTCAGAGAAGAAAGGCCAGGAGGGGGGGGAAGCAGAGGAGAGAGTCAGGGACGAGGCTGTCGTCCATGTGATTCTGGCGGAGGTCACACCTGCTGAGGTCACACCTGCTCCCAGGTCTGTCCCCAGGGCCTGCTCATCACCCCCGGTACCTCCTCTTCCTCTCCTACCGCCTCCGGCCCCCTGGGAGCCGCTGTATTCCTGCCCCATCCCCTCCCACAGGCTTCCCGTCCCCGAGGCTCCAGGGCGCAGGCCTGTGGGAGGGGCCACGGCTGGCCAGAGGCCCAGGTGGGATCCCAATGCACTGGGGGGGGGGGGGGGGCGTGTAGGCTGGGAACCTGCCAGGCGCTGAGCTGCTGAGCAGGGGGGCCCCAGAGGGCCCTGAGCATGGGCCCTGGGAGATGAACAGCATCCCTGTGTGCCCGGCGGGTGCCTCAGCGGCTGAGCGTCGCCCCAGGGACCAAGAGGTCACGGGTTCATGCCCGGCCAGGGCACAAGGCCGGGACCCCCAGGAGGGGGCGTGCAGGAGGCAGCCCATCCATGACGTTTCTCTCTCACCCATGTTTCTCTCTCTCTATCCCTCTCCCTTCCTCTCTCTGTCAAAATCAATAAAAACGTCTGTTTAAAAAGAACGTCCAGGAGGGACGCGGCGGGCTGGGACCCTCTTCTGGTGAAAGCTGTCTTCCCACCAACACCCTCCACGGCGCGCGGGTCCCTTCCGCTGCCGGAGCCTGCGGGCCGGGCCCTGACTGCCCCACCGACCGTCTAGGGCCAGGCACGGGTCATAAAGGGCAAACGGTACCAGCTCAAAAGAGGAAAAGAACACCCGTGTGTGCGTGTGTGCGTGCGTGTGTGTGCGCGTGTGCGTGTGTGCGTGCATGTGTGTGCGTGTGTTTGTGTGTGCGCGTGTGTGTGTATGTGTATGTGTGTGCATGTGCGTGTGTGCATGCATGTGCGTGCATGTGTGCGTGTGTGTGTGCGTGCGTGTGCGTGGGGGGAGACGGGGGGTGCACAGGAAGGAGGGCCCGCCCTGGAGCCCAGCCTGGGGACCGGGAGCTGGTCTGACTGGCAGCTGGGACGTGGGCTTTGAGCAAGGGGGTGGGGGGCAGGGGGACGAGGGGTCAGGGGGAGGCCGTCCCCTGACAAGGGCTGAGCCCAGCACGGGGACGGGGGATCAGACATGGCAGCCGAGGCCACAAAAGGACTGGGCCCTCCCAGGACCACCCGATGCCCGGGCTCTGGCACATGGAGCTGAGGGCGGGGGCCCAGGGCCCCTTCGCTGACGGCGGGTGGGAGACGGGCGTGCAGAGAGGGCCCTCCGGCCGCTCTGTGGAACATGCTCACTGTTTAGTTTGACGTTTCTCAGTAAAATATAAAAGCACCTCACATTACAGCCCAAATGAACTTAGTTTTAAAGAAAATCCTGTTTAAAGGACCCGAAGTAAAAAATACTATTTTATTTTATTTTTTAATATTGTTTTGGCCCTAGCAGGTGTGGCTCAGTGGATAGAGCGTCGACCTGCGCTCTGAAGGGTCCCGGGTTCGATTCCGGTCAAGGGCATGTACCTCAACTGCAGTCAGTCCCCGGCCCTGGTCCGGACACGTGTGGGAGGCAACCAATCAATGTGCTTCTTTCACATCAATGTCTCTCTCTCTCTCTCTCTCTCTCTCTCTCTCTCTCTCTCTCTCTCTCTCTCTGTCTCCCCCTCCAACTCACTCTCTCAAAAAAAAATTAATGGGAAAATATCCTCGGGTGAGGATTAACCGAAACCAAAAACGTTTTTATTGGTTTGTAGAGTGAGAGGAAGGGAGGGGAGCGCTAAGAATGGTTTTTCCTTTGAAGAGGTCGGAGGGAGAAGAAAAAGCCTGTGTGACCTGTGAGCGTTACGTGCAGCTCACGGCCCCAGGCCCACAGCGGGGTTACCAGGACACGGTCTGCGCGAGCCTTCCCCCGAGACAGCAGCAGCGGGGCGACAGGCCACAGGGCCCGGCCCGAGCTTCAGATGCCCCCCCCGGCCCCTCCTCGCTGAAGTGAAGGGGGAAGGAAGGGCCTTGGGCTCCGGGCAGCGGGACCGGGAGGGGGACGGGAGGAACGGGGCCGGGAGAGAGAGAGGAGCGTCCTGTCGCAAGAAAGAAGGCTCTCGGCGAAGGGCGCTCCCGATGCTGAGACCGCGAAGGCACCGGGGCCAGGAGGTCTCCGTGTCAGAAAGGACAGGGTGCTGTGACAGGGTGGGCGTCCCCCAGCCACACCGGGGAGGGTGCTGTGACAGGGTGGGCGTCCCCCAGCCACACCGGGGAGGGTGCTGTGACAGGGTGACACCCATCCCCCAGCCACACCGGGGAGGGTGCTGTGACAGGGTGACACCCATCCCCCAGCCACACCGGGGAGGGTGCTGTGACAGGGTGACACCCATCCCCCAGCCACACCGGGGAGGGTGCTGTGACAGGGTGACACCCATCCCCCAGCCACACCGGGGAGGGTGCTGTGACAGGGTGGGGCGCCGTCCCTGGCCACACCGGGGAGGGGACCACTGGCTGGGGGGCAGCGAAGTCGTTTGCATACATCTGTGTAACTGTTTCCATTAAAGCTCTGTGGGATGTGCGCGGGGGAGGGCACAGCAGAGCTCATACAGCAGCTCCTCTGGCCACGGGGACTCGAGGCCCGGCCGCTGTCCCACCGCCTGCCCCTCGCAGGGGTCACGATTCAAGCATTAATCGGCCGCAGGCTGTGGCTGACAGGCGGTGTGCAGGGCGGGAATTCGGTGTTCGGTTGACTACTCAGGGCCTGGGGGGGGGGTCACACCACATCGGGAGGGCCTGGGGGGGGTCACACCACATCGGGAGGGCCTGGGGGGGTCACACCACGTCGGGAGGGCCTGGGGGGCGGTCACACCACATTGGGAGGGCCTGTGGGGGGTCACACCACGTCGGGGGGGCCTAGAGGGGGGTCACACCACATTGGGAGGGCCTGGGGGGCGGTCACACCACGTTGGGAGGGCCTGGGGGGGGTCACACCACATCGGGAGGGCCTAGAGGGGGGGTCACACCACGTCGGGGGGGCCTAGAGGGGGGGTCACACCACGTCGGGGGGGCCGGGCGCAGACACTGCCTCCCCGTGGCTCGCGGTCAGCGGCCCCTGCTCACCCGCCGTCCACACCCCAGCTCGGACACTGGCGCCCACGTATGGCTCGCACCTGCGCTCCCAGCACCTCGCTGAGCTCCCCATCCGAGCCCAGGTTCCCCCCGGGAGAGGCCATTCGTCTGGAAAAGAGAGATTTTCCCTGTTCACATGACCGTCAAAGAAGGCTTTTCCTGTTCGGCGGCCTCGCCCTGCGCCCAGCAGCCGCCGCCGGCCCTTCCCCTCCCCGCGGCTGAAACCCCATCATTAGACCGCCTTCACTCTTGGGGGGCTGTGCAGCCGGAGAGTGATTTTATCCCGAAGACCATGCCGCGTCCGTGAGCACACTGCTCCAAACGGGAGCGAAGCCGACAGGCGCACCAACGGCCAAGGGTGGGTCGCGCCCAGGGAGCGTGTGGGCCCCGCGGTGGACACATCGCGGGCGAGGCTCCGGGTGGCAGACATGGGACATTGGGGGGCGGGGCGGGGGAGTCGGGAGGGTGTCAGGGGCTAGGGGTGAGGATGGGTTTCTCCCCGCTCGCTCCTCGGACTTGAAGCCCAGGACCAGTGTCCGCGTCCCCTGGAAACCGGGTGAGCCCAGGGCGGGGGCGGCGTCCACATGGCCCCCGGCAGGTCCCATTCCTGCTTCTGCTTCGGATGCTTCGAGGCCATTCCGTGCAGGATCGCATCCAGGAGGCCCAGAGCATCTCCTCACTCGCTGACGCGTCGTTCAGCTCAACCTCTTTGGGGACTGGAGGGTGCCCTGGGGCCAGGGGTGCCGGGCTGGGTACTCCTCTTTTGACTTTTATTTTGTGGTTAATCCTCACCCGAGGGTATTTCTCCATTGATTTTTTTTTTAATATATTTTATTGATTTTTTTACAGAGAGGAAGGGAGAGGGATAGAGCGTTAGAAACACCGATGAGAGAGAAACATCGATCAGCTGCCTCCTGCACACCTCCCACTGGGGATGTGCTCCCAACCAAGGTACATGCCCTTGACCGGAATCGAACCCGGGACCCTTCAGTCCGCAGGCCGACGCTCTATCCACTGAGCCAAACCGGTTTCGGCTCTCCATTGATTTTTAGGGAGAGTGGGGAGTGGGAGAGAGAGGGAAAGCCAGAGAGAAACATGGGTGGGAGGGAAACACATCAATTGGTTGCCTCCTGCTCACGCCCCCACCAAGGCCCCGGGCTGGGGAGGAGCCTGCAACGGAGGTACTTGCCCTTGACCGGAATCGCGGCGCGAGGACCCTTTGGCTCTATCCACTGAGCAGCACTGGCCAGGGCCAGGCACGGCTTTTGCAAGAGAGAAACACGGTATCGTTTGGTCACACAGAAAGCGGGGTGGCTGGAGGGGGGAAGGGAGAACAGGCCCCCAAGAAGTCTTCAAGATCAACATGTTCTCGTCAACACGGACTGATGAACGTAAAAAGGCTTTGTTTCACTTTCAGTCCTTGATCCTCATGAGAACAGATCCAAATGAGGGCCACTTCTGCTCTTATTCACGGGAAAGTGGGATCGATTCTCAAGTCTGAGAACTCATTAACAGGACGCGTTCCCATCCACCCGGCCACGGACAGAGAGGGGGTCGTGCCTGGGACTCGGGACATTCAGACAAGGGCACCCCACGCGCCCCGTCTCTTGGTGGAGGCGCTCAAAGGGGGTGCAGAACAGTGTCTACCGTCGGGTCTCCATTCTTCCTTTGCTATGCGTCCTCCTACCCCCTAATTCAGATTTCAGATATTATCTCCCACCCATTCTTTTCTTTTATATATATATATATGTATACACTGATTGGCCAGATTTTTATGATCTCTGAACGCATAATAATCTGGCCACTCAGTGTGTGTGTGTGTGTGTGTGTGTGTGTGTGTGTGTGTATTAGAGGCCCAGTGCATGAATTCGTGCATGGGTGGGGTCCGGTCAGCCTGGCCAGGGGCAGGGGACATGGGTGGTTGGCCGGCCTGCCTGCTGGTCGAACTCCTGGTCGAGGGGACAATTTGCATATTAGCCTTTTATTATACAGGATATACACTGAGTGGCCAGATTATTATGCGTTCAGAGATCATCATCATCTGGCCACTCAGTGTATATTCTTATTGATTTCAGAGGGGAAGGGAGAGGGAGAGAGAGAGAGAAACATCAGTGATGAGAGAGAGTCATGGATCAGCTGCCTCCTGCACGCCCCACACTGGGGACCGAGCCCACAACCCGGGCGTGTGCCCTGACCGGGAATTGAACCCTGACCTCCTGGTTCACAGGTCGACGCTCAGCCTGGCAGACTGAGCACTTTCGTAAGAAGAGACGACCAGCGGAAGGGCCAGGCGAATGCACACTCTCTGGGTCTGAGTTAAAAAAACAGGCGTTCACGATCAGACTGTTTTTACTTAAAAACACACCAAAACCCAACAACGTCCAGGACAGGGAGCAGTGGCTCCCTGCGCCTCAGGCGGCCGTGCAGAGTCCGGTCCCGCACCCTCCTTCCCGGAGCGGCCGGGCCCAATCGCAGGCACCGGGGGGTAGGAAGGCGCTGGAGATGTGTCCGAGGTGGAGGGGTGACGGTCAGGAGAGGGGAGGGCAGGCCGCTGACCAGGGCTGCGAGGTGGTCGGGGGGGACGGAGGAAGGAAGCTCTGTGCCACGCCGCTCAGGGCAGAGCGCAGGCAGCAGGTGTGGGCGCCCGCTCAGCACAGTACTTTGCACCCACCCATCAGGCCCGGGGAGGGCAGGCGTGGGCCGAGGAAGCTCCCCTTGCCGCTGTGTCTGGAGGAGGGTGCAGGCACGGGGGGTGGGGGTGGGGGAGGGGGGGAGGGCGCTGGGCGGGTGATTTGAATCTGCTTTGGTTAACCCCCGGACCTGCCCTGCCCTGCAGCCAGAACAAAAGCGGTTCTGTGTGGCTGCCACGCCGTTCGCCGGAGAAAATAAAAACCCTCACAGCTGGTCAGACACCAGGACCAGCGTTCGATGGAGTTTGGGTAAATTTTTAAAAATAGAACAAATCGATCAGTTTCTTTTTTTAAAATATGTTTTTATTGATTTCAGAGAGGAAGGAAGAGGGAGAGAGAGAGAGAAACAGCAGCGATGAGAGAGAATCACCGATTGGCTGCCTCCTGCACGCCACAATCCAGGCCTGTGGCCTGACTGGGAATCGAACCCTGACCTCCTGGTTCCTAGGTCGACGCTCAACCCCTGAGCCACGCCGGCCGGGCTCACTCTGTTTCTCATGAACCCAAACTTGTTGTAATGAAAGGATTCTCCTTTATGCCAAGATGAGACCCTTAATGCTTTTTTGTATTAAAATGTCTTTTCCGTTCTAGAATGTTGCTGATAGCAGCTGGTCTTGTCTTTGGGTCTTTTACCCAAAATTAAAAGCCAGCAGGTTTTCCTCAAAACCTCTGAGTGTTTCACAGCCGTTACTTCGTGAGCCACAGAGTCTGCAACGGCCACCAGCAGCCCCGGGGCATCTCGCACTTGGACCGACCGACCGACCGACCGTGTGTATCCGCTGCGCGTTCGTGACGGGCCTCCAGGGGGTGGGGGGCTGAGGCCAGGTCTGGGAAATGCCTACAGCTGGGACTCGTTTTCAGAGTGCGTATCAGATCCCCCACGGTGACCAGCCTCTGGTTTCATCTGAGGATATTGAAACTGGGTTTCAAAGCAGATGGTTGACCCGGCCGGGCGAGGCTCAGGGGTTGAGCGTCAACCTCTGAACCAGGAGGTCAGGGTTTGATTCCCGGTCAGGGCACACGTCCGGGTGGCGGGCTCCATCCCCAGTGGGGGTGCGTGCAGGAGCCGGTCCATGAGTCTCTCTCATCATGGATGTTTCTCTCTCTCTCTCTTCCTCTCCCTTCCTCTCTGACATCAATAAAAATATATTTTTAAAGAAACAAAACAAAACAAACAAAAAAACAAATGGCTGCCAGGCGTCCTCAAACTGCGGCCCGCGGGCCACAGGCGGCCCGCCGAGGACATGGATCCGGCCCGCCGGGGGCCGCTGCCTGTCCTGCTTAGCAGCCGACGCGTCCCGGGCCCGCAGTGCGCCTAGGAATTTGTTCATAGTTTTTTTTTTAAACTATAGTCCGGCCCTCCAACGGTCTGAGGGACAGTGAACTGGCCCCCTGTTTAAAAAGTTTGAGGACCCCTGGATTAGAGTAATGATGTCCAAGTTCCCTCCCCAACCTTACAATTCCATGCCTCTGTATTTTTTTGGGGCGGGGGGTGGGGCGTGACCAGGGGGTTCTCTGGGCTCGGATAACTGAAGTCCCTGAAGACCACAGGGAGCCGGGGAGAGCCGTGCCGGGCCCTTGAACTTCGGCAATTTACCTGCTCAGACCCCTGCACACTCTGACCTTGAATGAAGCCTCTCAAGCTCCTGAAGCAAACGGCCTCATTTCCAGCCAGAGCTCGCTGGCGCCTTCATTCAGTGCGTCACCCATTCTCGCTCCGCGAACGCGCTCACGGGCGGTGCCAGCGGCCAGCACACGTTTGAGTCGCGCACTCTCGCCCTCCGCTTCAACCTTCTTCCAGGAAAGGCACTGAGGCCCCGTCTGAAACACTGCTAACTGCCCTGTCCACGTGGCTCAGGCGTTGAGCGTCGACCTTTGCACCAGGAGGTCAGAGTTCAATTCCCCGTCGGGGCACAGGCCCGGGTTGTGGGCTCCATCCCCAGCAGGGGGCGTGCAGGAGGCAGCTGACCCATGATTCTCTCTCATCATGGATGTTTCTCTCTCCCTCTCTCTCCCTCTCCCTTCCTCTCTGACATCAATAAGAATATATTTTTTAAACAGACTGTCAAACTACAGCGGGAAGGCAGAGGAGGTTGCCAGGGGGCGGGGGGGGGGGGGGGGCTGTAAGAGATCAACCGAAGGACTTGTACGCATGCATATAAGCATAACCAATGGATAGAAAACACTGGGGGGGCGGGCAGGTAAAGGCATGTACTGGGGGGAGGGGGAGGCCGGGGGAAGGTCAATGGGGAAAAAAAAGGGGGCGGAGACATATGTACTACTATTTGTAATACTTCAAACAATTAAAAAAATAATAATAAAATAAATAAATAAATAAAAATTAAATAAATAAATAAAATTAAATAAATTAAAAAAAATTTTTTTAAAGAATATTTTTTTAAAAAACCAAGCTTCCGGCCTCGGCAGGGCAGACACACACAGCCAGGCCCGGAAGGTCTCTTGGTGAGAAAGCATTCCACGTCCTGGCCGGTCCTGCTCTGAGACCACAGGGCAGCGAGAGCGACACGGGTGGCCTTTGTTCGAGCGGCGACTCGCAGGACGGACAGGGCAGGGCAGTGACGTTGTGCGAAGGACCGGCCGGAGGAGGCGGCCCGCTCGCATTAGCCCGAAGCCGAGGGCCCTGCTCCGAACCCCACGCCCCCCCGGGCCTCTCTCTGCAGCCCTGCCGGTGCGGAGGGGCCGTGTCCCTGCTTACAGGCGAACCTGGCGGACGTGTGGCAGGGGGCGGGGGTGCTCTGCGGGGCCTCGGACAGATGCACTCCGGGGGACGTTGCCGTGGGATTTTATTCGCTATGAGAGACGGAAGGAGCTGAGTGGTGCTGTCTTTGTGGCTCCCGGGCCCGTTCTCATGGTCTCTCTGGTTGTTTTATTTTATCTGAAATCAGACATTGGGGTTGGAGGACCCATTTTGGTCCCCGTGGGACAGGGAGGGAGTTTAAAGGAGGAGACGGGAGGAGCTAGAGCAGGGGTGGGCAAACTTTTTGATTCGAGGGCCACAATGCGTTCTTAAACTGGACCGGAGGGCCGGAACAAAAGCATGGATGGAGTGTTTGTGTGAACTAATATACATTCAAAGTAAAGGAGCGGAGGGGAGAGCAAGAGAACCCTCCGCTCTTTCGGCTCCACAGGCTGGATAGAACAGCCGAACGGGCCGGATCCGGCCCGCGGGCCGTAGTTTGCCCACGGCTGAAGAGGGTAAGCCGGGGACCGGTGCCCGAGACAGCTCAGGGCACATCTGGTCTACCAGCTGGTCCTGGCCTGGCCTTGCTTTCTTTTGAATATACTTTCATGGATTTCAGAGAGGAAGGGAGAGGGAGAGGGAGAGAGAGACACAAATGATGAGAGGGAATCACGGATCGGCTGCCTCCCGCACGCCCCACACTGGGCATGGAGCTCATCCACATCCTCCTGCACACCCCACACTGTGCCCTGATTGGGAATCGAACCCTGACCTCCTGGTTCATAGGTCGATGCTTAACCGCTGGGCCACACCCGTGGGGCTCGCCTGCCTATGCGGTTTGCGGGCCAGGACCTTCTGCGCGGCTGCCCAGCTCTCACCGCTCTGCCCTAAACAGATTGCAAATGCCCCTCCGTGGAGAAGAGGAGGCGCTATGGAATGTAACGCTTCCTTAAGAAGATGGGGACTTCCTTTCTTACAGTCAGTCACGGTTCTAAGCGTTTAGGAAGCAAATGGAAGGCATCATTTTTTTAAATCATGTCCTAGTCCAGGGGTCGGCAAACCGCGGCTCGCGAGCCACAGGCGGCTCTTGGGCCCCTTGAGTGTGGCTCTTCCACAAAATACCACGGCCTGGGCGAGTCTATTTTGAAGAAGTGGCGTTAGAAGAAGTTTAAGTTTAAAAACTTTGGCTCTCCAAAGAAATGTCCATCGTCGTACTGTTGATATTGGGCTCTGTTCACTAATGAGTTTGCCGGCCACTGGCCTAGGACTTCCCCTCCAGGTGGAAAACTTCTAGGTTTTAAATTAGGACCATCATTCCCGCCTACTTTTCACTGCCGCGCTGGGTTTTTCGATGGGGAGCACCTCATTCACGCCTGGACTCCCAGGTCCAAAGAACCAGGTCCCAGCGGGGCCAAATGACCTCCCCAAGGTCACCCCACAGCTCAGGGACAAAGGTCACCCCGCAGCTCAGGGACAAAGCCGAGAAGACCCACAGGCTCCCCATCCACCATCCACCAGGCCTCACCACACTGCCTGGAGCGGCGCCTGGGGGTGAGACTGGGGCCCCCAAGACTGTGTCTCTTGGTGCTGTGAGCCCTCCTGCTGTTATTTAGTCTTGATGGCTGTGGGTCCGTTCCTGGGTGGGTGGCTGCCCACCTGTGACATGGAACTCAGCCCCGCAGGGCCTGCTGCCTGCCGAGGTCCCCCATTGGGAACTAATCGGGTCCTGCTCTGATGCGGTCTGCAGCTCACCACTCGGGGTGCTGGTTCTGGGGTCTCCTGGGAGAGACGCTGCCTGTAACCAACCCCGGGCTGCCCGTAGCTCCAGTCTGTGGCTGCCTCACAGAACCGCCTGCACGGCTCACCCTCGGGCCGGGACCTGCACCGAGGCCGCCCCCTCCGCTCTATCTCGGAGCATTCGCCACCGATCTGCAAGGCGGGGCCGGAGACAACCCTCCACCTTGTACAGGCATTGTTCTTAAGAGAACGCCACATTCACCAACGCTGGTTTTGATTGAAATCATCAAGCTGATTTCCTTCTTCCAGAATACTGACAAACGGGCCTTTTCATCGATGCAGACAGAAAGCTACGCGAGCCTGTTTACATCAAGATTATGTACGACACGCGTCCCAATCGCTACACGATTACCGAGCTAAATGCTGGATGCTGCCGTGCGCTTTGCTGCTGGCAGCCGAGCCCCATTAACAGCGCTCTGGGCTGATCCGGGCCGCAGATAACATGACATTCACGTCTCCCCGAGCCGGCGCCATCGCTTTGCCAAGCCCAACTACAAAGAAAAAAAGGAAACGTTTTAAGATGCAAAAATATGCCGGGAACACAAGCCAAACACGGATTTTTAATTAAAGAATCAGGGTTCTTTCTCCCCGGCAATTGTTCCTTTGGGGGTTGGCCGTGTCGGGGGCGGCCTGGAAATGGGCCCCCCCCCACCCCGGGCATGCCGAGGACAGTGCAAGGTCAGGAAGCCTGAAGCTCTGAGTCAGGCCATCCATCCCGGCTGCCACCTCGGCTCGGCTCGGCTCCGGACGGGCCTGCAGGCTTCTGGGTGCCCCAATCACAGGTCCTCGGGCCACACGGCCCCGGCCCCCAGGTGGAGGCTGACACGTTTATGGAGCACCCTCGGGCCCTCGTCAGAAAGGTACGCTGGCAAAGAGTTGACACGAAGCCGGCACTGGATCGACTAAGGAAGACGGGACTGCCCGCCTCGTGGCGGCTACTGAGCGCAGGCCTTTCAGACGCGGAAAGCGAGGCGGAGGGAGGGACATCCCGCCTGACTCTCTCCAGGACCGTGTGGCTGGACGCTGGCCATCACCATCACCCCTGTCACCACGGCCCCTCCTGCCAACAGCCACCCCACCTCCCTGTCGCCACCCCACCGTCACCTCTGGCCCCCCTGCCCGCTGCCTCAAGCCAGCCCCCATCAAGGCCACCTCTGCCGAGAGCCTGCCCCGTCCACCCGTCTAAGACCAGGCCTGTGGAGGGGCCTCCTTCGTCCCCCCCTGTGCCCCCTGGTCTCTGAGGCCCTGCATGCGGGTGCCCCCAGGGCTGGAGCCCCAGGCTCCTGTGCTGTTACCCGAGGTGACCATTGCCCTGGGGGCACGAGGGCTCTTTCTCCATTTCCTGGTCTCCCAGACGTCCCAGTGCCATGGTGGGGCGCACAAGAGGAAGCCCTTCGGTTCCCGGCACCCCTAGGTCTGCGGCCCCCGCGGTGAAGGGGCCCCACCCGCCTCCGTTCACATGCACCCGGACAGGCCGCAGCCTCTCTGGCAGACCCTGCTGAGCTCGGTGCGTGAGCACGTCGGGCCGGCTCGAGGCCCAGGAGCGTCGCTGCCAGGATCCTGGGAAGACCCCCTTACGGAGCCGTCAGCCAGCCCGGGCACCGCCCCAGCCGGAATCGGGCCTCGGCGGTTCTTCCTCAACGCCCCAGAATTTCTAGACGGGGCCCTGCCGTCTCCCCAGCTCTGCAGCCTGTGCCCACCCCTGGCACGGGGCCTCCTGCCCGGCTGGAGAGAGCAGGGCAACGGGCTCACCGAAGCAGACCCAGCAATTGGCGCCTTCTTACCCAGCAGAGGGGCAGCTGCACTGCGTCCCAGCCCACTCAGGGCCCCCCAAACTCTTCTCAGCTCTGGCCCCCCGCATCTCCTGCCAGGGGTTGCTGGCTTCCTGTGGTCAAGGGGTCAGCTCTCTGCGTGACCTGAGCCCAGCCGTGACCTCTGAAGCCCAGCCTCGCGACGGTCAAGTGGAGACAGTGACCCCCCCACACGCCCAGGGCGGGGGTGGGGGAGGTCGGGCGAGTCCCCGTAAAAGAGCTCGAAGACAGTGACGCTGAGGGTGCCGGTGCTGACGCTCTGTCCAGGTGCAGTCACGGTTACGCCCCGGTGGACCGACGGCCGAGGGAGGGCTGGTCACGGGACTGACCCCTTGGCCAGGAGAGCCCCTGAGCCCCCGGAGGAAGGTCCTTGGAGAGCGAAGGGCCTCCTTGAAATGGGAGCCACGGGACTGAGTGGCTTCATTTAGGCTGGAAAGGAAGGGGACCCGGCTGGCCCGCTGAGGAGGCCGGCCCTCGGCGTCCCGCTGCGTCCCTCCCGCATGCGGCTGGGAGGCCCGTGTCCGCCGAATAAGGGGCAGACTGAACTGCTGGCCGATGCTTCAGGGTCGAGGCTGAGGGAGACCCTCATGGGTCACGAGGGGACCAGGAGCGCCGCCCTCAAGGCTGTCAGGCCCCCTGGATGCCATGTGAGCGCATCCCCGGCCTGTCCTCCCGGCCCTGAGGGGGGGCCTCGCGAGGTTCTGCATTTGGGGCACGTGCTTTCGGGAGTCTCCCGACTGCTGTCTGGGCCGCGGCCTGCGCCACGTCTGCCGGGCTGTGGGCAACATGAATATGTATTTTTCCTTTCTGTCAGATGTCTTGTTTTCACACACACACACACACACGCACACACACACACACACACAGCTGCACACACACACCTGCACACACACACCTACACACACACACAGCTGCGCACACACACACACACACACACACAGCTGCACACACACAGCTGCACACACACACACCTGTACACACACCTGCACGCACACACACCTGCACATGAATACCTGCACACACACTCCTGCACACACACATGCATACCTGCACACGCACATACCTGCACACGCACCTGCACACGCACACCTACACGCACACCTGCACACACACGCACACCTGCACACACACACCTGCACACACACCTGTACACGCACACCTGTACACACACCTGCACACGCACACCTGCACACGCACACCTGCACACACACACCTGCACACACACCTGTACACGCACACCTGTACACACACCTGCACACACACACCTGCACGCACACACCTGCACACACACACCTGTACACACACACCTGCACACACACCTGCATACGCACACCTGCACACATACCTGCACATGCACACCTGCATACACACACCTGCCCACACACCTGTACATGCACACCTGCACACACACCTGCACACACACACCTATACACACACACCTGCACACACACCTGCACACGCACACCTGCACACGCACACCTGCACACGCACACCTGCACACACACGCACACCTGCACACATACCTGCACACGCACACCTGCATACGCACACCTATACACGCACACCTGCACACGCACGCACACCTGCACACACACCTGCACACACACCTGCCACCTGCACACACACACCTGCACACACACCTGCACACACACCTGCACACGCACACCTGCACACATACCTGCACACGCACACCTGCATACACACACCTGCACACACACCTGTATATGCACACCTGCACACGCACACCTGCACACACACCTGCACACGCACACACCTGCACACGCACACACCTGCACACACACCTGCACATACACACACACCTGCACACACACCTGCACACACACACATATGCACACCTACACACACGCACACCTGCACACACACCTGCACACACGCACACCTGCACACACGCACACCTGCACACACGCACACCTGCACACACCTGCACACACACCTGCACATACACACACACCTGTACATACACACACACATCTGCACACACACACCTGCACACACGCACACCTGCACACATACAAAAAAACAACCAGACAAGAAAAACAGACCTTTGCAGTCTCCTCCAGTCCTGATCCGGCCCCGCTGGCCGTGGGGAGGGCCGCCCGCGGGGAGTGTGCGGCGGCCTCTGATCTGGGGTCCTGCTTGCCTTCGCTTGCTCAGCGGGGGCTCAGTTGGCTTGGTTATTCGGTTTCTGCTTTTCATTTTGTCCATCCCCTCGGCGGACGAAGCCTCGCTCTGCCATCTCTGCACCGTCAGGGGCGGCGTCTGCATTTGATGTGGGAGGATGTCGCCGAAATGTAGCTCTCCGAGGCCCGAGTGAGTGAGTTAGACCCAAATAACAGCCACCCCACTTCTGAGCAATCTGTGGGTAGCCCCGACGTGTGTGTGTGCGTGTGTGCGCGTGTGTGTGTGTGTTAATCCTCAGCCGAGGATATTTTTCCATTGATTTTTAGAGAGAGTGGAAGGGAGGGGGAGAGACGGAGAGAGAAACATGGGTGTGAGAGAGACACACCGCTTGGTTGCCTCCTGCACACGCCCCAACCAGGGCTGAGGATGGAGCCTGCAACTGAGGCACGTGCCCTTGACCGGAGTCAACCCGGGGACCCTTCCGTCTGAGGGCAGACGCTCTATCCACTGAGCACACCGGCCAGGGCCCATCCGAACTTCTTAGTGGTTTTAACACGGCTCCCCCCTTTCCCTCCGACCGAGAACCGGAGTCCACACACCCAACCGGCCACCGGCCACGGGACAAGGGCGTAGAATCGAGACATCGCCCCGGTTCTCCGCGGCCCGCCTCTCACGGCTGCCATCCGCCACCAACTTTAAGAACAAACTTAACTTTCCTAAACAAAAATAATTTCATCATTTTGTGTGGCATTAACACCCGCTGCCTCGATATGTTATCTATATTTTTCTTGTTGACATCCAACCAATTCAGAACTAGAAATCCATCCTCCGGTTTTCCTGCGGGTCGTAAATCATAAAAAGGTTATATTTTATGGAAGCCGGAGCCGAGAAGTAAACAGCATATTTATATCCAAAGAGTTTCATCCATTAGGCAGCCGTGACAGGGCCCGTGGGCGAGAACCTGGTTTTCTTACTTAAAAAGCTTAGTCCTTTTGTAGACTCCTGCAGGGACCTATAACAGCTGGAATTGGGTTTTTTATGCCTCTGAGGCCTCCGAATGAATGTTACACTTTTCCATTATTTTCTTTTTTCTTTGGAGAAAACTAGGCTACCTGCTTATTGCCTAAAACCTACACCCCGTGATTGGACCGTCGTAAAATCTGTCTTCTGCCCTTTCCTCCCACGCCTCGCCAACACCCCCAAACTTCGTATAGACTCAGTGCCCAGCGAGGCTGCGTTGCGTTCATTGAGTTGAGGGGGGGAGCGGGGGGCGGGGGGGGGCGGGCTCCTGAGAGGGGTCGAGCTGATGGATGGCACACCCAGTCCAAACTTCAGCCCCAGGGGCGCCTGGCGGCTTTGACCTCGCTAACGCACAAAAAATAAAAATAAAAAAAAGCTCAGATCTTAACATCGCCCCCTCACCCCTTGTTCTAGCTTGAGAATGCCTGAACGCCTCCCGACTATTTCGCGAGATGGGAGGTGGCTGGAATAAAAAAAGGCATGAGCCTGGCCCTAGCCAGTTTGGCAAAGTGGACAGAGCGTCGGCCTGCAGACCGAAGGGGGGTCCCGGGTTCGATTCTGGTCAAGGGCAGGTGCCTGGGTTGCAGGCTCCTCCCCAGACCCGGGGCCCTGGTCAGGGCGCAGGCAGGAGGCAACCCATCAATGTGTTTCTCTCTCACATGGGTGTTCCTCTCTGTCTCTCCCTCTCTCTCCCCGCTCTCTCTGGAAATCAATGGGAAAATATCCTCGGGGGAGGATTTAAAAAACACGGACATGTCCCAGTGTCCTCAAAAGGAGGCACCCCCAGAAACCATTGCTCTTCCCACGTGACTTGGTTGCGGGGGGGGCGGGTCCCCTGCTTCGTGTCCACGTTCTCGATCCTTCCCTTGGTCCGTGCTGCCCCCTACTGAAATGGCCAGACGCCTGCCCCGTGTGGCTGTTAGAGACGGAGCCCCCCCCCCCCCCCCCCCCCCCCGGTCCGGTCCGCACACGGTGTCACCTGCGGTCACGAATCATCGAGATCGGGGCCAGTGCAGATGCGGACACGGACGCCACGCGCTATCGCAGCGGGCGCGTCCGGCCCGGCTCTCCGAGCCGGCAACGCGGTCTCCCTGAAACGAGCGGGATAATCACCAACAATTAAGAAAATGAACTACCTGCGCCTCGGCCCTCCTCGCCACCTCGCTCGGGCCCGTGTTTGTTCTTTTGATGTCCTGAGTGAATAGGGGAGCTCTCTCTCTGACCGCCGGCGGCGAGACAATGTGTCCGAGCCGTGAGCGAGAGCTCAATTTGCAGGACCATCATCTGAGAGGCCCGGCCGATCCCTCCCGCGCGCAGATGAAAGAGGGAGAGGGGGAAGCAATGTTAAAACTGACCACTTCTCCGCGGAGGAAAATAGGGCAGGACGGGTATTGTAATGCACTTTAATCTTCCTTAATGCAGCAACATATGAAATGCCAGCAAATCTTCCTTTGAAACAGAGGCGGGCGCAGGGCTTGAGCACCCAAAGCCAGTTAATGAGGCTATTGTGGAGGCGAATAAACAGGGAAGGAGCGGGAAGGAGTGGTCTGCGCGTTCCCCGGGCTAATTCAGAAGATGAAAGGCAGAGAAATTAAAGTTGAATTCGCCTAAATGCTAGAGCCCCTCGGGCAGGGTGTGAGGAAGGGGAGCCGCCGGCTGGTGCTGCAGGCCCGGTGGACCCTCCCCGCCCAAGAGCCAGGTCGGGAGATGAAAGTGCTTCGAGGGGGTCCAAATAATTAACATTTTAAAAGGTTTTTCCTAAAAAAAAAAAAAAAAATGATCTGACAATAATAACCATTTTAATCATTTTATTGGAGAAATTAAAGTGATGGCGAGCGTGAATTTGTGCAGAAGCGGCGTTTACAGAACCGGGGGGGGGGAGACCTTATCCAATCAGATCTCCACTCCAGTCGCCTTACACGGGGCCGAGTCACAAAGAGCAAGCGGCTGCGGCGGGGACTGGGGCAGCAATCGGGGGGGGGGGGGGGGGCACTCGCGGTCCCTCAGCCGGGGCCCCCGGGGCCTCTTCAACCTTCTGCCTTGTCACACCCCGGGAGCGAGAGTCTGCGGGGTCAGGGGCTTCCTGGGGAGGCCCACCGGGTCCGCAGGCCCCAGCCGCGCGGAGAGACGGCACGTGGACACCGTGTGTGCTCCAGGGAAGAAAGAACGGCTGTCCCGGCTCACGCGTGCTCAGGACTCACCCACCCTCTGGCAGGCACGGCTGTGCCCCGGGCTCCCAGGCGTCCCGCCTCGAACACGGTGCCAGCACAGGAGAAAGACTGGAAGGAAGGGCGCCCGCCGGCCAGTGCCTTCCTCTGCGCCGCCGCGGCACCGGCTGTGCCTCCGTGTCCCGGTGACCTCTCCCCATCCGTGTTACCACCTTCTCACTCAGGAAAGAAAACAGCGTTTCCTACATTTTTTGCTGCTGTTCTTTCAAAGGAGGAGCAGCCGGGCCCGTGTGGCTCCGTGGTTGAGCCTCGACCTAGGAACCAGGAGGTCACTAGTTCCCTTCCAGGTCAAAGGTACGGGCCCGGGTTGCGGCTCCATCCCCGGTCGGGGGGCGTGCAGGAGGCAGCGGAGCCATGATTCCCTCTCATCGTCGATGTTTCTGTCTCTCTCTCCCTCTCCCTTCCTCTCTGACATCAATAAAAACATTTAAATATTCAAAAAGGAAGACCATAGAACAGGGGTGGGCAAACTTTTTGACTCGAGGGCCACAATGGGTTCTTAAACTGGACCGGAGGGCCGGAACAAAAGCATGGATGGAGTGTTTGTGTGAACGAATATAAATTCAAAGTAAAGGAGCGGAGGGGAGAGCAAGAGAACCGGATAGAACAGCCGGATCCGGCCCGCAGGCCGCAGTTTGCCCACGGCTGCCATAGAATAACCATCCGGCTCCCGTCCTGACCACGCCCTCCCTCTGCAGGTCCCACCCCCAAACGGGAGGCTCAGGCGGCTGGGGGCCGTGAGGAGGAGGCGACCCCCCCCCCCCCCCCCCCCGCGCCCAGCGCACACCCACGCAGCAGACGGGGTGGCGGGTCGGGGCCTTCCACCTTGTACAGCTCAGGGCGCTCCCCCGGGAGAGAGGGAGGGGGGAGGGAAGGTTTCAACATAAAAGGGCCCTTGGCCCGCGGGCCCACCTGTCGCCTCCCAGTCTGTCCGCTGAGAAAACGCAAGACGCTCAGAGAAGCAGCCACACACCCCACGTCGTGTGTGGGACTGTTTTTTGGGGGTTTTTTTTAGTATTTTTAAACTATTCTTAGTAACTTTCGTATTTTTTTTAAATATATCTTATTGATTTTTTTACAGAGAGGAAGGGAGAGGGACAGAGAGTTAGAAACATCGATGAGAGAGAAACATCGATCAGCTGCCTCTTTCACACCTCCTACTGGGGTGTGCCCGGTCAAGGTCCATGCCCTTTGACCGGAATCGAACCCGGGACCCCTCAGTCCGCAGGCCGACGCTCTATCCACTGAGCAACACCAGCCAGGGCAGTAACTTTCGTACTGGCTGTTTCTCTGAAATTCAAATGGAACCGGGCTTTCTATGTTCCGTCCGGCAGCCCCCACCCCAACCCAAACGGAGCCCCTGTCCGGGTCCCCGGGGGGCGGCTTGGCTGTGTTTGGTTGTGAGTGCTGTCGGGGGCGGGGGGGGGGGTGTTTGCCTCCCACGGGCTCCCCTGGGGAATCTCGGGCGCTGGGCAGGCTCCATCTCCTCCCAGGACCGAGAATCGCCGTTACCCTCCCCGCACCCTGCACGAGGCCAAGACTTCGCCCAACGACCAAGGGAAGGATCGAGAACGTGCATGGACACTAAGCAGGGGACCCCCCCCCCCAACCAAGTCACGTGGGAAGAGCAATGGTTTCTGGGGTGCCTCCTTTTGTGGACACTGGGACATGTCCGTGTGTAAGGGCCAGGCTGTGGGGACAAGGACTATGAATTACACACTTCAGAGGCAAACAGCTCCGACAGAGCACAGAGGAAGCTGTCAGCACGTGGAAGAACGACAGGACAGGCACCCAGAGGTGGCCGCTCCCCCCGTGGCTCCCCCCGTGGCAGGGAGGGCCCCCCACCTGGCCAGGCCTCGGCCTCCTCGCTACCCCTGGGCCACAGCGTGCACGGGTAGGGTCGCCAGGAGGTCCCTGCAGGGGGTGTCTGGTACCAGCCAGATGGGTCCCAGGAGCCTCCAGGTGACCGTCACCCCCCGCCCCGGAGCCTTCCTCCCCCAACACCGGGACTTCCACCCCCTGGTCCAGACCCATCTGGGCCCCCAGCCTCGGCCCCCGAGCGCGTGTGTCTGGACAGTGGCTGAAGGTGAGGTGCCTCTTCGCTCCAGCATCCTGGCCCGAGGGGGCCCCCGGGAGCCTGCACAGCCCCCGCCCCCCCCCTCCCAGGACGAGGCTGCCTCCGGGAACAACACAGAGCCCCCCAGACCCGGCGCCTGCACCGCCCGCCATCCCTCCCTCCCCCCCGAATCGCAGCGACCAACAGCGCCGGAACAAAGGCCTCCGAGGCCGGAGACGCCGTTGCGGGGAGTAGAGCTCATTTCAGAAAATCAAAGCGAAGGGGAACCCTGAGGGGCTCAGAGGCGGAAGCACGGACGGCTGGCTGTGGGGGTTCGTGTGGCTCTGGTCCCGGCCGGGGGCCGCTGCGGCCCGGCGGCCTGGGTGCGGGGAGCGGACAGCTGTCTCCCCGCCATTCATCTCCTCGTTCCTATTTTATAAACACGCGATGAACAGTTACCGCAGCTGCCGAGCTCACATTTATTGCGGACGCAGCCCCTCAAACGCAGGCTCGGCGCGGAGAGCTGCGGTTTTAGAGTAATTTCAGTTTTACAGGCCCATTCGCCCGCCTTTTAATTCACGGCGTAACGGCCCCATGCGAGCGAAGCACATCTGGAGGGTCTTTGGGGAACATTTAATTTTCTGCGGTTCCGGGGCTCGCAGCGCGGGGACCACAACGCCGCCGATGCCTCGGAGCCGGCGCGCACGCCCGCGCGTTGTGCCGAGAGACGCTGGCCACGGCCACGGCCACGGCCACGGCCACGCGAGGCAGCAGCCGCCCGCGTGGAGGGGCGCTCCCTGGGGCTGGAGGTGAAGCGCCAGGCCCTGCCTTGGCCAAGTTCGCACGTCAGACACCGCCACCCGCTCGCCGGCTCTCCGGTGCCCCTCTGGCCCCATTTCCTTTCTTTTCTTGATATGTTTTTACCGATTTCAGAGGAAGGGAGAGGGAGAGAGAGAGAAACACCCATGATGAGCGAGAATCGTGGATCGCCGCCTCCTGCATGCCCCCCCACCCTGGGGATCAAGCCCACAACCTGTGCATGTGCCCTTGGCTAGGAATTGAACCCTGACCTCCTGGGTCATAGGTCATCGCTCAACCACGGAGCCCCCACGGCCGGGCGTGGCCCCGCTTCTGGTCCGTAAAGAGCCCCCCCCCCCCCGGGCTGTGAGTTCTCCGCACGGTCTCTTGCTTTCCCCACGTAACCTTCTCCTGATCCCAGCTCGGTCCCCGGTGCGGAGGGAGGGGCCGGCCGCCTGTGGAGCAGCGGGAGGTGGAGGCAGCCTGGCCGCGCCCTCGCCCTCGCGGAGGCACAGCGGCCGCCAGGTCCCCACGCCGCACTCCTGGAATCTTCCGGAGGATTCGAAAGGGACTTGAATGTTCGCTCCAGGTCCCCCAGTAGCACTCACGTCTGAGAAATAATGGGAATCCACTGCTATCGATCAGCTAATTTATACTCCGCACCCAATCGAAGCACAAATCTCGTTAGCCACAGGTCAGCGGGCTGCGGAGCGGAGGCCAGTGTGTGGGCAGCCTCGTCAGCTGGAAGGACAATTAGGAGCCAGCAGCTTTCCCGGCGGCTCTGCCCGTCCTCCGGGGCCTCCGGCCGATTGAAGGGCAGGAGAGGCAGGTGCTCCCCGTCCCCCCCCCCCACACACACACACTCAGACACACACACACTCACACACACTCAGACACACACACAGGCACACACTCAGACACACACTCACACACACACTCACACACACACACTCAGACACACACACACACTCACACACACACACACTCACACACACACACTCAGACACACTCACACACACACACTCAGACACACACACTCAGACACACTCACACACACACACTCACACACACACACTCAGACACACACACTCAGACACACTCACACACACACACTCAGACACACTCACACACACACACACTCAGACACACACACTCACACACACAGACACACACACTCAGACACACACACAGACACACTCAGACACACTCAGACATACTCACAAGCACACACACTCACACACACTCAGACACACACACACTCAGACACACACACACACTCAGACATACAGGCACACACACTCACACACACTCAGACACACACACAGACACACTCAGACACACTCAGACACACTCACAGGCACACACACTCACACACTCAAACACACACACACTCACACACACACACTCACACACTCACAGGCACACACACTCACTCAAACACACACACTCACAGACACACTCACTCTCTCACACACACTCTCACACACACACACACACTCACACACACGCACACACTCACTCATACTCACACACACTCACTCACTCACACACACACACTCTCACATACACACACACACACTCACACGCACACACTCATACTCACACACACTCACTCACACACTCACACACTCACACACACACACACACACTCATACACTCACTCACTCACACACTCACACACTCACTCTCACACACACTCTCATACACTCACTCACACACACTCACACTCACACACACACAATCACACTCACACACACACACTCACTCACACTCACACTTACACACTCACTCTCTCACACAACCACAACTTTCATTTGGCTGTTTCCACAGGGTGCACACCTGCTCCAGGTGGGGATGAGAGGAGGGGAGGAAGGAAGGAAGGGTGATGAGAGGAGGGGAGGAAGGAAGGAAGGGTGATGAGGGTGTCTGTGTGCCAAGCGCTGTGCGAACACTCCAACAGACATCCTCCCATTCAGACCATAATGAGCTCCACAAGGCAGAAACCTACTTTTCCCTTTATTTCATTTTTTATTTTTATTATAACTTTACTGATGTCAGAGAGAGAGGGAGCGGAGAGAGAGAAACATCCATGATGAGAGAATCATGGACCAGCTGCCCCTGCACGCCTCCCACCGGGGATCGAGCCTGCAACCGGGGCGTGTGTTGGAATCAAACCTGGGACCCGTCAGTCCGCAGGCCGAGGCTCTCTCCACTGAGCCACCCTGGCCAGGGCTTCACCGTGATTTTACACATAAGGAAACGGAAGCTCGGGGTGGCTTAGTGACTCGCCGAATTCACCCAGCACATTAGCAGCAAACGCTAACTGGGGTCCGGGGCGCCTGGGCCCACGGCTCCCGCAGTGGCACCGGGGCTGGATCCCCAGCAAGCTTAGGGTCTCCTTCCAGACGCCAGCAGACCTCTCTCCCTGCAGGGACCCACCTGGCATCTGGGGGGGCTCCCCGAGGCCCGGCCCGACCCCCATCCTCCCCAAGCGAGCAGTCAGCTGGCTGAGGTCCTCTGTGAGGCATTCCCCTCTGATTGTGAAGCATTTTCTGTGCACCCTGGACGGCGGATCCAGACGAGACTCGCTCCCCGCGGCGGCTTTGCCCAGCAACCCGAGACAATGCCTCGGGGAGCCGCGTGCCCTTTGCCGGGGACAGCGCGGCTCTCGGCTCCGGAACGCACCCCCCGCCCGGTGGGTTCACCGCCTCAATGACGTGGCGGAGGTTAAATATATTCCCCAGACACAGGCAGCGCCAGGCGGGTGCTTCTTCCAAAAGACTCCAGCTCCTCTGAGAGCCGACCATCTTTAAAGTTAATGTAAAAAGGGACAAATGTGCAGGTCAGATCCCCTTCCGCTGCCCGTGACCAGCAGCGGCTGGAGCCGGCTGACTCAGGCCCAGGGAGCGGACAGCCGGACGGACGGACGGACGGACGGGGCGGCCTCCGTCAGAGCTGCTCTCACTTCCTGGTGAGTCTACGGTGAACGTCTACCTTCTTTTTTTTTTTTTTTTAGAAAGTATTTTTTTAATATATTTTATTGATTTTTTACAGAGAGGAAGGAAGAAGGATAGATAGTCAGAAACATCGATGGGAGAGAAACATCGATCAGCTGCCTCCTGCACACCTCCTGCTGGGGATGTGCCCGCAACCAAGTTACATGCCCTTGACCGGAATCGAACCTGAGACCTTTCAGTCCGCAGGCTGACGCTCTATCCACTGAGCCAAACCGGTTTTGGCACGTCTACCTTCTTTTTCCATCTTTATCAGTGTCTTCCCTTTCCGCCTCAGCCTCGTCTCCTTCCCTCTGCCAACTGCCTCGTCTGTGGCTGTAAATTTATTTTAATTTTTTTAAATATATTTTTATTGATTTCAGAGAGGAAGGGAGAGGGAGAGAGAGAAACATCCATGGTGAGAGAGAATCATGGACCAGCTGCCTCCTGCACGCCCCCCACTGAGGATGGAGCCCACAACCCGGGCCTGTGCCCTGACCGGGAATGGAACCCTGACCTCCTGGTTCCTAGGTCGACGCTCAACCGCTAAACCACACGGCCGGGCTGAATTTATTTTATTTTATTTTTTTTAAATATATTTTATTGCTTTTTTACAGAAAGAAAGGGAGAGGATAGAGAGTTAGAAACATCGATGAGAGAGAGACATTGATCAGCTGCCTCCTGCACACCCCCCACCGGGGATGTGCCCGCAACCAAGGTACATGCCCTTGACCGGAATCGAACCCGGGACCCTTCAGTCCGCAGGCCGACGCTCTATCCACGGAGCCACACCGGTTAGGGCTGAATTTATTTTTAAACAGTGTTGTTACATTTAAAAACCAATCAAAACCGCAACAGGTCCCGCCTACAGCAGCGTGGCCGGTCCCCGTGCAAACACACGCTGACGCTGGAGCTGAGCTGTCGGGGAAATCAGTCCACGAGACAGAGAGAGACAAGGAGACGTGACCGTGACGCCCCTCCCCGCCCCCGAGCTTCCCGAGGCCTCGTGCCCGTGTCGTCCCCCCGGGACGTGAGGGAGGTGAGGCCCGGAGAAATCGCCGCCTCGCCGCTAAGAACAGGTGGACAGCTTCACCCGCCCCATCACCTCCCTGCGTGCACCGGAGCCACGGGCCCTGACAGGGCGAAGGCTCTGCAAGGAGGGGAGCGGGAGGGACCCCCGCGATCCAGGCCTGGAGGGCCCGCCAGGCCGCCCCGCAGGGCCCGCACTCCGGGAGGCCACGCTCCGCTCCAGCCCAGGACAGCACTTCCCTCAGAGCGCAGCCCAGCTCTCTGCCCACCGGGCTGGGCAGAGGCTCCGACGGGGGGCGTTCGGAGAGTCGGCCCAAGTGTCCAAATTCCCCCAAAGCTCCCGAAGCACACCGTGCAGTGTCACCCGTGACAACACGGGTCCACGGGAACCTCCGAGTGAGGGAATCGCTCTCTCCTCTGCGGCCAGAACGGAGCTCCTTCCTTTTATTTTGATGTTTTATGTTGTTGCTGACCCTCACGAGAGGGTATTTTTCACTGATTTTCAGAGAGAGCGGGACAGAGGGGGAATGACAGAGAGAAGCATCGACGTGAGAGAAACACATCGATTGTTTGCCTCCCGCACGCACCCCGACCAGGGCCCGGGCCAGGGAGGAGCCCGCAACCAAGGTGCATGCCC
>NC_137783.1:1341534-1451534 GCF_963455305.1 Plecotus auritus | reverse complement strand
CTCTCCTTTGTCCGTTTCCGGGGAAATGAATGTTGCTGCTAACATTTGACACCAATCGCCCAGTCGCACGTGGGCCCGCGTCACTCAGCTCTGCGGCGGCGGCGGGCGGCGGCGGCGGCGCAGGGACAAAAGGAAATTGGGCTGAAGTGGAACAAGAGGTCGATGCCTTACCAAGATGGCTGTTCGTTTCACGTGTCGTTTTAAAATTCCACCTGCATATTAATCCGTCTCCCGGGTGCCACTCACGGAGAGGCTGACGTTGGTGGGGACCGGCCACAGGACGGACACGGAGTGGCGGCCGTCACGGGGGGCGCAGGGCAGCGAGGCTGCCACCCACAACTGGCAAACCAGGCCTCCCCTCCTTCTGTTTCATGCCCAGGAGCCATGATTTTTTAAAATATGTTTTTACTGATTTCAGAGGGAGAGGGAGAGGGAGAGGGAGAGGGAGATAGAAACATCAAATTAGCCCTGGCCAGTTTGGCTCAGTGGGTAGAGCAGCCGTGGGCAAACTACGGCCCGCGGGCCAGATCCGGTCCGTTCGGCTGTTCTATCCGGCCCGCGGAGCCAAAAGAGCGGAGGGTTCTCTTGCTCTCCCCTCCGCTCCTTTACTTTGAATTTATATTAGTTCACACAAACACTCCATCCATGCTTTTGTTCCGGCCCTCCGGTCCAGTTTAAGAACCCATGGTGGCCCTCGAGTCAAAAAGTTTGCCCACCCCTGGGGTAGAGCGTCGGCCTGCAGACCAAAGAGCCTCGGGTTTGGTTCTGGTCAAGGGCATGGACCTCCCCAGCCGGGGGCCTTGGTCGGGGCACGTGCAGGAGGCAACCAATCAATGTGTTTCTCTCACATCGATGTTTCTCTCTGTCTTTCCCTCTCCCTAAAAATCAACGAAAAAATATCCTCAGAGGAGGATTAGCCAAAAAAGAAAAAAGAAAGAAGCAACAATGATGAGAGAGAATCATGGATTGGCCGCCTCCCGCATGCCCCCCACTGGGGAGGGAGCCCGCAACCCGGGCCTGTGCCCTGACCGGGAATCAACCGTGACCTCCTGGTTCACGGAGCAGCGCCTACAGGGAGGTGAAGGCGGAGGCGGGGGGCGCGGGGAGGGGGGGGGAGGGGGGGAGGGGGGGTGACCCGCCCTGCGGAGGAAGGTCCCCAGAGTGCAGCCGGCGATGCCCCCATCACGCGACCTCGCATCGGGAGGCGCACACGTGTCCCTCTCGACGACGTGGAACCGTTTCTCCGCCTGCATGAGCCTGAGAATGCAAATCACCCACGGAAGCGAGTGGGGATGTGACCGAGGCCTCAGCAAAGGGGACCCGGCGCCCAGGGGTTCTTGCCAGCACGCGCGGCCCCTCGTCACCCTCCGATGGGCCGCGGGGCTCTGGGGATGGAATGTTGGCAAGGGTGGCCCTCTCCCTAGAAGCTCCGATTCAGCCCCGCAGGCCCGTGGTTGCCCGTAATTAGCAGGATGTGTCTATTCACAATGACGACGCCCCCCCTGGGAAGGAGCGGTAATTAACGACCCGTTCCAGCCAGCAGCCAGCTCCGGCGCCTCCCTCCGGGCCGGCTCGCTGCCGCGGACAGTGCAGCCACAGCAGCGCCATCGGCCTGTGACAGTGCAGCCACACCAGCGCCATCGGCCTGTGACAGTGCAGCCACAGCAGCGCCATCGGCCTGTGACAGTGCAGCCACACCAGCGCCATCGGCCTGGGACAGTGCAGCCACACCAGCGCCATGGGCCTGGGACAGTGCAGCCACAGCAGCGCCATCGGCCTGTGACAGTGCAGCCACACCAGCGCCATCGGCCTGTGACAGTGCAGCCACAGCAGCGCCATCGGCCTGGGACAGTGCAGCCACAGCAGCGCCATCGGCCTGGGACAGTGCAGCCACAGCAGCGCCATCGGCCTGTGACAGTGCAGCCACAGCAGCGCCATCGGCCTGTGACAGTGCAGCCACACCAGCGCCATCGGCCTGGGACAGTGCAGCCACACCAGCGCCATCGGCCTGGGACAGTGCAGCCACAGCAGCGCCATCGGCCTGGGACAGTGCAGCCACACCAGCGCCATCGGCCTGTGACAGTGCAGCCACAGCAGCGCCATCGGCCTGGGACAGTGCAGCCACAGCAGCGCCATCGGCCTGGGACAGTGCAGCCACAGCAGCGCCATCGGCCTGGGACAGTGCAGCCACAGCAGCGCCATCGGCCTGGGACAGTGCAGCCACAGCAGCGCCATCGGCCTGTGACAGTGCAGCCACACCAGCGCCATCGGCCTGTGACGGACGTGCCTCTGCGCGGGACCGGGCCTTCAGCCCCGGGGAGCTGCGGCCGCCCCCCTCCCCGCGCTCTGCGGCTGGTTCGGAGCAACTGCTTCGATCTCCCTTTCACGCCGCTCATGGCGGCCAGTCTGTGAAGGGCTCTGGGCGGCCCGCTCCGTGGAGCCTTCGTGACGAGGAACGAGCTGGAAGAGCCGCTGGTGGGTGCCGTGAGCAATTATCTCATTTACGGGTCACTGCGAGCGTCGCGCCTTCCGGAGCACAGAGAGAGAACTGGGTCTAAATGACACCGCCAGGCTCATTAAATGCGGGAGAGAAATACCCGATTGGGGCTTTCCAGCACAAACGCCGGCGCGAGCTCCGACAGCAGCCGTCAGCAGTGGGGGCGTGCGGGAGAGGTTTCCATGCCCAAAGAAGAAATCAAGGAAGGGTCCTGGGAGCGGAGTGTGGGGGTGGGGAGGATCGGGGGGGTCGGTTAGTCCTCCAACACCCGAGCCGTGGCCCCAAGTGGCTGGCTTGTCTGGCGGGCACACAGCTCAGAAACCTGCCAGGTCCAGCCCACCAGGTGCCCGGCAGCTGAGGGCGGTCGGCGTCACGGAGACAGATGACGGAGCTACGCACTGACCAGGGGTGGGCAAACGTTTTGACTCGAGGGCCACCACGGGTTCTTAAACTGGACCGGAGGGCCGGAACAAAAGCATGGATGGAGTGTTGGTGTGAACTAATATAAATTCAAAGTAAAGGAGCGGAGGGGAGAGCAAGAGAACCGGATAGAACAGCCGGATCCGGCCCGCGGGCCGTCGTTTGCCCACGGCTGCCTAAGCTCAGACTCAGGCATGTTCCGTGCGTCTATGAGCCAGCAGAGAAAGACCATAGAGGCGCCAGCACCCCATTTGGCGGTCCTACGGAAGAGCTGACACAGAGCGGGGTGGGGCCAACCCCAGGGAGGGAGGGAATCCAGAATTCAAAGGGGAGGGGCTGCTTCAGCCGGGTTTTGAAGGATGGATAGGAGTTCACCAGCTCCACAGGGAAGGTTAGGGAGGACAACCCTAGCGAGAGGTAGTATCCGAGGGTGCCGAGGCCTCGTGGTGCTCGTGGACGGGGCGAAGAGGTGTGGAGAGCAGGAAGCGTCCAGTCGAGAGGTCGTTACATTAGGGCTCCGTCAGGTGGCCCCTCGGCCCGGCCCCTGTTGTTAATAACAACAATTTAAACTCTCAGTACAATGCCCTAACCGGTTTGGCTCAGTGGATAGAGCGTCAGCCTGCGGACTGAAGGGTCCCGGGTTCGATTCCGGTCAAGGGCATGTACCCTGGTTGCGGGCACATCCCCAGTAGGAGGTGTGCAAGAGGCAGCTGATCGATGTCTCTCTCTCATCGATGTTTCTGGCTCTCTATCCCTCTCCCTTCCTCTCTGTAAAAAATCAATAAAATATATATTTTTTAAAAAATAAAAAATAAAATAAACACTCAATACGAAAGAAATGACTAAGTACATGATGGCTTATCCAACATAAAAAATTGAAATGCTTAGCACGAGCATGTCAAACTTGTGGCCCGCGGCCCGCATGCAGCCCGCAATGAATATTTTGGCAGCCCAGCCAATGAAACGGTACATAAGAAACGTTTTAATAAAAATTCCGTAACTTAGTTTTTACCATATCCTGTTATGCATCATTATTCATAACGAACTGCAACGTTCGCTAATGTCTGAGGACTACAATCCTGTTGCATTCATTTCCTTTATGTGCCTTAGGCCCAGGCGCACCATTTCCCTCCACCAGCACCAGCAGCGAATATTCTAGCAGCCGATGGCCACGTCATTGGTCCTGGACTGACGTGTTGGGTGTGCGCCACAGGGAATATTTCGCTTTCGGAGAACAAGAAAAATAGGTTTGTTCGCGTTACGCTTATTCATTTGGGCAGTTATTCAGTGTCTGGTAAGTTCATGTTCAAGAAAAAAATAGTAATTTTTATTAAAATGTTCTATTGTTTTATGTGGACGATGACTCATGTACTTCAGCCCCTTGTATTCAGCGTGTCTCTATCGAAATAAACCCACGTTTCTATGGAAATGGAAGCTTTTGGGTTTTTCCTGCGGCCCACAGACACTCAAACCTTGTTGTTGTTGTTTTGGCCCATGTTAGCCTTTGAGTTTGACACGCTTGGCTTAGAGAACTGTTTTTAAAAGCAAGAAATAGAACTGTACAGAGTATCTCGAAACGCGTGAGCTCATGTGCCGGAGGCAGGAACGCCAGGTGCGGGCCGAGGGAGGCCCCGGGGGAGGCCAGGGCACTTGTCTATAGGTTTCACCGTTTCAATAAGGAACCTACTATTTGTACGTTTTTCAATATTTCTTTATTGATGGCAGAGAGGAGGGGAGAGGGAGAGAGAGAGAGAAACATCCATGATGAGAGAGTCATGGATCGGCTGCCTCCCGCACGCCCCCCACTGGGGATGGAGCCCACAACCCGGGCCTGTGCCCTCACCGGGAATCGAACCCTGACCTCCTGGTTCCTAGGTGGACGCTCCACCCCTGAGCCACGCCGGCCGGGCTTGTATTTTTTATCAGAGAAACAAAAGCGGAAAACCTACATAATCGAGGAGCCCCCGCCAGAACCAGAACTCAGCGGGGACGCGGGAAAGTCACGGAAAGGCCCCACGGGAGCGGGGGGGGGGGGGGGGGTGGGCGGGAAGGGGGCCTCCTCGGGTGGCTTCCCTCCAGGGCACAGGCCGGCTTCCCGGGCACCTCCAACCCGCAAGCAGGAGCTGAGTCCCCGGGCCTCTGTGTGGCTCCGTCCTGGCAGATCTGAAAGCAGGTCTGTCCCAGGGGAGCGGCGCTGGCAGAGGCCTCCGAAGGGCGCCGCCACCGTGAGACACCCAGCCACAGCGACAGAGACGTGGGCTTGAGCTAAGGACGCTCCGGGCCGGGCCGGGTCCTCGGGAAAACGCTCAGCCGTTGGCCCGTGGGGCGGCTGTGGCCCAGGCGCAGGGGCACGTGTCCCGGGCACCCCGCGTGCTGGGGGCGCCCCTCCTGTGTGTGGCTTCCCTCCGAAGGCGCTGTGCGGGGCGGCGGGCCTGTGAGGCCGATGGCCTGGTAAGACCCATCGCCGTGTTTAGGGTCCGCTGCACAGACCATTTGGACGGCGGGAGCTCATCAGTTAGCGGCCGGCCCCCCCAGCGACACCAGGGGGGAGAAGATGTCGCGGCCCCGGCCATCTAACCGCCGGGCGATCCCGCGGACGCTCGGGCGCGGGCGGCTCCCTCTTTGTCGCCGCCTGGCCCGAAGATCAATGTCTGACACTCAGGACCCCGGGCACTCGGTAATAAAACCCTTTTAGAGAGGCGAGCCGGGCACGCGTTACAGGAAACCGCTGCTATTTTTTCTGGAGGAAAAAAAAAATGAAGCCCCGTTTCCCAGCGGCACCGTCAGCCCTTGATGGAGGCTCCGAAGTTGGCATCCACGGAGGAAGAAGAGGAGGGAGAGGAGGAGGAGGAGGAGGAGGAAGGAGAAGAGAGATGAGAACGAGAGCGAGGGGCCCGGCCGGCGTGGCTCAGGGGCTGAGCGTCCACCTCTGAGCCAGGAGGTCAGGGTGTCCACCTCTGAGCCGGGAGGTCAGGGTTCGATTCCTGGTCGGGGCCCAGGCCCGGGTTGTGGGCTCCATCCCCAGTCAGGGGCGTGCAGGAGGCAGCCGATCCGTGATTCTCTCTCATCATGGACGTTTCCCTCTCTCCCTCCTTCTCCCTTCCTCTCTGACATCAATAAAAATAGATATATTTTTAAAAAACTGACCCCTAGCCCTCCCCTGACATGAGTTCCCTTGCAATGTCCCCAGGCTCAGGCCCGGCACCAGCGCCCCGCACCCACCCGCCGCCACCCTGCCTTCCCGCAGCCCCTTCCCCGCCGTAATTGGCGCAGGAAAGGGCCGCTGGTTTGCGGCCGCCTCCGGGAATGATTAAAGGGAGAAGTTTTTCAGACATTAGCGGCCAGGAAGAGTGGCGTTGAAGCAGCTTTAGAAAGGGAGAGGCGGATAAAGAGATGGTACTCAAAGCATTATTGAAAGCATCGCGCTTGTTAAAACCGGTAAAAGGCAGGGAATCGGCCGGGAAGGCAGCTTCCTCTCCAATTACGCCGGGGGCACACACCTTGAAGGCCCCTTTGAATGGTGGCCGCCAGTCCCCGGCCCCCCCCCTCCGTGCCGCCCCCCCTCGCCAGGCCATTTATCGGTGCATTAGGGAGGAGGCCGAGGGGACAGTGCTCCCCAAGTTCACTTCTCGCCTGTCACAGGCGACCCATTTAGGCTGAATGACTGTGCGGAGACGCCTCTCAACGACACCCTCCGCCTCTTCACGGAACCACTTGGTTTTGTCTTTTTCCCTTTTCTTTTCCTTTTATTCTTTTTCTTTTTCTTTTTTTTTTTTTTATCGTGGAGAAATAATTGATCAACCGCACGGCTGTCCACCGTCCAGCGGGGTGGCCCCCGCCACCTGGTTTAAAATTCCTCCCTCTCCCCGCCGCCCTCCATCCATTCTGCTCCGCGCTGTTTAAACAATACTTCATCAAACGCAGCCCCGAGCAAATAAGAAAGCTCAGTAGAGTAAATAAAAAGTCCTCCCCCAAAAAAAATCACCGGCTCGAGGGTAAGTACTTTTATTCCTGCACTTTCATTGCCTGGGGAATTATTATTCCGCCGGGCCGGGCGGGGAGGGAGGGGGGGCGGGGAGGGCCTGTTATTCACAGAATGATTGCTTCTCCCCCTTTTCACTCCTCGGCCCTCCAGAGCCCACTGATTGCAGCCAAGTGTGGCCATCTATTCCGTCTTATTGACAAAGGTCCTTAATTACCGCGGCAGCAGTAATACCTGCTATTAAACCCTGCTAAACAGAGCCCGCAAATTAGCTGCGGATCCCGGGAACCTTTTGTGCGAAACTACGGGAGCGGGGCCGACGGGAGGCCGGATAACTGACCCCAGCCGAGCGGGGAACCTTTGTTTATCACCTGTGGTGGGTGGGGGCCAAAATGTGAAATTAAAAGCTCTCCATCAGCGAAGGGCCTCGGAGGCCCGGATCGGGGGGGGGGGGGGCGGGGGGTGCACTGGGCCTCGGTATTTATAAGCACTTTGCTCAGCCCCAGTTCACACTGACAGCTGATGAATTCTGTAAGCGATGCAAAGTCAAAATGGCAGAAACTTCGCCGCCACGTAAGGTGCGTTCTATGTTTCACCGGGGCCTTCAACCCGCATTTAAGAGCCTGTTTAATGCAATTGCAAGCCATCAGCACCGGCACTGCCAGCCTGAACTCCCCGCGTCGCTCCTTCTGGGCACCGGGATGGATGCCCCCCGGCCAGAATGTGAGGGCGCTCATCTCGTCGGCAGCAGCCCCGGTTTCTGCCTTCGCTCCTGACGCCTAAGGCGGTTGCTTTGGGGGGGGTTTCATTTAAATACACTCAACTTGCCTTCCCACTGGGGTGGCGGAGGGTGAGCTGGCCACGAGCAGGGCGTGGTCACAGCTCAGTAACTGAACACAAAACGCTTGCCGTGGAGATGATTGCATTTCATGAAGGTTTTAATCACTCTGGACGGAAGCTGTGAAAATTCATGGGGTTCCTGGCACAGCAGACACGGGGCCTGGCCCTGAACCAGCCTGGGCGGCCCACCTCCAGCCTCGTCCCAGGAAACAGGTCACTGGGGGCCACAGGGCTTTTCCTAAACCAGCCCTGACAATAGCCAGCTCCCGGACAGAGTCAGGGCCCCTCGAGGATGGGGTGCCCCAACCCCAGCCAAGGGTATAACTGGTTCTACCTCCCCATAGCGCTCCATGCTTCCTGTCGATGCCCAGTACAACATCAACACCTGTCAGTCATAAAATCACAGAAATCTTTTATGTATATACCAGTGGCCCAGTGCACGGATTCGTGCACACTGAAAGGAAATTAATTAGAAGAAATATTATAATATCGCTATTCGCCATTTCTCTATAATAGAAGTGTCAGAGATGAAAGAAAATTAGTAAGATGTATATGAAAATAACATATAAACTGGTTAATAAATAAGCAATAGCAACATGATGTAACAACAACAAAGGCATGACCTAAAAACCATAGTTGGCCTTCAATACATTCTGTCGACCCTGCCGGCTTCTTTTGGCTTCAGAGGTACGTTGTGCCAATAGTTGGTCTTCGGACATATACTATCAACAACGCCGCTTTCTTTCGGCTTCAGAATGTCAACAAAAATGACCAAATTCACAATCGACAATGACAGATCGAAACACACACGTGCGATTGGTGCCCGCGAGAGCTTTCTATGTATCGTGCATGCGCACGTCAACATTTATTTTTAAATTGCCAGCGCGCATCCTAGGTACTGGCCGGTCGGTCGGTAAGTCGAACGGACCGACGGTTGGTCACTTAGCCTTTTATATATATAATTATTTTTAATTGATTTCAGAAAGGAAGGGAGAGAGATAGAAACATCAATGATGAGAGAGAACCATTGACAGGCTGCCTCCTGCACGCCCCACACTGGGGATCGAGTGACAACCCAGGCGTGTGCCCTGACCAGGAACGGAACTGTGACCTCCTGGTTCATAGATCAGCGCTCAACCACTGAGCCACACAGGCCGGGCTCACAGAAATCCTGAGATGGTGTCATTGGCCCTGGCCTGCCTTGCAGAGCACATGCAGAACCTGTGGCCCAAGAAATGAACACCTCCCTACTCAGGTCTGGGCTCAGAGGCCACCTTCTCTGGGAGGCCTCTCCTGACTCTGGGAAAACGCTGATGCTCTGCTCTTGGCACAGAGAGGGCTCCTCTGAAGCCTTATCTTAGAGTAAGGATTTGTGTCGTTCTTCCCACATCACTGAGTCCCACAGAGGGGGAGACTGTGTCTCTCAGATTTAGGTTTCTAGTCCCTGGCAACTATGGGTGTTTGGTAATAATGGATGGATGGATGGATGGATGGATGGATGGATGGGTGGATGGGTGGATGGATGGATGGGATGGATGGATGGATAGATGGATGGATGGATGGGATGGGTGGATGGATGGATGGGTGGGATAGGTGAATTGACAGACAGATGACCAGCAAATAGATGGGTGGGTTGATGGATGGATGGATGGATGGATGGATGGATGAATGGATGGATGGGTGGGATGGGTGGATGGACAGACAGATGACCAGCAAATAGATGGGTGGGTGGATGGATGGATGGGTGGACAGATAGATGTATTGATGCTGAATGGACAGGTGGATAGATGTTTGGATAAAAAGATGGACAGATGGATAGCTGGCTGAATGGATGAAGGTTTGGATGGGATAGACAGTTGGATGGATGGATCAATGGATGAATAGATGGATAAATGGACATGTGGATAGATGATTGGATGAATGTTTGGATGGATGGATGGATGGATGAATAGATGGGTAAATGGATAGGTATATGGATGTTTGGATGGGATGTATGGATAGATATACTGATGGAAGGATCGATGGTGATTGGCATATAAATTATTGGCTGGGTGGACAGGTAGGTGGATGGGTAGGCAAATGAATGGGCGGCTTGACAGTTGAACACAAATGGCCTAGGGTCCCGATGAGGCAAAGCCCAGGCTCCTGACTGCACCCCTCTTTCCACTCTGCCCTGGGCCATGTCTCACACACAGAGCTCAGCGCACCCTCCTTCCCTAGACGGCAGTAATCGTGGGTACCCCGATGTTCACTCCGGTCCGTGGGTCCTTCCCAGAGGCTCCCACGGGTTCTTTTTTCGTCGCGGTTCTTTTCTCGTCCTTGTTCATTCATCAGCTCCTCCAGCATCTTCTCGGATGGGAACTGAGTCTGGGAAACCAGCCTAACCTTCCGAGAGAGCAGGCCAAGTGAGGGCGATCCCTCACACCGCAGGTGCAGCCCCTCAGGTCCTCTGGCCCATGTCCTCCAGGCAAACGGCGCCTAAGACACCCTGAGTCTTTCTTTCATTCATCACACCGAACACTCAGCCACCCACTCCTGCCAGGCAGGATGCCCCTCAGAGCCGCACGCCGAGGAAGAGTTACAGCAAGCTTACGATTCGACGTGGCAAATGCTCCAACGAGATGAGAAACGTGGTGGCCATGCTCTGGGGGCCCGAGCAGTGAGCCCGGGGGGGGAGGTAGGGTTCGCTAGGCGGAGAAATCCCCCCCAGCAAGGGGAGGGAGAGCCAGGGAGCTGCCACACGCGACCTGGCACCTGTCCGTGGGCCCCGTGTGGTCCCACATGTCAAGCGGCCTCTGGGAGAAATGAAAGAGCTGCCACCTGGGGAGAGGAGGCAGCGGGAGGCCATCGGCCCCATTCACCCGGCCTGAGTGCCCAGCTGGGGACTGGACTCAGATCTCCAGGGCCTTCCCAAGGGGTTGTATGCGGGGCGGGATGCAACCCAGCCTCTGTTTAGAAAACAGGCTTTTTAAAAATACATGTACTTTATTATTGATTTCGGAGAGGAAGGGAGAGGGGGAGAGAGAGAGAAACCTCAGTGACGAGAGAGACTCATCGATCGGCTGCCTCCTGCATGCCCCCGACTGGGGATCGAGCCCGAAACCCAGGCCTGGTGCCCTGACCGGGAATCGAACCACGACCTCCTGGTTCATAGGTCGACGCTCAACCACTGAGCCACGCCTGCCGGCGAAACAGACTTATATTTTGACCCCTTCGTTGAGCACGTTGTGAACATGGAAGGGAGAAAGGAAAGAAGCCAGGTGGTGGTGGTGTCTAAAAGCTCCTCTTCCGCCCTCGCTGGTTTGGCTCAGTGGATGGAGCATTGGCCTGTGGACGGAAGGGTCCCGGGTTCGATTCCGGTCAAGGACACATGTGCCTGGGTGGCGGGCTCGACCCCCAGTGTGGGGCGTGCAGGAGGCAGCGATCAGTGATTCTCTCTCATCATGGATGTTTCTCTCTCTGTGTGTCCCTCTCCCTTCCTCTCTACAATCAATAAAAATAATTTTAAAAAAATAATAAAAAAATAATAAAAGCTCCTCTTCCAGAGAGGTTTGAAAGCCATGTCCTGGCCGGGCACACACTGGCAGGTGAGGAGGGCCGGCAGCAGGCAGCCCCAAAGCCTGTCCGCTTTATAAACGAGCCTCTGTGCACTGCCACCCTCGTTGGCAGGCAGGGCTCGGAGGAGCTGGTCTCACCAGGGCAAACCTCCGCGGAGCGAGCGTACTCCATCCTCGCCCCGGGGCTGACTCCAGTCAACGTGACTCCTGACCCCGATCCGCAGCCCGGACCCCGCAGCCAGGAACACCCGGACGGTGGCAGGCCCTGCCCTCCGAAAGGGGCAAGGTCAGCGCCAGGGCCTTTCAGGAACCCTCGAGGGCACTGGTGCGTCGCTCACAGGGCAGCCAGGCCTCAGGAAGGAAACTGCCGCGATATTGACCGCAGGCCGCTCCCGATTATCCCACCGGACCCATCCTGCTCCCCCCCCCCCCGGGGTCTCTTCCTCCCACCGCCTGTCTGGGGGAGCAGGTCTGAACTTCGAACTGAGCCCCAAGGGGACCTGAGGGGCTGTCCTTTCTCTGCTCATGGCCCTGGCCCCTCCCCCCGGGCAGAGGGGCGCCCGCACACACGGGTGTCCCCACTCTCTGTAAAGCTCACACGCTCAGCTTGGTTAGAGGGGAAGGCTCGTTTTCACACACGAGGAGAAGCCCGTCCTTAAAGGGTGCTGTTGCACCTCAGACGATCAGGTCCCCTCCCGATTTCCATTTGCACACACCCCCCCGACCCCCGTGGTAACTTTTATAAATCTGCATTGAGTGTCATCCAGGGGTGTGGAGACCCCAGATTCTGAAGAAGCCCCTCCCCCTCATCATCCATAGAGATGTACACATAACACGGAGCCCCAGCCCTGGCCGCTGTGGCTCAGGGGAGAGCAGGGGTCCTCAAACTTTTTAAACAGGGGGCCAGTTCACTGTCCCTCAGACCGTGGGAGGGCCGGACTATAGTTTAAAAAAAAAAAAACGATGAACAAATTCCTATGCGCACTGCGGGCCCGGGACGCGTCGGCTGCTAAGCAGGACAGGCAGCGGCACCCGGCGGGCCGGATCCATGTCCTCGGCGGGCCGCCTGTGGCCCGCGGGCCGTAGTTTGAGGACGCCTGGTAGAGCATCGGCCTGCAGACTGAAGGGCCCCGGGTTCGATTCCCATCAAGGGCACATGCTTGGGTTGTGGGCTGGACCCCCAGTAGGGGGCGTGCAGGAGGCGGCCAATGAGTGATTCTCTCTCCTCATTGATATTTCTCTCTCCCTCTCCCTTCTTCTCTGAAATCAATAAAAATATAATTTTTAAAAAATAAAAATTAAAATAAAAAAGTAAAACATAGCCCCCCCAAAAAGCGGCAGAGGCCCAGGTGGCAACCTGGACTTGCAACTGGTGTCTGAGGGCGTGGGGAGCAGCGCAGCCTGTGGGCCCGCACCTGCGAGCCGGGCGCTGTCCGGGCGAACAAGGTCCCGGCTGAGGGCGGCAGAGCCTCCCCAGGCCGTGGCTCCGGCCTCTGCCCGCCCTGCCGGTGGCCGGTGCCGTCTGAGTTCTGTGAAGCCGTTCAGAAAAGGGTCCGCTGTGCTTGATGGGCGGGAAGGGCCCGCGGACCCGCCCGTTGTTCGACGGCTAAGGAGTTTCCGATGGCAGTGTGCAGAGGCCGACGCTGCCTACGTCACGGCAGGGAAATATCTTCATGTTTCACAAGCTCTCGCTGAAAACATAAAACAAGACGCATCGCCGGGGTAATCACGCTCGATGACGAGTGCTCGGGGCTCCCCACCCCTGACCCAGGGGCGCGGGCCACACTCACAGGCGGGGGCCAGGTGGCACGCGGAGATCTCCCGAAGACCCGAGAACTCCGGGTGTGCTCAGGCCAGTGCCGCCGACGCGGTAACCACTTGCCCATGTTATTTGCCCCAAAGGGTTCCTGGGGCCAGACGCAAAACGGAATCTCGCTTGCCTTACTCGCCGTCTGCGATCAGAGGCAATGGTGTGGCGCAGGGGTCCTCAAACTTTTTATTTTTATTTTAGCAATATTCTTTTTTTTATTTTATAAATATTTTATTGATTTTTTTACAGAGAGGAAGAGAGAGGGATAGAGAGTTAGAAACATCGATGAGAGAGACACATCAATCAGCTGCCTCCTTCACGCCCCCTACTGGGGATGTGCCCGCAACCCAGGTACATGCCCTTGACCGGAATCGAACCTGGGACCCTTCAGTCTGCAGGCCAACACTCTATCCACTGAGCCACACCGGTCAGGGCACCCTCCTCAAACTTTTAAACAGGGGCCAGTTCACTGTCCCTCAGACCGTTGGAGGGCCGGACTATAGTTTAAAAAAAAAACTATGAACAAATTCCTATGCGCACTGCGGGCCCGGGACGCGTCGGCTGCTAAGCAGGACAGGCAGCGGCACCCGGCGGGCCGGATCCATGTCCTTGGCGGGCCGCATGTGGCCCGCGGGCCGTAGTTTGAGGACGCCTGGTGTGGCAGGTACTGAGGCTCCGGAGACGGATGGGATTACGAATCAGGGGACCAAATACGGCTCTTCGTACAGCTCCCCGCCCTGCCCTCCCCGCCTCCCGTGGGTTCCTGGCTCACCGGCTGTCTCATCAGGTACAGGGTTTGTTTCGATTGATTGAGCCAAGACCCGTGGCTGCACCCTTGGGGCATTTTCTCCTAGAAACGGTCCCATTTCTCGGGATATAAACACATAGCGGGGGCTCCCCAAGTCCTGAGGGTGGGGGGGCCTTGCACGGGTCGCCTAAACTCCGGAAAATCCAATCGCTGCGTTCACCGAGGGTGAATCCGTCTTGCTTTAAGCTCTGAAAGGGCTGGGGGGCCCCGAGTCTGCCCACCGGCTCTGGAAGTGGGGTCTGGGGTGGCAAAGGCGGAGCGACTCCTGGTGAACTGCTGGGCTCTAGCCGCCAGGCCCCAGGTCCAAACCGGGACCAGTTTCCCGCAGCGGAATGGGACCCGCCCTCTTCTCCGCGCCCCAGGGACCCCCCCCCCCCCAGCACCCCTCCACTGGCTGCACCGTGAGGCGCGAGGCAAGGCGTTCCCTCTGAGTCCCCTTTGCAACACCCTCACTGTCCCAGAGAGGACACCCCCCATGCTTTCCAAAATGGTGCCAACGACCAGACACCCATGATGAGAACACCCCAACCTCTCTCGTGTGTCCCCCCTGAATTCTCCAGTGTGTGCTGGGCCTTCAGGGCCGACTTCAACAGACACCCCCACCCCACCCCCAGGCCACGCCCCGTGGCACGGCGGCTGAACCAGGGTGCCCCCAAGGTGACGGCCGCCGGCTCGGGTAGGAGAATAGGAACAGCACGACGCGCCACCGTGGGCTGTCCGCGGTCCCAGCGCCAAGTCCTCGCGCACAACCCCCCGCGGACAGGGCGCTCGGAATCTCCTCCTGGTTTCCTCGGAGCGCAAGGTATCGCAATAGCAACATAAACACCCTATTGTCTACTGTTGCCATAGCAACCACTCCCCGTAATTTGCCTAAATTAAAGCTGCCCAGGGTGGCTTTACCTTGCGTCTCCCGCACGTAATTCTCTTCTTTTTTTTTTTTTTCTTTTTTTTTAATTGATGTCAGAGAGGAAGGGGGAGGGAAGGAGAGGTAGAAACATCCATGATGAGAGAGAATCATGGATCGGCTGCCTCCCGCACAGCCCCTACCAGCGATCGAGCCCACAACCGGGGCCTGTGCCCTGACCGGAACCAAACCTTGACCTTTTGGGTCATAGGTCGACGCTCAGCCAGTGAGCCACGCCGGCCGGGCGACCTTCAGTGTTCGTGCCTAGAAGCAACGGGATGAATTAACGCTCCTTCACGCTGGTGCTGGCCACAGGGACTCATGGTTGAGAAAGTTCTGGAAAGAAGCAGCCAAGTCCCGCTAATCCCATCGGGTGTCCTTGCGGGTGTCCGCGCTGGGCTAGAGCTGGGACAGGCGCGTGGATGTGAAGAGGCCCATCGCCTACCCCACCGTTGTAAGGTGTGCCATCAAACCAAAGACCTCCCCTGCTTTCTTTTTTTAAAAAAATATATTTTATTGATTTTTTTTTTACAGAGAGGAAGGGAGAGGAACAGAGAGTCAGAAACATCGATGAGAGAGAAACATCGATCAGCTGCCTCCTGCACACCTCCCACTGGGGATGTGCCCGCAACCAAGGTACATGCCCTTGACCGGAATCGAACCCGGGACCCTTCAGTCCACAGGCCGACGCTCTATCCACTGAGCCACACCGGTCAGGGCGACTCCTCTGCTTTCTTAAAGAACCCAAGTCCTCGGTGGCCCTGCAAGGCATGCAACCCGTTCTCAAACACCGCTCTGCCCGCAGGTACTCACGACTGCGCAGTGAGTCTGTGCCTGATAAATGCCCACGGTTCCATGGGACGGACCCCCAGGGAGAGCCATCCGGTGACCCTCGGGCAGACAGAGTGGGGGGGGGGGAGGGAAGTGGCCGCGCGGGGCTTTCGAAGGGCTCTGGGTTCGGCCGTGGGAGCCTGCCTCACATTTCCCGTGTCACTCGTTCACCTGTCGCCTCGTGGCACGGGGTCCTCTCTGCAAACTCTGCCCGCTGCCCTCTCTTTTCTCGGGGTGCTGTGCCGGCTGCTCGCTGCGACGCGGGAGCTCGGAACCCAGAAACCCCCGTGCCTCCGAGGGCGGCGAGCCTTCCTATTGGCTGACTCCATCCCCAGACTCCCCGTCTCCCTCCGGTCCTCCCATCCTCCCGGGCTAATCCGTCCCACCTGTCAGACCCCGGCTCCCCCTGCCCAGGAGCGCCACGCCTGTAATAAGATTTCCATCCGCCAAGGCGCCAGGCGGCCGTGCGTCCATCGCGTATGAAAATGCTGAGACTCCGTAGCTCGGGGCTTTGTTTCATGTTAACGTCAACTATTTCTATTTTTTTTTTTTTTTTTTACGAAAAAAGGTCCCGGAGCGTCGGCCCCGACGGGGAGGCGGCCCACCGGCCCCGTTTGCGAGGTGACGCTGCGGAGAGCCACATCCATCTCGCAAGCAGGCTCGTTAGCCCCGCACGCTGACCCCGCGCAAGGCTGTCAGCTGTGACGGGCATCAGATTATCGAGAATCTGGCGATCGATAAATATGCAACGCCGGCGCGGACCGCTCCTGGCATCGGCGCCGTGCGCACGTCATCTGTCACACCGGCTGGCATGCAGGCAGCTCACGGGGGCTCCCGTGCGGTGAAGGGGGTGAAGGGGGTGAAGATGAATGAGACGGGCGCGTGCCGTGGGGCTCTGAGGCGAGGGGGCTCCAGGTGAAGCAGCAGCGGCGCTCGGGGGAGTCGGCACTCGGGGGAGTCGGTGCCCGTGCCTGCCCCCCCGGCCCTAAGCTGCTCCCAGTCCCGCTCCTGTGGTCTTGCTGTCGGGGCCTCGGGAGCTTCTGGGAGACTCACTAGGAACTCGGAGCATCTCGCCTGCGTTTTTGATCCCATGAGGCAGAGCCCCGCCCCGTTCCCCAACATCCCTGTGTGTGTGCCAGCCGCATGATGTCTTTCCACGGGACAGCTGCACCCCAAAGCCGAAGGGAGCGCCCGCCTTCGCCAGTGACCGTGGCCTCAAACGCCCACACCTTCAGGTCCACGCAAGAGCCAGCTGGTCGACCCAGCCGGGCAGTCAGCTTTTCGGGGACCCTTGTCTGAGCCATTCCCCCATCAGGTCACACCCTCCTTCTCAGACCCTGGGCTGCCTGCCCCATCGCTGCCTGAAGATCCAGCTGCGGGCCTTCGCTCTGCCCCCAGCGGGTTCCCCGGAGCAGGCACCCTGCTCATAGACCCTCTTCCCCTCCAGCCAAGTCCACCCGGAAATGCAAGAAACGGGGAGAAAAGCGGATTCCTGGCAGAAGACGCACACAGGCCGCGAGCACAGCCCTGCGTCTGCCCGGAGCCCCGTGCCTGTGCCCAGAGCCACGCACGCCCTCACAGCCAGGTCATGCCGCCGACCACGGTGCGGACGGGGCCCAGGTCTGCCCCCCGGGCTGTCCGAGCCGCCCTGGTCGCCATGGAAGGAGAACAAACAAGAAGCACAAAGGCTCCTGAAGGGACCCGCAGGAGCTGCTTGGCGAGTCCTCTGAGCCTCGTACACGCCAGGCCTTTCAGCTCGGCTATTTGGCTGTTTACGTCGGAGAACGCGGCCAGGGCGCACCGCGCTGCAGGCCCCGCACAGCACAGCCCCTAAGCAGGAGTCCCCCGCGCCCAGACTTCAAAAGGAGAGGACGCGGTGACTCAGAAAGAGAGCCGCTCTGCGCCCCGCGTCCGCCCTAAAAGCGCCGCGCAGACAGCGGCCGCCCGGGCCATTAGAATAATAGCGGGCCTCATTGCGGGTGATCAGCCCGAGCGGGTTGTTTTCGGGGAGCGAGAACGCAGCCACTGCTCGGAGGGCGGGGGACCGCGAGGATGACGGGGGCATGAGCGCGGCGCCACTATTTGTTTCTATTTACCAGGCGCTCTCCGCGCCGCCGGGATGCTTTCCCGGGGAGTCAGCCTCCTCCGGCCGCTTTCCTCTGGCTGAGGGTATGGACCACATCGCTCCTCAGCGCCACCCGTCCCCGTGCGCTTGCTGGTCACATGGGTGCGGGCGGGTCTGCCTTCCCCGGGCCCACAGGGAGGCGATTCCGGCTGGCGGGGCCCCGGGTTGGCTCCTGGAGCCACATGGTACACCCATCAAGTGCCAGAGGGATGAAGGAAGCCTGGCCACCCATTAACTTGTTAAAAATATATATATTTCTAGCCCTGGCCGGTGTGGCTCAGTGGATAGAGCGTCGGCCTGTGGACTGAAGGGTCCCGGGTTCGATTCCGGTCAAGGGCATGTACCTTGGTTGCGGGCACATCCCCAGTAGGGGGCGTGCAGGAGGCAGCTGATCTGTGTTTCTCTCTCATCGATGTTTCTAGCTCTCTATCCCTCTCCCTTCCTCTCTGTAAAAAATCAATAAAATATTTTTTTAAATATATATATATTTCTATTGACCCTTCTTTTTTTAAGAGAGGGAGAGACAGAAACTTTGACTAGAGAGCGACATCGACTTAGAGAGAGACATCGATCGGCTGCCTCCCGCACATCCCCCACCGGGGACCAAGCCCACAACCTGGGCGTGTGCCCCAACCCGGAATCGAACCCGGGACCTCCCCGTGCACGGGCCGACGCCCGATCCGCCGAGCCACGCCGGCCGGCATCACGCAGCAGCTTTCTAAGCCAAGGCGAAGGGCTCTGGCCACCCAAGGGTTGGGCCGTTTCCCAGTGGGTTCCACCACCTCGCGCCCGGAAAGCCCTTCGTCTGGGGGCGTCCGGCTCTCCTCCTCCCTGGTCACATGGCTCCCTTCCCTGGCCAAGCACTTGGAAGGCTCCCCAAGGGGCAGGAAGAAGCACGGGGCCCTCTGAGCCTTTCAACCAGCCCAGGAGGGAGTCAGGCCCGCGTCGTCAGCGGCTCCACTCTGCAGGTGGGCACATGGAGGCCGGGAAGGGAGGACCCTCAGCGGCCGCAGGGTGGGCGGCCCTCTCACCCAGACCCGCCCACCCAGACCCTCCCACCCAGACCCTCCCACCCAGACCCTCCCACCCAGACCCGCCCACCCAGACCCTCCCACCCAGACCCGCCCACCCAGGCCCTCCCACCCAGACCCTCCCACCCAGACCCGCCCACCCAGACCCTCCCACCCAGGCCCTCCCACCCAGACCCGCCCACCCAGACCCTCCCACCCAGGCCCTCCCACCCAGGCCCTCCCACCCAGGCCCTCCCACCCAGGCCCTCCCACCCAGACCCGCCCACCCAGGCCCTCCCACCCAGACCCGCCCACCCAGACCCGCCCACCCAGACCCACCCTGACAGTGCCCTCCCACCCAGACCCTCCCACCCAGACCCTCCCACCCAGACCTGCCCACCCAGACCCTCCCACCCAGGCCCTCCCGCCCAGGCCCACCCTGACAGTGCTTGCCCAGCACCGGCTCCCCGGCTTACTCTGCAGGAAACGCCGTGACGGTCACAGCCGGGTGCCAGCCAGCTCTGGGCACACAGAAGGCCCGTGCGCCCAGCCTCCGTTCCACGGCGCAGAGGCTCAGGCCGCGTGGACGGCCGTGCTGGCGGCTAAAGAGGCAGTCCAATCGGTCCCACCTGACCTGGCCGTTCACTCACCTGACAGTTAGGGATTTACGGGCAGGGTGCCAGGGTGCCGAGGGGAGGAACTGGGGGGCGGGGGGGGACAGGAGCAGGGGAGACGGAGTGAAATCTGATTTTTAGCCCCGAGATGAGAAAACCCGCTCCTGACCCCGTGGCCTCGTCGCCGCAGGTGGAGTCGGCCTGGAGCACCTGGGGCTGCGCGCGGAAGGCGGTGGAGTGCCGGTCCGGTTCCCGCCTCTGAGCCTGGAGCACCTGGGGCCTCACGGAGCTCACTGAGCTCGGGGTTCTCATGGGGAACGTGGGGCGACGGTGCTGCCGCCCCAAAGGCTGTTGGGGAGGCAGGAGATGACCCGCGGGCGTGCCCAGCACGTGCGGGGCACACAGGAAGCCCCTCGGTTGAGGTGCAAGAGGAAGCCAGAGGCAGGAGTGCCCGGGGCCCTGGGTTCCGAGGGACCCCCTGGAGGCGGGGGAGCCCCGCTGGCCCTGGGGTGGGGGACAGTTCTCCGCAGCACAGGCAGCCAGGCCTTGACACAGGGCGAGGCGCTCAGCTGCCCCCAGGCTCACGGCAGCGAGGCTGTGACAGGAGAGCCCTCCTCACCTGGGCCCCGGCAGCCCTGTGCGAGCGGCTGAGGGCCGCCGATCCAGCCGCACAGCCGTGCTGGCGAGGAGGCCGGTCACAGCCCTGCTCCCGCCCTCCACGCCACACAGCCAGGCCAGCCGGGCCGCCGATCCAGCCGCTGAGCGTCAACCCGGGATAACCAAGAGGTCGCCCGTTCGGTTCCCAATCAGGACAGGTGCCGGCTTGTGGGCTCAGTCCCCAGGCAGGGGTGTGCAGGGGGCAGCCGATGGATGTGTCTCTCGCTCTACCCCTCCCCCTTCCTGTCTCTCTAAAAAGTCAATAGAAACATGTTTTGAAAAACATTCAAGTGCGTAATTAACTCCGTTTTGAGAAAGCAACACCAGGATGTGATCCAAGCAAGGACAGAAGTCCCGCTCTAGTGAATAGGGTTAGGATTTAGGCGACTGAGGGACGTGAGCTGGACGACAGCCGATTCCCAGCCTCCCTCGTGGGCTAACGCGCCACCCGGCTCGGCGACACCGGATCACCCACCCATGTCCACGGCTCAGAGAGCAGGCATCAGGAGAGAGGGTGGCGCCTGGCTGTGTGGCTCAGTGGTGAGCGCCGACCTATGACCCAGGGGGTCACGGTTCGATTCTGGTCAAGGGCACACGCCCGGGGTTGGGGGCTCCATTCCCAGTGTGGGGTGTGCAGGGGGCAGCCGGTCCATGATCCCTCTCCTCATGGATGTTTCTCTCTCTCTCCCTCTCCCTTCCTCTCTGACATCAATAAAAGAAAGAAAGATAACCCTCACCGGTGTGACTCAGTGGATAGAGCGTCGGCCTTCGGACTCAAGGGTCCCAGGTTCGATTCCGGTCAAGGGCATGTACCTTGGTTGCGGGCACATCCCCAGTGGGGGGTGTGCAGGAGGCAGCTGATCGGTGTTTCTCTCTCATCGATGTTTCTAACTCTCTATCCCTCTCCCTTCCTCTCTGTAAAAAATCAATAAAAACTATTTAAAAAAGAAAGAAAGAAAGAAAGAAAGAAAGAAAGAAAGAAAGAAAGAAAGAAAGAAAGAGAGAGAGAGGATGGGGAGGAGGGGGGAATGTGACGGTAACCATGACAACCAAGCACTGGATGAGGTTAGGCTCAGGTGCATTCTAAGCAAGGGACCCATTAGGCAAAGAGCAGGGACCCCGGTTCCCATCGGTGAGCCGTGAACGCTGACCCTACGTGGGGGGGGGGGGTTGGTTTACTCGGCGTCCTGAGACCCGAGACAACCCCCTTTGCTCAGCTTCTCCCCACTGAGGGGTTCAGACCAGACTCCCCGCGACCTCCAAACCCAGGAGCCCGCCCTAAGCTTTTCCCGGGAGAAGAGCATCGGCCCCCCACGCCACCAGCGTGGCTGTCTCGGGCTTGGGACGGGGCAAACAGACGTGACCCCAAGTGAGCGAGCATCTGCAACCCCACCGTGGATCCACGCGCCCCCTGCGGTCCCGAACACCACGCACGCTCGCACACCCCTGCCCCTGGCTCCGTGGGACGGGGTGCGTGGCCCGGCCCTCCGTCCGGGGCCCCGCTGTCATGGGGTTTGCGGAATGACCTCCGAACCCCCTCTCCGGGGAAAGCCTCGCTCCCCGCTGACAGGCTGCCACCCGGCCTGTGCGTCCAGAAAAGTCTCAATGTCCGTGCCATTAGCTAGCCTTAACATTGACTACGAATCCATTTAATCCATGCGCCGTGATAAATAGATAGGAAGGCAACGGCGCTAATGCACAGGTAGACTAATTAGCGCGCCGCGTTCGAGCACTCACACACCTCAATTTTCTCTACAAAATCCTTATTGAACCGCTGCTTTAAAAAAAAAAAAAAAAACTAATTGCATTTGCAATTAGAAACACTGAAGTCACATTATCGATTTTCTGCTAAAAACCTTTTTAGTAAACAAGCACCAACTACCTTCATTAAACGTAAGTGCTTGGAGCTATGGTGTGAAACTCAGCGCGGCCATTACCGTGAATTACACTGATTACCGCGGTAATTATTCTCTCTCCGATCCGCCGGCCGCCCGCCCCTGCCCGGTGCCGCTGGACACGGAACCGCGTTCCTTTCAGAGGTAACGAGGCTCCGCCGCCGTCCCGGCGATTACCGTCACTTAGGCAAATCGCCGCGTTAAGCTGCGGGAACCCGGGAAGACTCAAAAAAAAATTAAGCCAAACCTCCTTTTTTTACCCCTGAAATAACGGACGGCGGGAGCGAAGCGGGGGGGATTGCAGGTGTTAACCGACGTGCGCTGCCCGCGTTCATCCCCCGAGCCCGCTCTGTCCTCGGCCCAGGTGTGGAGGAGATGCGCCAACCGGCTGATGTGTTTCTTCCCCCGAAACGGACGGTCGAGGGCTGAGATTGGAGGCGGCAGAGACGGGGAGGGCCGGTCACGTGGCCTGCTGCGGGAGCCACGGCCTCTGCTTTAATAAGAGGGAGAAGTGGCCTTGCATTTTGTGCGTCTGTTTGTTTAGGAATCTTATTAACACACAGATTTTAAGAGGGAAACCCCCTTTCCTCTCCCGCAGAGGCAGCCGTAGTTTGTCTTCTACGGTTTTTCAAGGGCATCGTCCGGGGAAAAGGGGTGTTTTTTTCCTGCGGAGACCTGCCTTCCTTCCCTGGGGGGAGGGCGCTGCAAGGAGCAGCTGGGGCCATCCCCTCCCACCCACCCCGGTGTCAGGGGCTCCGACGGGGAAGGGGAACTGCCTCCACGGGAAACTGGTGGGGAAGAAAGAGGGAGGGAGAGGAGCTGGGAGCAGAGAGCAGTCTCTTTCAAAGTGTGTCGGTGCAGCTCGGCCGGCCTGGCTCGGGGGCTGAGCGTAGACCTAAGAACCAGGAGGTCACGTTTCGATTCCAGGTCAAGGGCACAGGCCCGGGCTGTGGGCTTGGTTCCCAGGAGGAGACGTGCAGGAGGCAGCTGATCCATGATTCTCTCTCATCGTGGATGTTTCTCTCTCTCTCCCTCTCCCTTCCTCTCTGAAATCAATACAAAATATTTTTTTAAAAAATACTCAGCCGAAACCGGTTTGGCTCAGTGGATAGAGCGTCGGCCTGCGGACTGAAGGGTCCCGGGTTCGATTCCGGTCAAGGGCATGTACCTTGGTTGCGGGCACATCCCCGGTGGGAGGTGTGCAGGAGGCGGCTGATCGATGTTTCTCTCTCATCGATGTTTCTGGCTCTCTATCCCTCTCCCTTCCTCTCTGTGAAATATCAATAAAATATATTTTTTAAAAAAAATACTCAGAAATGAAGAAATAAAGTCATCTTTTGAAAAAGTCATACATTGCCCTAGCCCAGCCGTGGGCAAACTACGGCCCGTGGGCCAGATCCGGCCCGTTCGGCTGTTCTATCCGGCCCGCGGAGCCGAAAGAGCGGAGGGTTCTCTTGCTCTCCCCTCCGCTCCTTTACTTTGAATTTATATTAGTTCACACAAACACTCCATCCATGCTTTTGTTCCGGCCCTCCGGTCCAGTTTAAGAACCCATGGTGGCCCTCGAGTCAAAAAGTTTGCCCACCCCTGCCCTAGCCAGTTTGGCTCAGTGGATAGAGCATCTGCCCAGCCTATGGACTGAAGGGTCCCGGGTTCAATTCCCAGTCAGGGCACAGGCCCGGGTTGCTGCGGGCTCCATCCCCGGTGTGGGGCGTGCAGGAGGCAGCCGATCCGTGATTCTCTCTCATCATGGATGTTTCTCTCTCCCTCTCTCTCTCTCTCTCTCTCTCTCTCTCTCTCTCTCTCAATCCCTTCCTCTCTGAAATCAATAAAAATATATCTTTAAAAAAAGAAAAGAAAAAGTCATATATCACTTCTGTCCTAGAATTCTTCAATGTCCCATAACGCTCGGAAAAGCATCGGCTGACACTCGGATGCTGTTGAACTTCCAGGAGGATGAAAAGAGAGAAAACGGGGCAAAAATAGGACCGTGGGCACCTCTCGAAAGCGGGCCAGCTGGGGGACAGGGTGTGTTGGCTCTGCTCACCCACACGTGAGTGACACGAAGTCAGCGGGCGTCCGCTACGGCTTGGGCGGCGTTAGGATGCTCCCAGGCCTGTGGCATGAATCTTCCGGCCATTTGTGGTCCCTTAACGTAGGAACGAGGAACATGCGTTCAGGAGAAAGAAGACTTTACTAGAGAATATTTCTTGCTTCGTCTGCCACCTGGGAGATCACCTGCAATAACTGAATATAGTTTCAAAATGACCCGAAAGCAGCTTTCTCCAGCCCTCCTGGGCGCTGTGAATGGATGGGCATCTTGTCTGTTTGTTGTAACCGATGCCATGGGCAGGGATGGGGATGGCATCCAGGTGCCGGAGGAACCGGAAGAGGAGAGTGTGGGGTCCCTCCGGAGCAGGCAGGCCCTGGCTGTGTGCACCCCGGGGAGAACAGCTTCTGAGACCCTGACGACGTGGCCGCGTCCGGGGGTGCAGGGGGGGCCGCGGGGAAGCGTGCAGTGGACGGGCTTGGAAACCAGGAAAGGGAGCATCGAATTCCTGGACAGGGTGTTCTCCCAGGAGCCCCTCCCGCGGGAGCGAGCACGCAGGTAACACGACCTTCAAAGCAGAGGGGTCGCGGCCCTCGTTCTGCTCGGCTGACCGTGACCACTAATTGCAGGAAGTCGCCTGTGCCCCGTGCCCGGGGGCGGGACACACAGAAGTGACCGGGGGCGGGGGGGGGGGGGCGGCCAACGATGCGCGAGGCAGAAATGAGCATCCACGCCCTGTCCCCCTCCACGGGACCTGCTACAAAACCCCACAGGACAATGAGGCCAGTATCTGCCCTCACCCCCAGAGGGGAGGAGAGAGGAGAGAGGGGGCCACGGAGAGCTCGGATTGGGGCGGGGGGCGGGGGGCGGGGATAATGCATGCTTTTACTCTCACGTCTCGTATTCCAACTCTCTTCCCTCACCCCCTTTTCTCTACCCCAATTGCTGCAATTCCTCCACGACGTCAGGAAATTTCTTATATACAAACCTTTTTTATTTTTTTTTATTTTTTTTAAATATATCTTTATGGATGTCAGAGAGGAAGGGAGAGCGAGAGAGAGATAGAAACATCAGTGATGAGAGAGAATCATCGATTGGCTGCCTCCTGCACGTTCCCCACTGGGGATGAAGCCCGCAACCCAGGCATGTGCCCTTGACCGGAATCGAACCTGGGACCCGTCAGTCCGCAGGCTGATGCTCTATCCACTGAGCCACACCAGCCAGGGCAAACTTTTTTTAAATTGATTTCAGAGATAGAGGGAGAGATAGAAACATCAATGACATGAGACAATCATGGATCGGCTGCCTCCTGCACACCCCCCACTGGGGACGGAGCCCGCACCCCGGGCCTGTGCCCTGACCGGGAATCGAACCCTGACCTCCTGGTTCCTAGGTGGATGCTCAACCGCGGAGCCTCGCCGGCCGGGCGGGGAAATGTCTCCTGTGGGCTGCGCCTCTGAGTGTGTGAGCTCAGCCTGCCTGGCCGGGCGGGGCTTTGGGCCAGGTGGGTGGCCTGGGGGCCGCCGCCCTGCCGTTTGCCACCCTGTGACCTTGAGCAAGTCACTCACCCTCCCTGAGCCTCAGGTCCTCCTCTGTACGACGGGGACGTGATGCTCAGATCCCGGGCTCTGCAGGTGAAGGAGAAAGTATCTGTGACGCGGCTGGTGCGGAACACGCCCTCCAGAGATCCCCGCGGACACAGAAGCTGCTGGAAACTCCTACAGCACACTCAGTGCCCCGCCCCCCGGGGAAAGGGCCCCCCACGGTCCCCCGAGCCGAGGAGCTGACATCCACCCCCAGCCGCTTCTCTCCCCGGGAAGGGGGAGTTGGCCGCGGCGGCTCGGGAGTCCTGAGGGGGAGCCTGGGAGGCGCTGGCAGGGAAATCAGGGTGCGCGGGCATCGGCTCCCACAGTCTCACAGGAGCTGTGAGTGAGTCATCAGAAGTTTGCAGGCTAAACTGTCAACACAGTCGTTATTAACAATTACATTCTATAAATTTACAGGTAAATAAATGACATTTAATTTTTGTTGTTGTTAATCCTCTCCCGAAGATATTTTTGGGAATCCAGCCTGCAACCGAGGGACGTGCCCTGACCGGAATCGAACCCGGGACCTTTTAGTCTGCCGGCCGACGCTCTATCCACGGACCCAAACCGGCCGGGGTAAATCAAGTTCATTTAACACAAAGGTAATCAAACTCCGAACTCGTCACTGCCTAGGTATCAGACCTGATGGGGACTATATCCATCATGAACACTTGACATTTTATTTTTTTTTAATATATTTTATTGATATTTTACAGAGAGGAGGGGAGAGGGATAGAGAGTTAGAAACATCGATGAGCTGCCTCCTGCACACCTCCTACTGGGGATGTGCCCACAACCAAGGTACATGCCCTTGACCGGAATCGAACCCAGGACCCTTCAGTCCGCAGGCCGACGCTCTATCCCAGGGGTGGGCAAACTTTTTGACTCGAGGGCCACAATGGGTTTTTAAACTGGACCGGAGGGCCGGAACAAAAGCATGGATGGAGTGTTTGTGTGAACTAATATAAATTCAAAGTAAACATCATTACATAAAAGGGTATGGTCTTTTTTTTTTATTTCAATAGTTTTATTCATTTCAAACATTTTAACAAGAAGAATGTAAACACTAATTATTATAATTTGAAACTTCAAAAAATGGAGGAGTCATAGCACAATAACATACCTTATATTGAAGATGGCAAAGGCAAAATAAAATTGCCTAACAAAGGAAAGGTACAAAAGCCTTTCAAATTAAACTTAAATATAATAAAATAATTTAAAACTAAAACAAATAGAGAAGAACAAAATGTGTAAACAGTAAATTAAAGATTTTCTTTAGTGCAACTTCCAAATTATGCCCGGGACGCAGATGTAGATGGCAATGTAGACTGGGTTGAAAGGTTTTTGTTCTTTAAAACATCAACTTCAGTGGGAACAGTGTTGTTGGCCTCCTTTTTAGCTAATGCTCTGATCCTGTGCTCTCCAGGGGCGTGTCTCCCTCCATCACCACGATAACGTGTCTCCGCATTCCCAGGGTGATGTCGGGGGACGCGTCCACGGCATTCCAAGGAGCCTCTGGAAGATGGAGAGGTTGTTCCTTCTACTGAATGGGGGATATAAATCCGCCCCCTCAGAAGAAGGAGCTGCGGCCGTGTTTCCCCACGTTGCCATGTTAACACTGCTGCTGGTGAAGGAGCGGAGGGGAGAGCAAGAGAACCCTCCGCTGTTTCGGCTCCGCGGGCCGGATAGAACAGCCGAACGGGCCGGATCCGGCCCGCGGGCCGTAGTTTGCCCATGGCTGCTCTATCCACTGAGCCACACCGGTTTCGGCTCGACGTTTTATTATGGTCTGTGCCCTCGAGCGCGTTCCCATCCATGTGTCTGAGCGGCAGACACGCCTGCCTCTGCCTCCGGTCCTGGCTCGGGGCTCCCGCGGAGCCTGGCCCCCAGAGGGACACCACGGGGTTGGTTTGTTTTAACAGGTCACTTACCAAAATGGGCGAGCGAGGTCTTGGCTCGGTCGGGGCTTCCCTGGCACACGGCACGTGCCCCAAAGGGTTTTGATAAATTCGTTTACAAGGATCAACGAGTGAATGAAAAACAAGGAAATTCTCTCCAACGGTGCGCTCCTGGCACCTTCTCCCAACGTGGGGTTCACGCCGGGCGCTCCGGATGGGCCGTAGTGAAACTGGCAAACACTCCAAGTGGAGCCCCGCCCCCCCCCACAACAGAGCTGGTTGCGAGGAGTTTCCCGGAACACCCACTGGGAGGACCGTGCGTGGGGAGCCAGTGAGGCCGTGGCTCGACGGGGCAGACGGGGGCGGAGGCGCAGGGCCGTCCTGCCCGGGCCATCCCTCTCCGGAGGATCCACAAAACAAAACAAAAAGGAAATATTTTGTTCTTGTGGTGGTTGCCTCCCACTCTCGGATTCTGGAAGACACCCCCACCCACCCGGGGAGCCCCTTCGCTGGGCAGAAACCAGCTCGGTTTGGCTTCTGAGTCCCGTCCTGACCGGTGAGCGGGACGTAAAGTCAACGAGAGACGCTGGCTCGCTCTCGGGCCGTTTCCATCTATTCTCAGCCGAGCCTCCAGCACAGCCTCCTCCCGGCCAGCCGTGCCGAGATGTTTCTAAACCGGAGTCTAATGCACCACGCATCCCGGGACCTTCCCGCGCTCTCCTCCTCCTCACCGAGAGCGACCGTGCGGGCCTCGGCCGGGCCCACCGCCCCTCGGGCTCCCCAGCTGTGTGGGTGCTGCTCAGACTGACGCCCGTGTGACCGTGGACACTGCACATTACTTCCTGCGACAGCGCGGGACCAGTGGGGCCCGAAGGTTTCCCAAGGGAGTGGCCGGCTGCTGGGACACGGCCACGCGGCGGGCGGGCCACCCACAGGCTTGCTTCCCACGCGGCGGGCGGGCCACTTACACGTTCCCGGCAGAGTCTGCAGAAGTAAGAGAGTTGCCTTGCAAAAAGCAAAGTAATTAATTAATTTTCCAGGGAGACAGAGTGCTCTCCTGAGCCAGCACTTTCACTTTAACGTGTTTTCCTTGGTGTCAGGGAGGAAGGGAGAGAGAGAGAGAAACATCCATGACGAGAGAGAATCACGGACCGGCTGCCTCCTGCCCGCCCCCCACTGGAGATCGAGCCTGCAACCCAGGCCTGTGCCCTGACGGGAATCGAACCCTGACCTCCTGGTTCCTAGGTCGACGCTCCACCACGCCGTGGGCCTGAGCCAGCCCTGCTCGCTGCTCGGGGCTTCCTCGGACCCGGTCACAAACCCGGCGCCGTCCACCCTAGAAAGACTGACTGTGCGTGAGCCCGCTTGTTGGGGACAGAGCCGTCGTCTTCACGGAGCACGGTCACAAGCGCCTTGGAGCGCACAGCCATCTCACCAGTTCGGGGAGCGAGCTGATGGGGAGAGCTGGCCGCCCCGGCCTTAGGGATGGGCTCACTTCCGAGTGGCTGACAATGCTGAGCCCCTCCGTCGGCACGGTCCGAGGGGCCGTTCGGTCCAGGAGGAGATCCGAGTGAGAACCCCGTGCCTCGGGGCACCGGGCGGCTGGCGGGAAGGAAGCCAGCGCCTGAGCATCACTGTGCCCGGCACCGCGCCGGCCGGCGGGGCTTCTGTGCCCGTGGGGAGTCGCTTCCTGTCGGCGCCTCGGGCTCCCCGGGGAGCAGAGGGCTAACCGGGGTGCCCGCCTGCTGGGGTCCTGGAGGGTGAACCGGGGTCCCGCCCAGAAGCCCGGGCAGGAAGGACGCCGTTAATAAACGTCGGCCGTTGTCCCTGGGGGCCAGGCCCCACTGCAGGCCCTGCTTCCCCGCCCGGGAGGGCGTCCCCGGAACCAGCCGGCTCTGTCGGTGTGACCCATTGGCTTAGGTGGCCCGGTCCCTGGGGAGTGACCCAAAGCCGCCAGGCGCCCAGGGGCCGCCGGAGCCGAGGGCAGTGCCGACGTGACTCGCGGGCCGTGGGCAGAGCGGGGCCGCCCCCTCCCGCCCCCTCCCACCCCCTTGGGCACCGGACAGGTGGCCCAAGGCATGGTTACGACGAGTTTCCCAGGAGGAGGGGGAGCTCCTGGGGGCTGGCGGGGGGCAGGGGCAGCAGCTGCAGGTGGCACCGACCCAGGGCTCCCGTTTCCCTCATCAGAGAGGGTTTCCTCCTGTCGGGCTTCCTTTCTGTTAGGTCAGCGCGTAGCTATGTCTGTTCAGGCATTTAAACTTCACACGGAGCCCTGGCCGGTGTTGCTCAGTGGTTAGAGCACCGGCCTGCGGACTGAAGGGTCCCGGGTTCGATTCCGGTCAAGGGCACGTGCCTCGGTTGCAGGCTCCATCCTCAGCCGCGGTCGGGGTGCGTGCAAGAGGCAGCCAGTCCATGTGTCTTTCTCACATCGATGTTTCTCTCTCTCTGTCTCTCCCCCTCCCTTCCACTCTCTCTAAAAATCAGTGGAAACGTATCCCCGGGGGAGGGTTAACAACAACAAATAAATACACAAGATAAACTTGTTCCTTCGGCAGAAACGTCAGCTTCCGCCTGGAAATGCCTCAGAGCGGCGAGCCCCGCGCGGACTCCCAGCGCCTCTGTGCCGAGGCTGGGCCTGCATTCAGAGCCTCGCCCGCGCCTGCGGCCCAGGGGGCAGGAGACTCATCTGGGCAGGGTCCTGAGTTCCCACTCCCACAGGTGTGACCCCGAGGCAGGAGGCTGACCCCCCGCCCCCCATGGCAAGCCCAGCTGGCGGTGGCATCACCGAGGTTTCCCGGCAGCCAAGCCGTGGCCGCAGGGTCTGCGGAATCGAGTGAAACTGACCCCGCGTCTTGCTTCAACACCGCGAGGCGTGATGGGCCTGGGAGGGGGGGGCCCGGACCAGCCCGGGGCAGGGGTCCAGCTCAGACACCTGGATGATGAATGTGTCCCATCTCCAGGCTGCCTTCCCTGCTGAAGAAGTGACTGGAAGGCCCGGCCGTGGGGCTCAGCGGTTGAGCGTTGACCTATGAACCAGGAGGTCACAGTTCAATTCTGGTCAGGGCACATGGCCGGGTTGTGGCTTTGATCCCCTATTGGGGTGCATGTGGGGGGGGGGCAACTGTTCGATAAGTCTCTCTCACATCTCTCTCTCTCTCTCTCTCTCTCAATGAATCAATAAAAACATACCCTCGGATGAGGATTAAAATTTTTTTATCTTCACCCAAAAAATATTGTTTCCATTGATTTTTATTTTTATTTTTTCAGGTCCATTGATTTTTTTTTTAAATACATTTTATTGATTTTTTTACAGAGAGGAAGGGAGAGAGAGTTAGAAACATTGATGAGAGAGAAACATCAATCAGCTGCCTCCTGCACACCTCCTACTAGGGATGTGCCCACAACCAAGGTACATGCCCTTGACCGGAATCGAACCTGGGACCCTTGAGTCCGCAGGCCAACGCTCTATCCACTGAGCCAAACCAGTTTAGGTCCATTGATTTTTAAAGAGAGTGCGAGAGAGAGGGAAAGACAGAGAGAAACACCTATGGGGAGAGGGACACATCCACTGGTCGCCTCCCCCCCGCCCCCGACCAGGGCCAGGAGCCTGCAACCGAGGTACGTGCCCTTGACCGGAACCGAACCCGGGACCCTTCAGTCCGCAGGCAGGCGCTCTATCCACTGAGCCACCCGGCCAGGGCTAAAGCACGCCGCACGTGTGAAGCCGAGAGGAGTGACTTTTGGACAGGTCTGAGCCACCGCCTCCTGCACCCAGTTTGAAAAATAAAGTCTCCCTCGATGTCCCCACAGTTCCCAGGCACCCACACCCACCCCGGCAGCCCGGCAGCTCCCTCTCCCCGCGGGGAAGCACCTGCCCAGCGCCCAGCCTCCCGCCGAGAGAAGATGCCGGAGAGCTGGGAGGCCTGCGCGGCCGCAGACAATGAGAGAAGCGGCCACGGCAATTTGGTCAAAATGCTCTCGCTCACCTCTTCTCGCCGGGACACAATAGCCCCGTTCGGCTGGAGCCAACGCGTGCCTTTTACTCATTACTTTTCCTGTTGAACCCTCTGGTCCGCGGCGGAGATCATTTGCAAATACAGCCGGGGCCTCAAGAGGAACGCAAACCCCGCGGCCGCCGCCGCCTCCCACCGCCCTCCGGGTTCCCGGTTCTCCCGTGTCCCTCGTGGTCTTGAAGTTGTTGCCATTCATCTCGCTTGAGCGTAGCCCAGATCAATCTCCCTAAATGAGAGGAAGGGAGAGCAGACAGACAGACTGTCTGCGGGAAGTAGCTAATCCGCGCTGGTTGGCCTCGGAGAAACGATGCCCACAGCAGATAAGGCCACGGCCGTTTAAATTGCTCTATCAGCGCCGAGATGCCTGCGTTGGGAGCTCATTCCAGACAATTGGAAACTGTTCTCCTCTCCTCTTCTTCGGAGGCCATTGCCCAACTTGAGGCCTGTTTGTGCTGGAAGGAGAGGCCACAGTGATTTACACCGTGAAAGCCTCGCTCTCGATCGGACTGTGTATTTCCCAGGCGGCCGTGCTGGGTAAACATCCCCTCTGTTTCACCTTTAATGCGCCGTCTCTAGGCATCCTGTCCCGCGGGCACGCCTGGGGAATATGTTTACACGCCGACGCGGGGCAGCCGGCGGCCCGTTCCACGGAACGCGGTTTGTCTCTCCAAAGACGAGAGCACGAAGGGTGCGTCCTCCTTCCTCGGAGCAGGTCGGCCCCAGGCGTGTGCGTCTGCTGCCCTCACGGGCCTCGCTGCTCTAATGAATACGGCCACGCCGCGCTGTCGTCAGCCGGGATTTATGGGGCAGCCCCCGAGGCCGGGGTCTGTGCGGGGACTTCATTAAAAGGTCCTATCTTACTCCGGGGATCTGAGCAACGGGGACCCCCCCGCCGCCGTGCGGGGGCCGGAGAGCCGGCTGCGGGGTCGTGCGTCCTGCGCTGGGGCAACACAGTGGGCCGGACGGAGCAGACGATTACACAGCCATTAGCGCCGCGGATCGATGGCCATTAGCTGGGATGGACGATGCCCGTGACATTCTAGGGGACGGGGATGGGAGCTGGAAGACGTTACTGAGGATCACTGATGTCATTTTCGGGGGTGGGGGCCCTCCGTATACGCAGCGTACATGCTAGTGTGTGCATGGGTGTGAGAGTGTGGGTGTGCATGCTAGTGTGTGCATGTGTGTGTGAGAGTGTAGGTGTGCATGCTAGTGTGTGCATGTGTGTGTGAGAGTGTAGGTGTGCATGCTAGTGTGTGCATGTGTGTGTGAGAGTGTACATGTACATGCTAGTATGTGGGTGTGTGAGAGTGTAGGTGTACGTGCGTGTGTGTGAGAGTGTGTGTACATGCTAGTGAGTGCATGTGTGTGAGAGTGTGGGTGTACATGCTAGTGTGTGCATGTGTGTGTGAGAGTGTAGGTGTGCATGCTAGTGTGTGCATGTGTGTGTGAGAGTGTAGGTGTGCATGCTAGTGTGTGTGAGTGTAGGTGTGCATTCTAGTGTGTGCATATGTGTGTGAGAGTGTAGGTGTGCATGCTAGTGTGTGCATGTGTGTGTGAGAGTGTAGGTGAGCATGCTAGTGTGTGCATGTGTGTGTGAATGTACGTGTCCATGCTAGTGTGTGGGTGTGTGAGAGTGTAGGTGTGTGTGCATGTGTGTGAGAGTGTAGGTGTACGTGCGTGTGTGTGAGAGTGTGTGTACATGCTAGTGAGTGCATGTGTGTGGGAGTGTGGGTGTACATGCTAGTGTGTGCATGTGTGTGTGAGAGTGTAGGTGTGCATGCTAGTGTGTGCATGTGTGTGTGAGAGTGTAGGTGTGCATGCTAGTGTGTGTGAGTGTAGGTGTGCATTCTAGTGTGTGCATATGTGTGTGAGAGTGTAGGTGTGCATGCTAGTGTGTGCATGTGTGTGTGAGAGTGTAGGTGAGCATGCTAGTGTGTGCATGTGTGTGTGAATGTACGTGTCCATGCTAGTGTGTGGGTGTGTGAGAGTGTAGGTGTGTGTGCATGTGTGTGAGAGTGTAGGTGTACGTGCGTGTGTGTGAGAGTGTGTGTACATGCTAGTGAGTGCATGTGTGTGGGAGTGTGGGTGTACATGCTAGTGTGTGCAAGTGTGTGAGAGTGTATGTGTACATGCTAGTGTGTGCAAGTGTGTGAGAGTGTATGTGTACATGCTAGTGTGTGGGTGTGTGAGAGTGTAGGTGTATGTATGTGCGTGTGTGTGAGAGTGTAGGTGTACATGCTGGTGTGTGCATGTGTGTGTGAGAGCATAGGTGTGCATGCTGGTGTGTGCATGTATGTGTGAGGGTGTGGGTGTACATGCTGGTGTGTGCATGTGTGTGTGAGAGCGTAGGTGTGCATGCTGGTGTGTGCATGTATGTGTGAGGGTGTGGGTGTACATGCTGGTGTGTGCATGTGTGTGTGAGAGCGTAGGTGTGCATGCTGGTGTGTGCATGTATGTGTGAGGGTGTGGGTGTACATGCTGGTGTGTGCATGTGTGTGTGAGAGCGTAGGTGTACATGCTGGTGTGTGCATGTGTGTGTGAGAGCGTAGGTGTGCTGACGCTTACACTTACATCTTCAGCGTGTAGAACAGTGTGCACCGACTGTCGGCAATAACGACCCACGGGGCTAGAGCGGAGGGAGACACGCATGCCTCGTCCCGACGCCTGTGCATCATTTACGTTCCTACAAAGGAGCACCTTGTGAATAAGAACAACAACAGCGTTTCCAAAGACGGCGGGCACTCCACGAGCACATACCGCATGCCCGCGCAGGCAAGGCACTGCTCGCTTCAGCCGCGGGGACAGCAGCAGAGACCAGCACATTTCAACAAGCAGGAAACGTGGGCGACACCAACACCGTTTGCTTTGTGCTAAGATGGCTTCTCTCGACATCAACAAACAGAAACCTGAACATTGAGAGACTCTGGCGTTTATTTCTCTAAAACAGGGCTCCCCGTGGGTCCGCTGTGCATGAAGGCTGAGGCAACTGTCATCACCGAATAATTAAAACAGTGGATGCCCTGCCAGTTGCTCCGTGGTTAGAGCTCTGGCCCAGGGCCTGAAGGGTCCCTGGTTATGTTTCCCTCGCTCTGGCTCTCCCCCTCCCTTCCACTCTCGCTAAGAAAAAACCCTATATAAAAAAACCCTAATATGCAAATCGACCAAACGGCGGAACAACCGGTCGCTATGACACGCACTGACCACCAGGGGGCAGATGCTCAACACAGGAGCTGCCCCCTGCCGGTCAGTGCGCTCCCACAGGGGGAGCACCGCTCAGCCAGAAGCCGGGTTCACTGCTGGCGAGCCAGTGGTGGTGGCGGGAGCCTCTCCCAACTCGGCTGCAGGTGGGCGGTAAGGAGTGAGGGGTCCCGGACTGCAAGAGCCCCGGACAGCGAGGAGGGATGTCTGACTGCCGGCTTAGGCCCTTTTCCCACGGGGAGCGGGCCTAAGCCAGCAAGCGGACATCCCTCATGGGGTCCGGGCTGTGAGAGGGCGCAGGCAGGGCTGAGGGACCCCCTCCCACCCCCCACCACTCTGTGCACGAATTTCGTGCACCGGGCCTCTAGTTTTAAATAAAAATCCAGACAGTGGAGCAGTGACACCTCCCCGTGCCTGGGGGGCGCTCTTATTCCCAATTCTTCATGGAGCCTCAGGGCTCCGGAGGGGCGTGGAGAGGCCAGGACCCCAGCAACAGGCAGCGGAGAGGAACCGAGAAAAGAGTGGAAATAACGCAGCCCTCTGGAAGGACTCGGGACTTAGAGCCTGGTCCGTCCCAGATGCAGAGCCCAGGACCCCCGAACTCTGGGGCAGACTCTGAGAACACTTCGGTGGAGACCATAAAAGCCACCAAATTTCTGAGAATCCACAGCGACTGTGTGGCGTGAAGGGGGGAAAGCAAAGAGCCTGGCGCACGCCCAGCCCCGCGCCCCTGGGGTATCACACACGGCGTCGGGGTGACGCCCAGAAGCCGGAACAGAGGGGATCCCCCCCCCCCCGATGCCTGAGACCACCAGGCCACCCGGCGAGAGGCGCGGCCCCGGAGCTTGGGGGCCCTGAACGAGCCGCTGCACGTGGGCGTGCTCAGCCGGATTTTGATCCCCAACAAGCAGGTACTGAGCATGTATGTGCTGGGTCTGTGCGCGGCGTTTCCACTCGGATCGCCCGGGAACCAGGAGCCTGCGGTTGGCCCGGCCGCCCCGCGCGCACGCACACTGCCCCCTCCTTGGACACCTGCGTCTCAGATGGCGTGTGAGTTGCACCCCCGGCCCGGAAGGGGCCACGTGCAGGAAGGCGCTGTCCTTCGCACCTGCAGAAAGCCCCCTTCCTCTCGGGGTGCCGCTCCCTCATGGCCGGCCCGGGAGCCCGGCTCCAAGGGGCCCTGAATTGGACGGCCTCGCGCTCAGGGACCAGGGCTCCCCGCGGGGCAGATGGCCACGTGTGCGGGAGGAGCCAGCCGGTCGGTCATTTCTCCCTCCCAGCCTTCCTGCCTGGGGTGGTTTCATTCATTCCCAAGTCCTCCACCTTGGCAGGCAACTGAGGGTGCTCTAAGGACCCCCCACTTGACTCCAGTGCAGCAGCCCATAAATTAATTTATTTATTTATTTATTTATTTATTTATTTATTTATTATCCCTCCTTTCTGGCCGCCTGGAGAAGATGGAGGGGCAGTGGGGCGGGCTGGGAGCCCACGCTGTTAAATGACTAAGAGTCCCCGTCTGTGAGCCCTTCAACCCGAGCTCTGTATCTGTGGGTCTTAAAAGACCCGGGAACTGACCCCCCCAGGCCCAGCCTCTGTGCTGAGCAGCCTCTGCCCTGGCTGAGCACCGCCCCCCCCAGGTTGGTGACGCCTGGCACCCACAGCTGCGCCCTCCCTGCCGTCCACCCTCCGCTCCCCAGGTAGCAGCCCCAGGCCCGGCTTTCTCCCGCTGGGCCCGGCTCCGCAGCTCGGGGCTGACGGACGTGCCCAGCCGCCGCCAGGCTCCCAGCGCCCGCGCCCCGTAAACTCCACGCCCTGGGCAGGCACCTCCCGGCCCCCTGCCTCCTGCACCCGAGGGAGGGCCGGGGCGCAGACCTGCCTCCGCTCCACGCGGCAGGTGCCACTCCTGCCACTGACTCTCCTCTCCCCCCAACGCCGGGCGCGCTCAGGGGACCCTCCTCCCCGAGGTTCTCTGCTTCCCCCCAGCCACTGCTCCCCACGCCACCGGAGTCCTCCCCCCCTGACAGCGGTGGGCTGGTGGGGTCCTGGGTCCGGGGACTGCGTCTGGTCAGACCTGTGTCCCCTCGGGCCACGTGAGCGGGGCCAGGCCTGCTCTGCCTTCCCAGCCTGGCGAGGACAATGGCCTGAAAAGGCAAAGGCGTCAGCGCGCCCCCCCCCCCCCCCAGCCCCACGTTTCCGCCCCTGGAGCCTCAGACAAAGGCCCCCTCACAAAGGCACCGCCGTAGCCTCCCAGGAGCCAGGACAAAGGGACGGCGCGTGGGCATCGCCGCAGCGTGGGCCACTCAGCCCGCTCGCGGCCGGTTGCCATGGCGCGTTTTAATTAAGGGTGAGGATCCTGCGTCTTGATAACAGCAAACGCGGCTCCCTTTTGTTTGTCTGCAGTCCCTCTGGGAACAGAGATGGGGTGCGGAGCCCAGAGCTGGTTGGCAGGGGCAGCGGAGGCAGCCCCTGGGAGGGAGCCCTCGGGGTGGGCTGCCCGGGACCAGTCTCCCGGCAGGGGGCGCCTCCTCCAGGCTGTCACCCAGGATGCGCTAAGGGGTGGGACAGTGCTGGGCAGGCTGGTCCGCTCTCAGCCCTGAGGCAGCCTCTGCTCCCATCGGGTCAAGACAAGGCCCAGGGGTCCAGGCACGGAACAGGCACGTCACAAATCAAAGCCCTCTGCTCCAGGGGCGCACGCGTGGCTGCTCCTCAGCCTCTCCCACCCGCCCCCCAGGTGCCTGGGGCCTGCAGAAGACATGCATTTCTACAGGAGCCTGCATACCCAACCCGCCCATCAGCATCTACAGGGTCCGCCCATCAGCCCAGGGTCCGCCCATCAGCCCAGGGTCCCACCCATCAGCCCAGGGTCCGCCCATCAGCCCAGGGTCCGCCCATCAGCACAGGGTCCCACCCATCAGCCCAGGGTCCGCCCATCAGCCCAGGGTCCACCCACCAGCGCAGGGTCCGCCCATCAGCGCAGATCCCAGCCATCAGCGCAGGTCCCGCCCATCAGCGTAGGTCCCGCCCATCAGCCCAGGGTCCGCCCACCAGCGCAGGGTCCGCCCATCAGCCCAGGGTCCGCCCATCAGCGCAGGTCCCGCCCATCAGCGTAGGTCCCGCCCATCAGCCCAGGGTCCGCCCATCAGCGTAGGTCCCGCCCATCAGCCCAGGGTCCGCCCATCAGCCCAGGGTCCGCCCATCAGCGCAGGTCCCGCCCATCAGTCCAGGGTCCGCCCATCAGCGCAGGTCCCGCCCATCAGCGCAGGTCCCGCCCATCAGTCCAGGGTCCGCCCATCAGCGTAGGTCCCGCCCATCAGCCCAGGGTCCGCCCATCAGCCCAGGGTCCGCCCATCAGCGCAGGTCCCGCCCATCAGTCCAGGGTCCGCCCATCAGCGCAGGTCCCGCCCATCAGCGCAGGTCCCGCCCATCAGCTTAGGGTCCCCCATCAGCACAGGTCCCGCCCATCAGCCCAGGGTCCGCCCATCAGCTTAGGGTCCCCCATCAGCGCAGGTCCCGCCCATCAGCACAGGTCCCGCCCATCAGCTTAGGGTCCCCCATCAGCACAGGTCCCGCCCATCAGCCCAGGGTCCGCCCATCAGCGCAGGTCCCGCCCATCAGCCCAGGGTCCGCCCATCAGCGTAGGTCCCGCCCATCAGCCCAGGGTCCGCCCATCAGCGCAGGTCCCGCCCATCAGCCCAGGGTCCGCCCATCAGCGCAGGTCCCGCCCATCAGCCCAGGGTCCGCCCATCAGCGCAGGTCCCGCCCATCAGCCCAGGGTCCGTCCATCCCGCACACAGACACGACAGTGACCTCGGCTTCTCGCCTTGCTCTCTCCCAGGGCAGCCAGCGGCCATGCTCGGAGGGTGCTCAGGCAGCCCTGTGGAGAGCCCCACCTGGTGAGAAACTGAGGCCTCCTGCCAGCAGCCAACACTAACCTTGGGGTGCGGCTCCAGCCCCAGCAGCCTCCTGAGACCCTGAGCCAGCCCCACCCACAGCCGCTCAGGGGCTCCTGCCTGGAAAGGTGGGCACGAGTGTGGGGTGGCCCTCAGCGGGCTCCCCGGTCCTCAGTTCTGGGCAGCTACCTTCTCATCCTCGTCCTCCCAGCACCCCCCACGCCCTCTGCCAGCCCCTGAGAGGCCAGCCTGTGTGCCCCCAAGATTAGCAGGGTGGTGGGAGAGTGCCCCGAAGACAGGCACCCTTCAGAGATCCGCTCACCTCAGGGAGCGTGGACCCCGTGTCACAGCCAGGCTGGAAGGACACTGTCACTAACGCGTCCGTGTAGCCAGCGGGCATTTCCTGGGCCCGGGAGTGCAGCGTGGAGCCGGCGGTGGGGGCCGGGAGCGGCTCCGGTGCGGCATCCGGTCCAGGATGCGCTCCTGGGCTCGCGTCTCCCGACTTTGCTATTCCAGTTAATGAGTTGGCTCTTTATCGAAGACTTTGCTCAGCTGGGACTTCAGTTTTTTGCCATTTTTCACTGGTTTTGCTCTGGGTCTATTCTCCAGCTGACACCAGAGCCTAAATTTGATCAGTGCCTTCCCTGGGGAAGGGCCTCAGAAAGCTCCCAGCTGCTCGGGATGGAGACAAAACCCCATAGCGTGGCCCCAGCTCCTGCCCCACCATCCCGGACCAGCCGCCCCTCCAGTCTCCACGCCACCACCACCCCCAGTCCCTGCCCCAGGGCCTTTGCTCAAGCTCCTCAGCCGCAGCCTCCCCCAGTGAAGACAAGCCCCTCGCGCCTGGCTCACTGCAGGGACGGCCACGCTCTCCAGCAGACCCCGAGGGCTCTCAGCCCAGGGGACCTGGGGCCCGCATCCTCTCTCCAGGCCGCTTGCCTTCTAGTGGGGTCCCCTGCTGCAGAGAGGGGCCTGGCAGGCCAGGGCTCTGTGTCTTCTGAAATCCAGGACACCACCTCCCCACTGCAGCCACGCCCGAGCCCAGTTTGAAGGACCCGGGTGTTAATGGCTCAGTGTCCTCACAGGCTTCCTCCTCCTCCCCCCTCCTCCTCCTCCTCCTCCTCTTCCCCCCATTCTCTTTCCCCTCCTCCCCCCTCCCCTCCTCTGGATCCTCTTCCCCCCTCCTCCCCCCTCCTCCCCATCCTCCTCCTCCTCCTCTTCCCCCCTCCTCCCTCTCCTCCCCATCCTCCTCCTCCTCCTCCTCCCCCCCATTCTCTTTCCCCTCCTCCCCCCTCCCCCTCCTCTGGATCCTCTTCCCCCCTCCTCCTCCCTCTCCTCCCCATCCTCCTCCTCCTCCCCCCCCATTCTCTTTCCCCTCCTCCCCCCTCCCCCTCCTCTGGATCCTCTCCCCCCCTCCTCCCTCTCCTCCCCATCCTCCTCCTCCTCCTCCCCCCCCATCCTCTTTCCCCTCCTCCCCCGCTCCCCCTCCGCTCTTCCCTGCTCAGATGCACTGCTTCAAGCAGATGCCTGTGTGTCTGAAGGGGGCGATGCCCTGTCCCTGGTTCGGGGGCCGTCGCTAACAGCAAGTGTTGGCGAGGCGGGGAAGGGAGGCCTCGCACACTTCGGGCGGAGGGACTGAACATGGCGCAGCCCCTGGGAAAGCAGTTGGTTGGTTCCTCAAAACTTAAACACATTGTCACGTGACCCAGCCATTCCCTTCCTAGGTAGACGCCCAGGAGAACTGAAAGCAGGGACGCATACCCGAGGGGTGACAGCACGCAGGCCACCGCGCTAGTGTCTGGAACCCTGAACCTTCCCACGTCGGCCGGCGCCAGAGCCAGCCTCGGAGGCCCGGATGAGAATGTGGGGGGACCTTTTCACCCTGAGCTACCCATGGACTTGGGTTTTTGTTGGGTTTCTAACTGACCAAGAGCTCTGACCGGGGACCGGGCTCCGTCGGGGTCGGGAGACACGGGCCTGGCCTCCTCTGCCGCCTCTGGAGGGAGCCCCCGCTCTCCGTCGCCCCAGGGAGGGCGGGAAGGTGTGGGTGGGGACGAAGACCATCCTAATGCTAGTCCCTGGCCTTGGCCTTGGGCTCTGGGCCTGACAAGGTGCTCGGGGGCAGGCTCTCGCTGAGCCCCCTGCAGAGGAGACAGCGTTGGCCGGTCCACAGGGACAGCACTGCTCAGCAGGGTTCCCGGGAGCCAGCGCCAGGCCCCCCTCGAGGCCGGTGCAAAGGGAAATCCGGGCCGCGTCCCAAAGGGATGAAGAATCTCAAGATGAAGACGAGGGGAGTGTGACCCCGAACTCGGGCCTTCTCAGTGTGGGACGGGCCTCCTGCTGACAGTCAGCCCGGGGGAGCCAGGGACTGAGCCGGGACTTCTGGGGGATGTTCCAGCCCCAGCGGCTGCCTCTCCTGACCCTGAACACAGCTGCCCTCCGCCCAGCCTGCGGCTCCTGAGCGGGGAGGGGTCCTCCGACCGGAGCCCGGACCGAGGGCCTCCGCAGAGCCGGTCAAGGACACAGCCCCCGGGGGCTGGTCGCATTCGCTCAATTCAATTGTGAGTCTGTAATTGCAATCCTTTTCTGGGAAGAAGGGGACCAAACTGAATTAGGAGGGGAACAGTGCGTACTTTCTTTCAGGGGAAAAAAAAAAATTGGAATAAAAGCAAAATTAGATTTCACTCTGCGGCCCTGGATTTGGGAGTCCTGCCACTGACACTTCAACTCGGAGCCCAGCCCTCTCAGCCGTGGGCTCCCGCCTGTGAAATGGTGAGAAAGGAGCGGCTTCGGGAACTTTCACGAAGATTCAGCTGGACGGGCAGTGGTGCCGGGTCGCTCGGGAGGAGCGGGTAAGAAACGCGCTCTGCTCCACTGCCAAGGGTCTCGTGGTCCCTAACGTGCGGGCACGGCGTCCCTAGAATGCTCAGAAGTCACGCTAAGAGCTGCAAACACAGGCATGTCAAGGCGCCAGGCAAGGAAAGCACTTGTTACTATGGCCGGCCGCGTGGCTCAGGGGGTGAGCGTCGGCCTGTGCACCAGGAGGTCACGGTTCGATTCCCCGTCAGGGCACAGGCCCGGGTTGCGGGCTCGATCCCAGTGGGGGGCGCGCAGGAGGCAGCCGGTCCATGAATCTCTCTCCTCACGGATGTTTCTCTCTCCCACTCCTTTCCTCTGTGAGATCAATGACAATAGATTTGTTGTTCTTTTCTGGGATTTCAAACCCCTGAAACACGAATGCACTGAATTAGAGAGGCTTTGTTGAAATATCCAGAGTGTTTAACAAATAAGCCAGGAGCCTGAGCATGACTTGACTCTGCTCCAGCATGAATATTTCATAAATTACACGCAATTATTAACATCAACACTAGCAAATTAATTACTGTCGATTCATATTAATAAAACTGCGTTTTGTAATAAGTAAAGTTAGTTTGCGGCGCCCCATCCGTCTCCGAGGTATTCACATTTGTCAATTGTCCTCTACTCGAGGCTAAAACAAAAGTAATCAAATAACTAATTATTGTACTAAATGTAGCACCGCTTCCCCGTCAATGAAAACTCACATTATTTATAACCCTGTGGACTAAATATTCAAATCCGTGCTGATTCCTGCACTCAGAGGAACGTCCCAGCCTCTCCCGTCCTCCTGCCCCTGGCCCCCGCCCTGAGCCCGGAGAGGGGGGCGGGGGGCCTCCCGCCTGGATGACACGTCTCAGCAGGTAGGCTCGGTGGTTGCCACGGTGACCAGGAACTCGAGCCAAGTCTGCAGAATGTGCGGCCAGTGGCTCCGCGTCTTACATCCAGTGCCACACAGACCCTCTGCCAGCTTCCGTTCGCACCCGTAAAACCTCTTCTCCTCTGGCTGTTCCGAGATGGTGGCGCTGATCCCGTCCGCACGGGCAGCCTCAGAGCCTGGGGTAGTGGTCTCTCCAAAGTGAAACCCAAACACCACCACCCAGACGGCCTGCAGGACCCACTGCGGAGCGAACGGCTCGTTCTTTTTTTTTTTTTTTTTTTTTAATATATTTTATTGATTTTTTACAGAGAGGAAGGGAGAGGGAGAGAGAGCTAGAAACATCGATGAGAGAGAAACATCCATCAGCTGCCTCCTGCACACCTCCCACCGGGGATGTGCCCGCAACCAAGGTACATGCCCTTGACCGGAATCGAACCCGGGACCCTTCAGTCCGCAGGCCGCCGCTCTATCCACTGAGCCAAACCGGTTTCGGCAAAACGGCTCATTCTTGATTCCACCGACGCTCACTCACAATTCAGTGCCTGAGCAGTTCCCCCCTTTGGTTTAATATGTTTTTACGGATCTCAGAGAGGAGGGGAGAGGGAGAGAGAGAGACATCCATGAGGAGAGAGAAGCACGGATCGGCTGCCTCCCGCCCGCCCCCCACTGGGGATGGAGCCCGCAACCCGGGCCTGTGCCCTGACCGGGAATCGAACCCTGACCTCCCGGTTCACAGGTCGACGCTCAACCACGGAGCCCCGCCGGCCGGGCAATAGTTCCCCTTTTCACAGAATTAGCCCAAACGGCAGTTTCTTCACATGGAAACTGCCGGTGGGGAGTGTTGCGTGCAGGCTGTCACACGGGGGGGAAGACTCATCATTCCGGGAGTGGCCGGTCCCTGGAGCCGGGAGGAACGGGAGGATTGTCAGGAGCACAGGGACACGCCCCGGGGGAGCAGTGCCAGCTGCAGGTGCTGGGGTCACTGGACCGAGAACCGTGTCTCGGGGGATGCGCACTGGGCAGGGCCCTGCGTTCCCAGGACTGGTTAGCAGGCCCCACACCAGGCGCCCCGGGCCCAGCATCGCTCCGGAGGGCGAGTGGAGCAGAGAGCCCCAGGCGCACGGACAGCCACCCCGACCCAGGCCGGGGGCCCTCTCTCATGACGGGGACCTGCCCAGTTTGCAAACAGCCTGCAGACTGTCCGCTGGGAGCCAGCACCTTCCAGGGGAGGGACGGGCCGAGAGAGTCCCCCTGACACGCAAGCCCCAGGCCCCCCAGCCAAGGCTCTTTCTTTCTCTTTCCATCCCCAAGAAATGTTTCTTCTTCAGAAACAAAACCCAGAAAAGCAGAGCCGTGCACACATGCACACACACATGTTTACAGACACACGCGCGCACATGCATGCACAGACATGTGTGCACACACACCCCCACATGCATGTGCAGACATGCGCGTGTGCATGTTCACGCATGCACACACATGGACTTGTCTTAAAATTGGTGAGGATCACTGAGTCCAGGACACCCCGTTCAGTGACGCCGCCCTCGTCCTCGGCGCTCCTGTTTCTCCCTCCCCGTCTGCCTCTGAACAACCAGGAGAGTTAAGCAGAGTGACGGCAATAAGTCTGCATTTCTTGCCTCTTAATAGTGGGTGTCACCACCTTCATGTGATTCGAATGCAGTTGCTTTGCATCTAATTGAAGCCTTGAACAAAGAAAAGGTAATTGGACATCCAGAGGAGTGGGGGGCGCAGAGGAAAGAGGGGACGTCTTGCTTAACTTCGCGACGATAATTACCGACACAAAGACGCTCGCAAGAACATTCGACGCTGGCTATCAGCCAGAAAAATTAAAGCCATGTTGCTGCTTCAGTCCCCCTGAATACGCGGAATTGGCAGAAAAACATCTCGTCTGCGGATAATAGCCTCTACAGCCCGAAGGACGGCCGTACATGAATTTAAAAAAAAAAAAAAAAAAAATAGAAAAGAAAAAGAAAGAAAGCGAAGAAAAAGAAAAGGAAAAAACAGTCTCGGGCTTTTTCCAAAACGGTGCTAATGCGCCACGGAAACTTAATTTCATAATTTGCTGGCAGCCGGGATGGCAGGAAATAAAGTAATTTGCTACATTCTGCACAACAAACCCGCTTTTCCTGGGAAGGGGTAATTATCCCCATGGAGGCAAAAAAAAAAAAAAAAAAAAAAAGAAAGAAAAAAAAAGAAAGAAAAAATACGCCATCTCATATTAGGCTAAAGTCTCATCCAGAAGAGAAAAAGTGCCTCATTACGCGTAATTACCAGGGAATTAGAAACATCATTTAACTAAATGAGCGAATAATGCTCAGGATATTGAAGAAACTTGCCTGCACTTCTGCAAAGCACTCTAAGTCCCATTACAAAAATTGCCCCTCTTTAATGGAATAATTTCGGGCCTTGTCTGCCTGGCTTTAAACATAAAGAGGCTCCGAGAGGCATAAAGGAGTGGAACCGCCGTAAACAACTGTTGAAAGGGCTGAGAGAAGGCGCAGTCCCTCCGAGCGGGGCCTCCAAATGGCCCCTAATCTGCCGTAATCACGAAAATGAAGCCGGGGGACTTGAACAGAGGATCACCCCCTTTTTAATTGTGCTTCCCCCAGGCTCGGGGGCGCTCGCGGGTCTGGACGAGGGAGACGGAGGGAAGATTCTGGGGTCCGGGCCGCTCCCTGCTCCCACACACCAGCAGGGCAGCCAGGTGCTCTCACAGAAATCACAGCGGCCCGGGCCTCAGAGCAGTGACTTTCCAGCTCCTCAGGAGCCACGGGCTTGGATAGGGACCCCTCCCCGGCCCCTTCACTTTGAATCTTTGTCAAGAGTCAGCATCAGCCAAAACCGGTTTGGCTCAGTGGATAGAGCGTCGGCCTTCGGACTGAAAGGTCCCTGGTTCGATTCCGGTCAAGGGCATGTAACTTGGTTGCGGGCACATCCCCAGTAGGAGGTGTGCAGGAGGCAGCTGATCGATGTTTCTCTCTCATCGATGTTTCTGACTATCTATCCTTCTTCCTTCATCTCTGTAAAAAATCAATAAAATATATTTAAAAAAAAAAAAAAAGAGTCAGCATCAGATCACCTGCCCCGCTTCCTGCTCCACATGGAGTCAACGGGCCGGGGCGACAACTGTCTCGTTCTTGTGTCCTCCCTCTCAGCCGCGGGCGCTCCGCTGGCTTCTGTGCCTGCCCCACCCCAGTGAACTGTACGCTTCTGAAAGACACAGGTTCACTTCTGAGTCATCTGTGGCTAAGGACAAGTTGTACCTCAATTATATCGCAACTGCTGGCCCGGTGCACGGATTCGTGCACATTGAAGGAAATTAATTAGAAGAAATATTTTAATATCACTATTCGCCTTTCTCTGTAATAGAAGTGTCAGCCAAATTCACGATCAACAATGACAGATGGAAACACACGTGTGTTGTGCATGCGCGAGTCAACTTATCCTTTTATAGACATAGAACAAACTGGCTTCACTAGACCTGCTTTCTGATGTAGGTAAACTTTTTCCAGCCCAGTGAAGCACCCCAACTTCTCTTTCAGGTAATTGTCAGCAACACAGCAGGAAATATCAACACGAAGCAGATAATTATTGTAGATCACGCAGGGAGAACAAAGGGTGAAATATTTAACTGCAGCAGTGTTTGATTATATTCTGTGCAGTGAGAAAACCTGAAGTCATTTTCAAGGTCCACCATTTCTTCTTTTTATTGGGGTCCAGTTTCTAAGCTTTCTAAATCTCCGTTTTCCAGCTAATGAAAAGAAAATAGGATTCCACCGAGTCTCCTATCTACCTACTCCAGGACTTCTGTGAGGATCAAATGAGATGAGGCACAGGAAAATGCTTCACAGGCATTTGGTTAAAGTGTAAAATGTGTGCACCTGGTTATAAAGCAAGTCATGTTCCTGGGCTGAAGAAACTCCAAGGAGGCTAGTCGTTGCTAGGGAGAGGCGTTGCTACGTGTCATCATTACCCGGTGCCCACAGCAACTGTTTGAGGGCTGGGCTGGGCTGTGGGCCGCATTTTGCGCCATAGAGTCTCGGCAGCATCAGCTGCGATTTGGTGAGCTGTTGCTCCAGGGTGGTGGCAGGGCCTGTGTCCCATTTGAGGGAAGCCAAGTGTTGCTTTGTGGGTGCCAGGTCCGCGGTGCGGTTTCTCTGTGAACGTCACAGCAGCTCCTGTGTTGAGAGTCTGCCCCCTGGTGGTCAGTGTGCATCATAGCAACCGGTCAGACAGTTAGACATTTAGCATATTAGCCTTTTATATATATAGATATATATATAGAGATGGTTGGAAAAAAATAGCCTCAGCAATGAACATGGTGAGGGGTAATACTTTAGCACAGGCTGGTGCTGGCCACGTTATCCCTGCTATCTCATCTAACCCTACAGCTGCCCTATGAAGCAGGCCATTGTTATCACCACAGAAAGACTGAGGACACAGGCTCAGGAGTTAAATAACAACCCCAAGTTCCATAGTTAGTGAGTTTTGACACCTGCATTTAAACCTGGCAGGTCTGCAACAGAGCCCACCTTCCAGGACCCCATGCTGTGTCCAAGGCAGGTCACTCAGGAGTGTTAGGATCAGAATGTGGAGGATGGATGAAGAGAGGGATGGTTGGAGGGAGGGAGGGAGGAAGGGATGGTTGGATGGATGGTTGGATGGAAGGATGGATGAAGGGAGGGATGGTTGGGTGCATGATGGGTGGATGAAGGGAGGGAGGGATGGTTGGATGGATGGTTGGATGGAAGGATGGATGAAGGGAGGGATGGTTGGGTGGAGGGAAGGAGGGAGAAAGGGAGGGATGATTGGATGGATGGATGGATGGATGGATGGATGGAAGGATGGATGAAGGGAGGGATGGTTGGGTGGATGATGGGTGGATGAAGGGAGGGATGGTCGGATGGATGGGTAAATGGGTGGATGAGTGAATGGGGGGATGGAAGGAGGGAGAGAAGGAGGAAGGACAGAAATAAACATGCAGTCTTTCAGGAACTTTCACAACCTGGACCTGTCTGGGTAAGCACCACCCACCTCCACCCACGCAGTGGACCAGAGGGTCGTCTGAGGGTCATCTTCCTATGAGAAGGGCATCTCATTATGCTCTAGAGACCACAGCAGCAAGTCCCAGGGGTTTTAGCACCTCCGCCCACCTCTAAGCACTTGCCCTTAACAAGAACCTGAAGAGCGCAAGGCTTCAGGAGAATAAAAGCTCCTTTGAAAAGAGACTTCACACTTGCTTCTAATTCTCTGCGGGTGCCAGGCAGGGTCCAGGCAGGGAACGGAGACACCACAAGGCCATGGAATAGGGCTTTTTTTTACAGGAATCCAACCGCCTATAGTCGTGTGAGGAGCTGGGGGAGGGGCATGGAGGTCCAGGAGAGGGCTGGAGGGTCCCCAGTCAGTCAGAGAGGCCCGGCAGGTCCAGCCACCACAGGCCGGCCGGGGGGCGGGGGGGGGGGGGGGGGGCCAGAGAGGCCGCTGTGCCTCTGCTGCCAGGGGGTCTGCAGCCTCGCACCTGGCACCTGCGCTCCGGCTGGGCATCGGGGCCCAGAGTCCGGAAGTCCTGCTGGGTGCACATCAGCAGGGGACAGGGACAGGCAGGGACCTCCGAGCACCTCTTCTGCCATCCATCCCCTGCCCTGACGGCCCACAGACCTCAGCCAGGCCTGGTTCCCCCAGTCTGCATTCATTCCTCTTGGGCGGACTCTAACCTGGAACCACCCAGGCAGCGGGGATGCTGGGAAATGTAGTTCCCAGCTCAGCCCAGGCGGCCCTGCGAGGCCCACAGACTCCTTTAGTGAAAGATAGAACACTTCACGTTATGGTTCCCGTCTTTGGGGAGACCGCGCCTGTTAACCGTGATTACACGGTCCATAGGTCACGGTGTGTATCTTCGTCATGTAATCAAGGATAAAAATGTCATCTCGGGAAGATGCTCAGTCACTCAAAGGGCTGAGATGGGTCGGAAGGTGACTCGAGGTCCTCAAACGTGATCCCCCAGGAAAAGCGCCACAACCAGGCGTCTTTCCAAGTGCACCGAAAGGACAATGGCTCAGAAGAGGAAAAAAGAACCGTGTGGCTTTCAATGTGGCGAGACCCAGAGGGTGTCCAGCGATGACCCGGCGAGAAACGCGTCGGCCAGTGCATGGAAGCAGCGCCGGCGCCCAGGGGCACTTCGTGTCACCGGCTCCTTTTGGACACGCCGCCTTCCTTCCTGCCACACCCTCGCGGCTGGGAGTGGTCCTCCTGAAGGCCGTCACGCACGCGGGAAGGACCGGGGCGCCTGGGAGGTGTCCCGTGACACGTTCCCACCGAATTCTTCGCATGGAGCACGGGGCTCCTGGCCCGAGTGGCTCGGAGACCAGCGTGATACTGACCCCTGCACACAGCTGACCCTGAACAGAAAGAGCGGACGCGGACACGTGCGGGAACTGAAGGGTAAGAAGCAGGCTTTGGCCCGGCCGATGCAGCTCAGCTATGAGCCAGGAGGTCACGGTTCGATTCCCAGGCCCGGGTTGCGGGCTCCATCCCCAGGAGGGGGCGTGCAGGAGGCAGATGATCCATGATTCTCTCTCATCGTTGAGGTTTCTCTCTCCCTCTCCCTCTCCCTTCCTCTCTGAAATCAATGAAACATATTATATTAAAAAAAGAACAATGCCCTGACTGGTTTGGCTCAGTGGATAGAGCGTCGGCCTGCGGACTGAAGGGTCCCAGGTTTGATTCCGGTCAAGGGCATGTGCCTTGGTTGTGGGCACATCCCCAGTGGGGAGTGTGCAGGAGGCAGCTGATCAATGTTTCTCTCTCATCGATGTTTCTAACTCTCTATCCCTCTCCCTTCCTCTCTGTAAAAAATCAATAAAATATATTAAAAAAAAAAAAGAACAAGAAAATGCGCTTCGGGCATAAGGGAAATGGGACGGTGTGAGGCATCTGGGAAGGCTTCTTACAGGAGGTGGGTGCAGGCTCTGAAGACTTTCAAAGAGGGGCTCGGGGGCCGGGGGTGGAGACAGACACACAGAGAGAGAGCATGCCATGCTCCTGTCTCCACTGCTGACCGCCCCCGCCTGCACCAATGGGCACAATGGGGCCTTGAGCACCGTTTTCGAAAACCCACCAACGGCCCTGTTTTCCTAACGTCTGCACAAATGCCTCTTACTAGCTGCCCATTGAGGAAGCAAAGAAGGGAGGGGAGAGGAAGGATGAGAGGGGAGCAGAGGACAAAGAAAAAGAGTGAAGGGCGACCTGAATCACAGGTGGGCGTGATCAGCAACCAACAGTGGCCGGGAGCAGCTGGGGTGCCACACGACCTTCGGCCTGGCACGGGCTTCTGTCCCTGGGGTTCTGGGGCCCCCACGTTCCTCCCGGCAAGCAGTCGGCGGTGATGGATAGTTCCGTTAGAAGGCCCTCGCACTCCACACCAGGCCAGGCTTTACGAAGCCTTTTAGCCCGGCCAGTGTGGTTCAGTGGTTGAGCATCGACCTATGAATTAGGAGGAGGTCAGTTCAATTCCCGGTCAGGGCACGTGCTCAGGTTATGGGCTCCATCCCCAGTGGGGGGCGTGCAGGAGGCAGCCGATCCACGATTCTCTCTCATCATTGGTGTTTCTCTCTCTCCCTCTCCCTTCCTCTCTGACATCAATATAAATATATTTTAAAAAGAATGCAGGTGACTATTCAAGTGGTTCCGGGCGGAAGCCTTGCTCCATGCGCAGATCAAATATCACTGTTACTAACAACGTGCTGACGCCTCCCCTCTGACCTCACGCTCTCTCTCCTAAGTCAGCAGGCGTTGTTAGGGTGTCCACACGAGTGAGGTTGGCCCTCTCCCATCGCTTTCCATCGGAGTGAACACAACCCCCGGGTGAGGACTGGCAGCATGAGCACGTGATGTTTTGAAATGACAGGTCCTTTTTAAAAAATGTGTGTTTATTGATGTCAGAGAGGAAGGGAGAGGGAGAGAAAGAAACATCATGGTGATAGAGAATCACGGATCGGCTGCCTCCTGCACGCCCCCCACTGGGGATGGAGCCCACAACCCGGGCCTGTGCCCTGACCGGGAATCGAACCGTGACCTCCTGGTTCACAGGTCGATGCTTACCCCTGAGCCACGCCAGCGGCCGGGCTGATGATAAGTCTTTTTTTTTTTTTTTAATATATTTTATTGATTTTTTACAGAGAGGAAGGGAGAGGGATAGAGAGTTAGAAACATCGATGAGAGAGAAACATCGACCAGCTGCCTCCTGCACACCTCCCACCGGGGATGTGCCCGCAACCAAGGTACATGCCCTTGACCGGAATCGAACCCGGGACCCCCCAGTCCGCAGGCCGACGCTCTAGCCACTGAGCCACACCGGTTAGGGCTGATGATAAGTCTTATTGCAAAGCCATGGTCAAGTCCAACCCTTCACAGGAGAAGCTCCGTGAACGTAAGTAAACAGAAAGCAGGCCACCGCGCTCTGATGGGCAGTGCCCGCCCTAGCCTCGTGGAGACGGACGCTGACAGTGCCCTGACAGCAGCCTCGGGCAGCGTGTTCGGGGCCGAGCTAACGTGCATGTCCTCATGCCCATGGCCGCCTCATGGCCACCCCGTGGGAAGCTGGCTTCTCCGTCACATGGCCAGCACCTGCTGAACGAACGGTGAACCCGCCAGGCCACTTCCCTCCCAGCGCCTGATGGAGGCGTAATGGCCACCGTTCCCACAGGGGGTTCTTTCAATGGAGAGGCCAGCCACCCTCCGCTGTGAAACCGGGAGAGAGAAGGATGTTTGTCAGGAGGTCGGACAGGAAGGTTAGGTCTTACGGCCGAGGCGGTGTGGGCAATAGAGCACCCGAGACGGATCGCCTGGACTCCACGCGCCGGGGCCGCGGAAATGTTCCGGAGCCGAGCACGTGGAGAATCATGAAGCGATGTGGTGACAAGGTCAGGAGTCCAGGTGCTGGGTTTTGAGTGACCGCAGTCGCCTCTAACGGAGTCCTCCAACCGATGAAAGGGGCTCCGTCACGGCGTGGGGAACGCAGGCGCCGGGCCCGAGACGGCAGGGGCGATCTGTGCGACCTCTTCAGGTTTGTTAACTGCGCAGGGTGGTTCTTGGGAAATTAGTTAATGAAATAAATCACCGGGAATGCGCCTGGGAGTTACGTCGGCAGCGCTCCTTGCTGTGTTAAAGGTCAATAGAGCGAGCATTTCCTTCTCCGTGTCTCTGTTCAGGACAGGTGACATGGACAGGTGACGTGGACAGGTGATGTGGACAGGTGACGTGGACAGGTGACATGGACAGCCCCGCCACCAGTGACCGGCTGCATTCAAGGGAAGCAAAACAGCAAAGTTAAACCGTTTTTCATTTAAAATACAGCTGCCGCCCTGGCTGGTGTGGCTCAGTGGATAGAGCGTCGGCCTGCGGACTGAAGGGTCCCAGGTTCGATCCCGGTCAAGGGCATGGACCTTGGTTGCGGGCACATCCCTAGTGGGAGGTGTGCAGGAGGCAGCTGACCGATGTTTCTCTTTCATCGATGTTTCTAACTCTCTATCCCTCTCCCTTCCTCTCTGTAAAAAATCAATAAAATATATTTAAAAAAATAAATAAATAAAATAAAATACAGCTGCCTCCTGCACGCCCCACTGGGGATGGGGCCTGGAACCCAGGCCTGTGCCCTGACCAGGAATAGACTGTGACCTCCTGGTTCCTAGGTCGACGCTCAACCACTGAGCCACCCGGCCAGGCGGGACACGCTGGTTTTTACCTTGGACTGCTTCCCCAGGACGGAACACGGGCGGGCGGAGGTCGGGTCCCAGAAGCAGTTTATTCCCGTATGGCACCCGCCGTCTTACTTGTAACACCCCTGCGCCCCCGCGCCCACGCCCATCCCTCTGGTTGGGAAGAACAGCCTGCGTGGCGCCCGCGGTGTGCTCCCTCCAAGACGGCCCGTCAGAGCGCAGCCGCCAGGACTTCGCCGCAGCGCCTGGTCTGGGGGCCTCGGGGCTGCTAGCGGTTTCCCGCCGCCAGTCCCATCAGGTCTCTCCCCTTCCCCATCTTATTCACCACCGCGATGCTGAAGAGGGGGTGCCCCACCGCGATGCTGAAGAGGGGGTGCCTTCCAGGAGGTGGTGTGCGGTGTGATTCTGGGTAAGCAGACCTCCAAATGCAAGGGCGGGCCCACAGACATCTTCACCCCAAGCCTGCGTCGGCCAGTAACGGCGGACAGTGTACTTCATTCACCCAGAGAGAACAGGAGTTACTACTCCCCGACGTGCCCCGCTGGACCTCCACGTGCCCGCCTCCGACTCCAGGAGCTGGCAGGATCCCCATTCCACAGATGAGGAGACGGAGGCTCAGGAAGGTCCAAGGCACTGCCAGGGCCGCAGGGGACGAAGCAGCCACGTCGGGGTTCAAGGCCAGGTCCGCAGACACCCAGCGTCCTGCCTGACCTGACACACTCGCACGGGCAGCTCCGGGGCAGGGACCGGCCACCGGGCGAGGGGACATGGGCTGTCTCGCCAGACCTCTTCCCCTTCAGGCGCTACCAGCAGGTGCTCACCCGGGCTCCCGTCCACACGGCGTTCCCAGGAGCCCAGGCCGGCCCGGCACCTGCAGTAGCCGGTCGTGGGGCTGAGACCGAAGAGCCGTCGCCAAACTTAACCGTCCTTCCCACCAGCAGGGCTGTGGGCGTGAGGACCCAGGTCAGCCAAGTGCCTGAGCACCAAATCGGGTCACACGATGGTGTTACTGCGCCAGTCACACTACCGCAGCTGTGGGTGGGTCACCACGGCTAGCCACGCGCCCACCCGGCTGGAGGCCCAGTGAGGACTTCATCCAGGGGACTTGTAAACAGGTGGAACAAATCCACGTCTCTCTCTCTCTCTCTCTCTCTCTCTCTCTCTCTCTCTCTCTCTCTCTCTCAAATAAATCGTGGGAGAATTTCCCTACGGCATTAAGCGTATAAAGCAGGACCCTTCTATATGGCCCAAGCTTTATAAAAGCCCATACACGCCCCTGCCGGACAGGCTCAGTGGATAGAGCGTCGGCCTGCAGACAAGGTCCCGGGTTCGATCCCGGTCAAGGGCATGGACCTTGGTTGCAGGCTCCTCCCCAGCCAGGGCCCCGGTCAGAGCTGATGCAGGAGGCAACCCATCGATGTGTTTCTCTCACATCAGTGTTTCTCTCTCTTTCCCTCCCTCTTCCACTCTCTAAAATCAATGGGAAATATCCTCGGGGGAGGATTAAAAAACCCATGAAAATGAACAAAACCCTGTACATTCGCCAGCCCCGTGCCGCTCAGGAGCAGTGACCACAGGTGAGCGGGACCTGCTGCCTCTCCGACAGCTTACGAAGCGCGTCAGCGGGCTGCCCACGTGACCCCGCGTGCACACCTGAAGTCCATGTCAGCGGCTCCCCGTAACCGTCAAAGGATCGCTTCAGGTGCCCTAGGCCTCGGGGGTGACCAGCCACCATCACCTCCAAGTGTGCCTCGGGTGACACCCCGCCCCCCCACAGGGTACACGTCGTAGTCACCCGGCTGCACCCTACGTCACCCCATCAGCAATACGAACCGCACACCTTCACCCCGCGTTTTCACGTGACGTGGGAGGATGCCTGCGTGAGAAGGTGACGCTCCGGCTGTGCGCGCCGGCCACAGGGGGCCACAGGGCTCCCGGGCCGGAGGAGGGCCCCTCCCTGCGCCTGCAGCCACGGCGGAGGCCCGGGAGAGCCGTCTTGACAGCACCGGCAGGACTCACCTGTGCCTGAGCCATAGCGAGGCCAACAGCGGGCCCTCAGACGGAGGGCGTCCAGGGGTTGGTAAGAAGTAAAGGCGGGGGGCAGGGGGGCGGGGCTGGTAATGGGACAGAGTGGAGGCTCAGGGTCCAAGGTTGCGGGGTTAAGCAGCCACAAGCACCTCTGTACTCGAGTCCCCAAGCCCTCGGCGGCGACTGCACGGCTCTCCACGAGGGAGGAGCCTGTTCCCATCGGACCAGAAGGCTCCCCCCCAAAGAGACAGGCGCAGGGCAAACACTCGGCAAACACCAAGCCGGTGCCACAGGCAGGGCCGCAGGCAGGGCCCGGGCAGTGGGGCCTCGGTCCTAACCGCCTGGATCCCGCAGCACCCGGGAGGGCCTGCTGACACCCCTCCGTTTGTTTCTACAGCGAGCAGAGCCAGCTGCTGCCGCCCAGAACATGCCCTCCTGCCCGAACTCCCGGGAAGGCCGGTGCCAGCGCGTTCCCCTGGGAGCAGCCCCCTTCCTGGCGAGCAATAGAAGGGCTGCCGCGGGCAGTGGGGACACCGAGGGCAGTGGGGACACCGAGGGCAGTGGGGACACCGAGGGCAGTGGGGACACCGAGGGCAGTGGGGACACCGAGGGCAGTGGGGACACCGAGGGCAGTGGGGACACCGAGGGCAGTGGGGACACCGAGGGCAGTGGGGACACCGCGGGCAGTGGGGACACCGAGGGCAGTGGGGACACCGAGGGCAGTGGGGACACCGAGGGCAGTGGGGACACCGAGGGCAGTGGGGACACCAAGGGCCCCGGCTCGGGCGACGGAAGAGCAGGTGTCGGGTCCTGTGTGGGGAGAGCGGGCTGTTCAAACCAGAGGCGCAGGCATTTGTCACCAACGTTCCTTAAAAAGGAAGGAAAGGCAGACGCACCCCCGTCCAGAGGCAGTGATGCTGCCAGGCCTCCTCGCTGGGCGTCTGGGCCTCTGCTCGGGGCCGGAGTTCAGGTGTATCCACCTCTCACCCTCAGTCACCCCCCGGAAGATGGGGGGCGGGGGAGGGGGGTCTAGGGCGGAGACTGGAGGCGGTTGTCCTCGGGGTGGGGGGCGGGAGGGGACCCTCCCAGGCGGGGGGATTGCAGTAAAATACAAGTAGACCCAAGCGACACTCAAACAGAGAAAAACCGGGCAGAGGAAGCCAATGACAACACCAAGATGTGACGTGTGGGTCATCGGGGACCAGGTGGCTACAACTATAGACCTCCTGGGAGGGCTGACGAGGCCGGCAGGGAGGCAGGGACACTCGGGAGACACACTGGCTTCGAGACGAGAGGACACGGGCCCCCACCCCAGGAAGCGGGCCCACCCCGCTCTCCCCCGGCCACATCCTCCCACCTGCAGTCATCCTCGGCCATTTCCCTCGTGCTCTGTCCTCGGCCGAGGCCAGGACTCTAGAGCCTCGTGGTCACACTACAGACCCACGGCCGTGACATCATGTACACCCGGGGCTTCGCGGTGACGCAGTGGGTGACGGATCCCAGACGGCCTGTCACCGGTTTGGACCCGAGCTCCGAGCTCCGTGCACCGGCGCTTCCAGGAGAGGCCAGCGAAGGGCACCCGCCAGCCGCCCACCGGCCACCCGCAGGGCTGCCCTCGGCTCGGGGGCCTGCTGATGGAGCAAGAGGGCGTGAGGGAGCGGCAGGGCCCCAGCACGGCGCCTGCCCAGGCCGCCTCCAGCAGCACCGCCTCCAGCAGCACCGCCTCCAGCAGCATGGACGGCAGGACGGGAGGAGTGGACGGGAGGAGCGGGCAGGACAGCAGGATGGGAGGAGTGGACGGGAGGAGTGGGCAGGACGGCAGGATGGGAGGAGTGGACGGGAGGAGCGGGCAGGACGGCAGGAAGGGAGGAGTGGACGGGAGGAGTGGACGGGAGGAGCGGGCAGGACGGCAGGACGGGAGGAGTGGACGGGAGGAGTGGACGGGAGGAGCGGGCAGGACGGGAGGAGTGGACGGGAGGAGTGGACGGGAGGAGCGTGGCCGGAGGTACCAGGTCCGCCCACCAGGCCCGATGCGGGAGCTCTGCCTCTTACAATAAAGCACATCAATCACCCACACGAACCACCATCCAAGACGGGAGGGTCTGCCTCTCGGCTTTATTGGACAGCGACACACCAGGTTCGGGTTATTTTACAAAAAGCTCAAGCTGCTCGGAAAAAGCACCGGGGCCTGTGGAGACAGATGCCGGGACAAGACTCCCGCCCAGGCCCGCGCAGGCGAGCGGCGGCGGACAGAGCACCGCACTCCTCTGGGGACCCAACGCCACAGCGCGCCGGAGGGAAGCCGGGCTTTCCACAGGGAGGGCAGCCACGTGCGCCGACGGCTAGGTGGACCTGCAACGAGAAAAGACGGTTCAACAGACGGGCCAGGCGCACACGAAGTTTTCACTGAAACGCTGACCATCAAAATGAGACCTCGCTCTGCATCCGAACAATTCCTTACACACGTCCCGGGTCACACACGTGCAGTCCCGGTCCAGGCCCTTTCACAGCCACATCTGCATGTGAGCCAGCCCGTGAGCCACAGGCCCAGGGAAGCACCCAGAACAGGCCGGCCTAGTGTGTGCCCGGCTGCAGGGCCTCGCTGAATGCATCGCGGCCTCGCTGCCATTTTTCCTTTTTAACCGTAATCACCAGCGGCTGGGCAACTGGGATGGACAGGAGAACTATATAAATGTCAGGAAAATATGTAAACCTCATTAATGTTTCCCAAAACTCACTTAGCGATAGAAACAGGTCCAAATAGATGCCTGTCTAAATGCACGGCAATTACGTTACAATTATTTTTCCAAATACACAGATAGGGTCTGTCTTTTCTCCGCTCGTTACTGACTCAAGCAATTCGCCCTTCTGGGATCAATTGTTTGCTAATAAATAATTGTGTACAGGCACAAAATGATGTTAGGAGGTTTTCTTATTAGTTTTCCTTCTGCACCCTAATAAGATTGAAAAGTAGCCGATTCCCCAGAGTCTACCCTAACCTCGCTTTGTTTAACAGCCCAGGAAATGATGAACCATCTGCTTCAGAGAAGAACGGACTAAGGAGGAGGAAATGCTGTTTAATTGTAGATTAACCTCCTCGTGGGCAGTCTGAGCAGCTTGGGACGAGCGCGGGCAGCAGCAGCAGAAAAAAGGGCCGCAGAGCCTCCCCTCCACACTCGAGGCCCAGAAGAACCGCAAAGGGATTCTATTACCCAGCTCTCTTCACGCACATTCACTCCCACAGCGGAGGCAAGACCAGCAAGGTCAAACGGACTCTCAAAAGCGCAGTCACTGCTCCAGTTCCGTTTGCCCGAATGAATACCTTGAGCGCAGCAAACCATCAGCCATCCCATCCATGCACGTAAGAAGTGTTTGTTTACAAAACAAAATCAATGAAAACCTCTTATGCCTTATGTTCAGGTTCCTGTAACATTAAAATTAACGTTTTCTCCGGGTTCTTGGTTAACAGTGATAAACCCACCATTGGAGGGTAGGAATTGTTTTATCATCATCAACATGGCACTTAAGTAAATGCAATCTTGTCAAGTACATGGTGGCCTACAAGTTCCAAAGAGAACAGAACAGCATGAGGTCAGAATGGCCGGCCAGGACAAGAGATGAGAGAGATGGGGGGGCGGGGGGGGGGGCAGAGAGCGCGCAGATGCCAGCACAGCCTTTACCAGGCTTCCCGTGCCAGCCCCTCAGGTCCCGCCTGTGCAAGTACCATGATCGCCAGCATTTCACACTCTGCCCCTCGCAGAGACTCAACCCATTGCTCACGGGTGCTGGGGTGCTGGACCATTTCCACTCGGAGAGAGAGGGACCCTGAGCACATCCCCAAGGCCTTCCTGCAGGGCCTGGTGCAGAGGGACACGCAACAGGCCGAGAGCCCGGGGAGGGGGTCACGGGTCCCAAGTGCCGAGGCACAGCTGCCCCTTGAGCCTGCGCGGGTCATTCAGGAACGAGCTGGCCCTGCTGGGCCCAAAACCTGTGAACGGTCCCCGTCGGCCAAGGGCCCAGGCGGTCTGCGTTCCCGGTAACCCGCAGGCCGTCCCTTTTGTGCAGACATTACAGAGACCACCTCTGTGGAGGGGCACGCTTTTCGGCAGTTCACATTTTTACATATCTTAAATAGAATTTGCTTAAATAATTCTTGAATTCCTCAACTTAATTTCCAAGCAATGAGCTGGTAATAACTCCCGAGACTCAATAACAGGGCCTAGTCAAGAAGAACGAGGGTTTGACATTCTTCCCTACAGAACAACCAGGCACAATTTTATCCATCAGACGTCTATCAACCCACGGATATTGAAAGCTTGGGAGAACAAGATAAAATCAACTCCCGCCCGCAGTCCGCTGTGCTATCAAGCAGGCATCAACAACGCTATTCATGAATTTGGAAAAATTAATAAGCCCCGGGGTGAATGCGCGCAGAGGCTCAACCACAGGTGAAGCGTACTCACTTGGGCTTTGTTTCTGCATCTGTCACTTGGCGAATGAAGATCCCATCTTCGGGATGCTCCGTGTCGTCCATTTCATACATGTATGATGATGCTATGGCAAGCGTGGTCCCATCGTTGCTGAAGGCCAGTGACGCAATGCTGGTGGGGTACCGATGGAACTGGCACAGCCGCTTTTTATTAAATGGATCCCAAATATTTACAAATCCATCAGAACCACCTTGTAAGGCAAATAATTTTGGAAAAGTCAAAATGACCCTTAAGAGCAGATACAGAAATAACGGTTATCGTCACAAATGGTTCTTTTTAAGATCACAGAGAATATTCCCCCAAGAAGCACTGTGCCAGACTCACTCCCTCTCAACACAAAAAGCAAGCACATCCTTTCAAAGCTCTGCCAACGGGTCAACCTCTAGTGGCCGCAGCGAACGGCGGCTCCCTCAGCTGCAGACACAGGCTAACAGGCGGACCGTACCTGTGGCGAACGTGTTGTGGAGGTTGTGGAAGGAAATGGCATTGACCGGGTAAATGTGCTCAATGTTATTCTCCTTCAGCCTGTGACACTTGAAGGCGTATTTCTTCTTCTGCACCTCAGGGCTGGGGTCCAAGTACTCCACCGCCACGCGGCCTTCAATAGAGCTCAACACGTAACCCTGCCGAGAGGGGACCAGAGGAGCCGAGGTGTGAATCCACGGCAGGCCCAGGCACTCACCCCACGCCACCCCACCCGCACGGAGGAAGGTGACTTCAGAAAGCATGGCCAGGCCGCCAAGTGCTCAGGCTACACCAACAGTGACAATGGTCCGAAACATCCCGAAGCTAAGACTTGGCTTTGTCAGGAAAATGAGACAATCATCACTTGTTCTCGATGTCAAAGCAAAAGACAAGAAAAACATAGAATCTATTTCTTTAATTCTTCAAGGTATAAGGGATTTACTATTGAAAAACTACTATGGAGACAAGGAAATCAGTCAAATCTTACTTTTAGCTAAACTTCCATTATAAACTGGAGAAATTGACAAAATTTCAGATAGGACATAAAAATATTTAAAATGCAAGCATATTTTAATCATGTAGTTAAATCTCTCAAGTTTGAAGTAACTGCAATTCCTTGTTTTCAATGAAATATTTTGAAGGGAAAAATGTGACCCCGTTTGAGGCCCTCGCCTTCCAGGTAAAGGAGCAGAGAACGCTGACATCCCTGCCTCAGCTCCACAGCCGCTAGGACTCGAGGCCTCCAAGAGCGGCTGTGTGTAAGGACCCTTCCTCCTGCAGGCGCCCGCCACCCCCACACCGCCACTCCCCCCCCCCCCACCCCGGGGGCCTGCGGACAGGGGCTCGTGCTGCTCAGGGCAAGCTCGTTAGCGGGGATGAAAGGCTGACCCCGCACAAGAGCACAAGAGTCAGTGTTAGAGGGCACCGCCTCCCGAACGCAGGGGCGGGCTTCTAAAGTCCCGGTTCTGCGGCTACGCTCGCTGAAGAACTGTGAGAGAGAGAGAGAGAGAGAGAGAGAGAGAGAGAGAGAGAGAGAGAGAGAGGAGACAGCCAATCCCATAGCCCGGAATTGCCAGATTCAAATCTGAACTCACTGGCGTGTAAACTGAAATAAAGCTCTCCTTGACTACTGTGTCTGTCAATCCTCCTGAACCAGGATCAGCAAGAAATCAGAAGGTTCTATCAGACCGCGGGCAAATTACTCGGCCTCCCTGAACATCAAGGTCATCGCTAAAATTGGGCCAACACACTCCCTTCTAACAAAGGATGTCAAAAACATACCGCACCATTTCTAAATCTACTCCAAAGGCAGGACCAAGTTTTTATTTAAAAGGCAGCAAGCAAGTCATGATTATAGAAGACCCTATTATTTACAAATCCCAAATCCCAAAACCCGGGGCGAGGGCGAGGGCGAGGCCAGCACCTGCTTGTTGGGAAACGCCCGGATGCAGCGCGTCTGGTACTTGAGGCTGGACTCGCGGCGCTGCTGCACGTAGCCCATGTTCCGCAGGTCCCACACCAGCACCCTGCGGCCCGCCGTGCCCACGATCAGCCTGTCTCCCGATACCGAGAGGGTGTACACCTTCAGGGGAGACCGAAACGTGGGAAAATCACCTCCTTGCCTACAAATGACACTTTGCCCCAAAATAAAACCCGCCAACCCTAAAACCATAGAAAAGTGAACGGATCAGATTCCCAAACTGTAAATACTATTTTAAATACTATAGTTACACAAACCAACTCACCCATACAAAATAACAAACCCAAGATATTCTTAACGCTTAACCGCGTATCATATAATGTACGTTCTAGTTAATTCCAAAAACGCTTTTGAGGAATTCTCGTTACGAAAACACATTAAATTTTTAAACAGCCTTTCCGACCTCGTTTCATTTAGTGCCGACGTTCAAGCATAAGACATTCAGAAAGGAGACAACCAAGCCAGAGGCTCTGCTTTTCACAGACCATCACTTTCCAGGGACCCTTCTGGGACCACCTCTGGAGCAGGACTTCAGGCCTTCCGGCTGTCAGACCCCGAGAGGCCCGTCCCGGGGAGGGAGGGAGGGCACCTCACTGGCGCCCGGCTCTTCGGTGCGCCCACGACAAAGGCCGTTCCTGTGCCCACAGCAGAGCCACACGCACACAGAGCGCATCTTTAGGAAAAACCTGAAAAGCATTTCCCCATCCAAGTATTTTCCCTCATGGCGCCCCTCTGCAACAGTAAAACCCCTCCCACAAAAACTCCTTTATAATAAGTAATAAATATCTGCAAGGATTTAAAAGCGTTCCTTTCAAATATGTGCTCGGAAATCAAGTCAAGATAGCAAATTCTTGAAAAGGGTGGCAAAATGTACTTTCCTGACCCTGTTAAATCTTTTGATAATCTAGACTTCAAATACAAATTGTTCTCTGATTATTTCTCCGTTAATGAGCAGCTCTAAACTTAGGTTTTAGCAACTCTAACCCGATGTAATATTTTAACACCTGAAGAATCATTATACAAAAATGATAAGGCCTGTATCATGGTAAGACAGCCCTTTAACACATTAAGCCACATGGTTCATCACCACTAATATGTTAACTACATACCAACAGTCAAAAAAAAAAAAAAACAAGTTAGGGTTAACAATGCAACAACCCAACATCACCACAATCTGGCCTTAAAATTCAACAATTATTTTGACCAAGGGAAAAATGAGGAATTAAAAAGATTCAAAACAGTCGATTTAATACAGATATACTTACATATAGACATACTGAAATTAACCATATTTTATTCAGAAAACAAAATGTTTGTAGAAAATAGAAATTAACCTAAGTCACATAAAACAGCAAACTTAAAAACCACAGAACCCAGAAAGAAATCACTTTATAACAGGACAATCGGACCGGGAATTTTATCTTAAATCTTTATACAGGTGACAGAGAGTCTAACTGTGCTTTCTACCCCCTCCGATCATCAATCACGTGAAGCCACTGTCAGGCTACTGACGAGGTCCATACATCTGTCAAAGGAAGTATTAAAAAAACTGACATAATGAACCTCGCTGAACCAATAAGCAGCTTGATTCAGTGTGGCTGTCCATTACATGATATTCTGTCAGCAATTTATCACAGCTCTTAACATGTTACATGCAACCATATATCAAAACTAGAAACAATGCAATTATTTCATTCTGAACAAAGGTCTTGCCAGGGTGTAGATTCGACTCCGAAGTGACAAAAATAATGGCTCTTTGGATGCACTCCAGCGTTTAAGGACGGTGACCGGGAGCCGAGGAGTGTTTACACGGAGGAAATAGACCAAGTGAAGGATACCTCCGCGCCGCTCACACAATCCATCTTTAAAATTAACTACCACTTGGTCGTGTCTGATGAGGCTGCAGCAAGAATGCTCCCTTCCCCTTTCACTGTGCAGATCGAGAGGTTAGAGTAAGACGCAGGGGCTCCGTTTTAAGAAGCCTGGGTCACTGGAGCCTTCCAACGACGCCCGTCGGTGTTAAACGTCAGTAAATAAATAAATAACTGGTGGAAGCCAGGGAACAGAGACCAGGCCTCTCGCTAACCCGAAATGCTAACAGCAAACGCCAACGAAGCCTCGGTCCTGAGCGAATGAGAGTCCCCCGCCCCCCCCCCCCCCCCCCCCCGTTTTGGTCGGAGCCGTCTCTGCTAAAGGCCTCCTGTGAAATCTCAGGCCTGGGGCAGGAAGCGCTAGCGGCCCCGACATCTGTCACTTAGGCTGCTGTTCTCCAGCACAAACAGGACCCAGACAGAAAACGGTGAACGAAGTAAATCTTCCTTCGCATCGCAGTACCTCTGTGTGTGTGGGTTTGTAAAATAAACCTGCGCAGCCTCAACCTCCACAGCCACTACGCAGTCCTCCCGTGGACCGCACGGCGGTGACGAGCACGACCTACCTTTTCGGGCTGAGAGAAGGTGCCAGCGTTACAAGGCGTTCTGGGATCCCACAGCTTAACAGTCTGATCCCAGCTCCCAGTGACCATGACGTTTACTTCCGGACAGTACTCAACACATCTGATGGGGGCATCGTGAGTTCCCACAAGATTTTCTACGGGAAAAACAAGAGGCACCTGGTTTTACTACGTCTGCCACCCCAAGATTCTTGAGTGAGCAGAAGGAAGCGTCCGTTCCCCTGTAACGAGTCCACTTCGGCCGCCGCTAGGGAAACGGCTGCACGCAGAAGGATTTCCCCCTGGCCACAGAGCCGCCACGCCCTGCCCGCCGTCCAGCAGTCTGGTGCGTCTCCGAGGCTGCCCTGAACCTCAGATTACAGTAAAACGATAGCTCATCTTATTGTCCTCACCGGATTCTGGATCCCTTTAAGGAGGGGACCTAGTTTAACTCTGCTGTTATGACTGTGTCTAGTTCTGATATATGGCAGGTGCTCAAGAAATGCATGCTGAATAAAGACATGAGTAGGCAACTTGTCTTCTAGGCCTGAATAAAACTCACCAAATTAAGCCAATGCTTGTAAAAAACTTACTAAAGTGGTAACAGATGATCTGAGATCTGGAGATGAAGAAAGCATGGAATCTTATGATTAATTCACTTGGTTTGCATGATGGGCCAAATTTCCAATACCATTTCTTTCCTTTCAATTTCAACTCTTCACTATCTCATTCATTCATTCAATTAGCATCTACTGAATGTCTACTGTGTGCCGGCATCTGTGTCCAATGCTCAGGATACAATAAAGAACGGTACGTGATCCTGATCCTCAAACAGGAAAGCCACTTGCTTAAAAATATATGTCATCTAAAAAAGAAAAAAAGCTCACCAGGTTGGGCAATGACCTTTGGAAAATAAACAGCTAATTCCCTTAACTACGGTCTCCAGCATCGAAAATGTTTCTAAGTTCACTTTTCAGTTTTTTCCTGCTTTTGAACAGACAGGACCTACACCTGCCAAGTAACTTGCTCTGTGGAGTAAGCTGGGGCCAGTGTAACCAACCAGGTGCCGCTGTGGGAGACAGCGCAGAGTGGCTTTCCTGCAGACACCTCTTCTAACGGGGCTCCTTTTTCTGACAAAATATTGTGCCCCTCCTCTACCCACCCTCCCGCTGCCCCACTACTCATCCAGTCCATCTGCGGCGTGCGTCTCCTTCAGATACGTCTTTGTCTAAAGCACGTGTACGCACCAACCCCCAAAGCAAAACCTAACTCATAAGCTCGGCCTGAGAGCTCTGTGCACTGGGCTCCACCTCTCTGCTCCGTGGTCCCTTCCCACCCGCCCTGAGCAGGCTGACTAAGAGATAACGCCCTCCTGTTGTCAGTCGTAAGTGACTGAAGCCTGCTCTCTGCTAAGCAATGACCCAGGAGGAGTGACACGGCCCCGGGCTGTTTTACTTCAGAACATCAGGCTTTTTAAAACCCACCTCCCTCCATCTAAATTAAACGGGCTTCTGAAAGGAGAACTGAAACATCAGTCCGTCCTCGAAGCCGCCAGCCCACCTCTGAGGACCAGGTCAAGGGCCAAGTAGGTGCCCTCATGCACGCAGTGGAGATGGGGCTCGGGAGGGGCCTTCCTGAAGAAGCACGCACCCACTGCGTGGTGACCGGTGACTTACTGGTCCAATCACTTAAACCAGTGGTCGGCAAACTCGTTAGTCAACAGAGCCAAATACCAACAGCACAACGATGGAAATTTCTTTCGAGAGCCCAATTTTTTAAAACTTAAAACTTCTTCTAACGCCACTTCTTCAAAATAGACTCGCCCAGGCCGTGGTGTTTTGTGGAAGAGCCGCACTCAAGGGGCCGAAGAGCCGCATGTGGCTCGCGAGCGCAGTTTGCCAACCCCGGACTTAAACAAAAAGTCCTAAATGGAAGCCTTGTGCCTGTACCTGACCCACCGAGGAATTAGCAATTCGACATCTCCTCTCCGAAGAGGCACTCACCCCCCCCCCCACACCCGCGGCGCCAACAGGCCGACAAAAGGCCAGGTTACCTTGATCCGTGTTCAAATCGTGCATTTTCAATTGGTTATCTAATCCCCCGCTCCAGGCATGGGTTGGGTCCTACAAAATAAAGGTTCGGGTCATTTGAAACGCACAGAGCTTCAGAGATGGTTTGCAAATCCCGGCCAGCCGTCCAGTTTAGGCTCAGGGTGACGTAGGCGGGCCTTAACTCTCCCTCTCAGCAAAAAAAAAACACAGCTCACAAAATAAAGCACCCCAGTGGCCACGGACACCCAGGACACCGCCGTCGGGGGGGCGCTAGGGAGGACACCCATTCCTGCACGTCGGGTGGCACATGTCAAACGCGACTGTCCCAGATCAGGGCCGTTCGCAGGGCTGTTCACTCCACTTTTCAGGGGAGACCGGGTCCCGGACGTCTGCACGTCCCCACCGCCCAGGCAGGTATCTGGGAACATGCAAAGGGCCGCCCCAATAACCCCACGGCGGGGACAGAGCCTCTGCCCGGCGCGGCGCCAGAGGAGGGCTGCCACGGGCGCGGGACCGGCCGCGGAGGCGGGGCGGACACCTACGTAGAAGGCGCAGTCCAGGACGGCGCCCGAGTGCTGGTACTTGAGCCGCAGCGAGTTGGCCGGCACGTCGTAGAGCCGCACCGACGTGTCCCAGGACGACACGAGCAGGAACTGCGAGGTGTTGGGGCTGAACTTCACCGAGGAGATGCCGTCCTCGGGCGGCTGGTTCAGCTTGAACTCGTTAGAGCCGGTCATCTGCGGGACAAGCGCCGGTCAAAGACCCGTAGGGGACGGGGCTGGGAACGGGGACGGGGCCGGGGCTGGGGCTGGGTCGGGGAACCTCGCAGGAAAGGGACCCAGAAAATCTCGGGGACCGGGCCTCCGCGCCTGCGCAGAGCCTGCGCGCCCACCGCGGACAGGACTCCCCATCCCCCCCACCCCCGCCCCCGGTCGGGACTCCCCTGTCCCCCGCCGCCCCAAGAGCGCCCCGGCCCGCTCCTCCGCACCCCTGATTCCAGCCCCCGCACCCTCCCCCGCCGCGGGCTCCGCACCTCGGCCCCTCCCCCCTGGGGCCTGCCGGCCCGGATGCTCCTAAAATGAAAGGAAAGGGATTGGAAGGGAAGCGGGGTCCCTGCGGACGGCTCCCGCAGCCCCGCGCCCGGGGGAGCCCGCTGGAGCGCCCCGTCGCCCTGCCCGCTACCTTGACTTCCCCGCAGAATCAACTGGGCCGCCACTCCCGCCGCCTCGCCGCGCTCCGAGCTCTTGCGGGCTGGGCCAAGTGGGCGGGGAGGAAGCTCCAGTGTTCGCCTGCCATTGGGTGATTTCAAACGCCAACGTCTCAGACTAGGCAGACGATTGGCCTGCTCGGGCGTCGGTCAACCCAGTCATCCTCTTCCGGCTCAAAGGCAAACCGCGGCTTTTCCGATCACGTGGTCTCGCACTACCACTGAGCTGAGGCACCCCTGGCTAGTGCTGACCGAGTGAAAACTACAACTCCCAAGGAGCATCGCGCCAAGACTGGGTTTACGTCTTCTCGGACACGTGTGCGGCACGCTGGGAGATGTAGTCTCCCTGGGACCGACGTCCTTCCAGTCCTCTAAATACTGACTAGGAGGGAAAGATGCTCTTTGGGGTTCGAAGCGTAGCTCCTTCCCCATCTGAGTTAATTTCGCAGACGCAAGAACCCCATTGTGGTCAATATTTCTATAGAGCTAAATTATTCTCCCTTCCACTGGACATACATACACTCATGAAGTTAACCAAAAATTGGAATAGAGAAGGAAATACTTACTCTAATGAACTGCATTATTTTGCCCTGAGTTTTTTTCTCATTTTCCTGGAGGTCCCACCCATGAACCGGCGTCTCTCATTTCCTGTTGATCTAACAGAAACTCATACATATTTATACTATGCTTTATCTCTCCGTTGCATCTTTCCACAAACATTTGAGTGCCTACTGTGTGCCAGGCCTGGTGAGGGGCTGGGCAGATGCATTAATCAGACCGTCCTTGCTCTGGAGGAACTCCCTGTCCAGAGGGGTGGACAGACTGGCGAACAAATAATTTGCAATGTGTTAAAGTTCAAAAGCTCCTTTTAGACATACATTAAAATAGGGTCTTAAAATGCCACCTATAAGCTCCTCCCTATCCACCGCACCCCCACCCCAACAACTCCCCAGAATTTTGAGCTCAGTTTGCTCCATTTTCAGTTTCTAGAATCCTCCACAAACAGAATAATCAAGAAGGTCGCCTCTGTATTAAGAAATAATTTGATCTCCATGAAAGAAAAGCAATACTTAATTTGTAACTAGAATGCTGTGACTCGGTTACTCTTAAATATCAAAAACACTGAAATTGTTCAAGGTAATCCATGCTATAACCTCTTTTTCACTGCCTTTTGTGAAAAAAAAATCTTAGGTTATTATGTAACTTAGTATAAAGTGAGAGGAAATTGTTGAGGTTAAAGTGACTTTTAAGGTGCATTGATAGAGAGAAAAAGTTTGGTCTTTATGCATGCACACCCGCTGACTCAGGTGCAATTCTTTATCTGATTCTTGACACAATAACTGCACACACCACCACTCTTCTCCCCACTGTATAGTAACACCACTGCTGAAGGTCAGATTCTTGCCCTCCCTCCTCCCCAGCCCTCACACTGGCTTCTCTATCTCCTCTCTTTCAACAAGTTAATGGCTAGGTTCAGAATTTTAAAATACAGTGCCTTGCCTCCATTCTAACTTTAGCTAAATAATTTTATACCCAAATAATTTTATTTCGTTCCTTCTCCCCATCGCTTATTTAATTACATTAGTGCTTCGAGATTCTGAGCATGAATTATCCTCTAATAAAATCCAAGTGTATTTCATTATCCACTGGGTGTATGATTCAGGTCCCTCCGGGCATGCAGTTGCAACCAGACTCCATTTGAGTTTTAAGAAACGTCAATCTTTTAAATCCAGTTTGGACCCCGAAAGGAGGCTGATGATTTGGCTGATTATTCAAATGAATTGATGGTCATGAGATAGGAAATCTGGCCAAGATGGAGTCTTGAACAACATTTTAAATCCAAATGCAAAGTTGTGTGTGTGCGTGTGTGTGTGTGTGTGTGTGAATGTCTGTAAGAGAGAGGAATTCCTAGAAACTAACGACTGTTGGATCCTGTTGTCTGCTGATCTCCGGACTGGTAAGAAAGTGAACACCCACCACATGACAAACTGTAAAGGGGTCGTCCCTAAAATCCCAAGGGCGAGATTCGGCCATTCAGCGAGTACAGTGGCCACAGGAAACCACTTGCTGTAAGGGAAACCCCAGGAGAATATAGTGACCCAACATTTTTAAAACCATCATCCCTTGAGAAAGACCATCTGCTGGCCTGCAGTCAACAATGATATGGATGGACTATTCCTTTGCAAGGGGTCCCTGGAAAGCAATTTGGTTATTTCTGCATGAAATATTCAAATAGCAACTTCAGAGGAAAAGAAGCATTTAAAGTGGGCCAGCCGAAACCGGTGTGGCTCAGTGGATGGAGCGTCGGCCTGCAGACTCAAGGGTCCCAGGTTCGATTCCGGTGAAGGGCATGTACCTTGGTTGCGGGCACATCCCCAGTGGGAGGTGTGCAGGAGGCAGCTCATCGATGTTTCTAGCTCTCTATCCCTCTCCCTTCCTCTCTGTAAAATATCAATAAAATATATTTTTTTAAAAATAAAGAAAGAAATAAAGTGGGCCATCCGGGAAGGGAGAAGGTTCTTGAAATAAAATACGTGTACCAGCCCCGGCCGGGCCCGCTCAGCTGGTCAGAGCATCTTCCTCAGACACCAGAGGTTTCAGTTCAATCTGTGTTACCGGCACATACAAGCATCAACCAATGAAGGCATCGCAAGTGGAACAACAAATCCACCTCTCTCTCTCTCTCTCTCTCAAATCCATCAGTAAATAAAAATGTGTGTACCAAATAAATCAGAAGGAAACGGATCCCGTGTCACTTTCTCTCTCTCGGAATATCCTCTATTTAGCATAATTCTCAGCATGTAGTAGGGCCCAGTAGCTACTTAGTGAATTGGCCTCAATTGAAATGAAATCGATGCAACCGAAAGGACTCAGGATTGGCATCCTTCCGGTGTCACCTCGAAATAAATTGTGGTTTTTATGAAATCTCCTGTGAGAAGAAAAAAATAGGACCTCAACCTGGACAAGAGGCAGACTGTTGGGGTCACGGGGAGGGGGGGTGTTGCGGGTATTCCGTGTACTTCCACAAACGCTCGCGTACCTGCCCTCCTAGACAGGAGATCGGCCCCGCGATGTGAACTCCCCGCGCCTTAGCACCCGCTAAGGGGGTCCCACGCCCCCCCCCCCGGGTCTGGAGCTCGTCTCACGTGACCCCAAACCACCGGCCACCCCTAAACTCAGGCTTCCTCTTCTGACGTTTTGCAAGGAACAGGTGGCAGCGATCTGCCCTTGGAGACTGAGATTTGCATGTTCCCTCGGCCGCGCCGCGCCCTCACCGCGGGCACGAACCGGGCGCCCAGGCCTCGCCCCAGCTTTCATTCCACGCGAGCAGCCACGCGCTGGCCCGCGACCCCGTTATTCAGTCGCACACAATGCAAACACCAGCACCAACAAAACGGCGCGGGAGAGGTGCCTTCGCCCGCCCCCCGCCCCCCGCCCCCCGCGCTCCTCTCCTGGGGTCCAGCCGCAGATCCTCCCTCCTCCGCCGAAGCGCCACCTTCCCGCGCCCGCTTCCCGCGCCGCCCGGAGCGCACAGCGCTGCCCACCCGCCGGGGACCTGGGCTCGGCTGCAGGCCGCTCGCGCCAGGCTGGGGGCGGGCAAAGGGGCTCTTGACCTGGTCCGGGCAGCGCCCCCACCTGCCCTGCGCCCCTGGAGAGGCGCTCAGGTCAATGGCTCACCAAGTCGCACGACGCCCTGTTGCTGCCGAGCCCCAGGCGGTCGGGTGCTGGGAAGGCGCTCTCTCTCCGGTGTCCGCCTGCCTCCCGGCCTGTGTCCCTCTCGGCGCCGGTTCCGAACTGGATTCGGGGAGGGGAACGGGGTGCCATCCAGCTCACGTTCCGCCAGTTGGCGTCCCGACCTTTAACCCCTGACCCCGGCCCCTCCCTCCACGCGCGGCGAGTCAGCCTTCTTCTAACGCCCCCCCCAAACCCCTCCGCCCCAAGCGAGAAACCCTTCCACATGTGAGGACGCCACCCCAGCCAGCAAGGATGCTTAAAATGGTTTATTTTTTTTTCTTTAAAAATATTTACAGATCTGAAATCTCACCCTTTCGCCCCCACCCATCCTCGGGACGAGGGAAACGAAAAAGAGGCGTGGAGATCATTGTCCAAAGCGCCCAGGGGCTGGCGTGCGGGCTGTGCGCGCATGAACATATATACAGATGCGGAGAAGGGGGTGCGCAGTGCCGGCTTGTTGGTGTTTTCCTGTTGGGTTGGTTTTTCCCTACCAATCAACGCCGATCTGGCCGAAACGCCCTTTCCCACCACCCCAGGAGGACATCCCTTCCTACGGGGGGCGGTTCGAAGCATCCTGGTTTGTTTGGGGTAGAAGCAGATGTGGCCTGAGGAATGCCGATTAAGTCCCCAAAAACAATCAACACGAAAGAGGAGGGCAGAGACCATAAATAAGAGATAATGAATACACACGGTGTATTTCTTAGTATTTCTGGCAACACGCCGCCTGCTCCGGAGCCGGGGCGCGGGTGGGGGGGGCCGCCCTGGGAGCGGGCGGCGCGCGCCAGGCTCTGGCGCAGCTGCGGGCGCGGGGGGCGCGGGGGGCGCGGCGGTCAGTAGTCGAGCTTGTTGTAGAGGTTGTAGAGCGGCAGGGCCGAGAGGTTGCCGCCGGGGTAGTAGAGCGGCGCCGGGAAGGCGAGCGAGCGCGGCACGGGCACGCGCAGCAGCGAGCTGTCCCGGAACACGAGCGGCAGCCCCACCAGAGTCTGCGCCGACGCGTGGGCCATGTTGGCCGCCTCCAGCTCGGCCGAGAGCTGCCGCTTCCACTTGTTGCGGCGGTTCTGGAACCAAGTCTTGACCTGCGTCTCGGTGAGCTGCAGGCTGGAGGCCAGGCAGGCGCGCTCCGAGCTGCTCAGGTAGCGCTTCAGGTCGAAGGTGGACTCGAGCTGGTACACCTGGCTGCGCGAGAAGACCGTGCGCGTCTTCTTCTTGGCGGCGCCCGCCGGCCGCTCGGCGCCGCTGTCCCGCGGCCGCTCGGGGCCCGGCGACGGCGAGCCCGCGGGCAGGAGCCTCTCCTCTTCCTTAAAGTCCGGGTGCGAAGGAGAAAGGAAAGGCAGATGTGGCGAGCTCGCCGGCCCCGCGCCTCCGCTGCCCTTGGGGGTGCCTGGGGAGTGAGCACAGACAAGGAGACCATGGGCATGGGGCCCCTCAGACACGCCGCCTCGGTCCCGGCCCCCTCCCTCTCGCCGGCGCCCACAGCCCTGGCCCTGGCCTCTGAAAAGCACCGGGAGCACCAGCTGCTGCCAGTCCGGGGTCTCTGCGCGCCCCGCTCCGAGAGAGGACGGGCAGCGACGCGGGGAGACGGGCGGGCGGGTGGGGACCGCGAGCGCCGTGTTTGGAGGGGGCTTTGCTTGGGAAGAACGGGGCCGGAGGGGCTCCCCGCGCTTTATGGGGCGGCACCACTTCACAGGCCATTTGTTCGGAGATCACGCTAAGGACTAAGGCGCGGCTCCCCCGTCAGCTGCCGTGAAAAGGAACCGTCTCTGAAAGGCGCCATTGTCAATCATGTCGCAGGGCTCCTGGTCCCGACAGGGAGGAGGAGGAGAGGGAGACAGAGAGACAATGAGAGAAGGAGGGAGAGAGACCGCGGGAGGCGAGCGGGCCGCGCGGACGCGCTCTCGGACCTCGTGGTGGCCAAGTGTCCGACGTGCTTAGGGGGCCAGGGAGGGCCGGGCGGTGCGCGCGGCTCGGCACCCTGCCCGCCGCGGCTCCCTCTCCCTCAACCCAGCCCTCCCGCGACCACCCCGCGCACGGTCTGCGCCCCAGTCTCCTCCCCAGCGCCCGCGGGGCCCAGGAGGCAGCACCCCGCGCGCGCCTCCTCCCCTCGGACCCGGGACCCCGGGCGGCCACGGCTCTGGCCAGCAGGGCCGACGCAAGAGCACAGTCTCCCTCCCCTGGAGCGCGCTGGCGGCCGGCGGGCGGCTGCGATCCTTACCCAGGCAAGGGAAGGGGATGGGGGGGTGGTGCTTGGGGCCGGGCTCCTTGGGGCCGTGCGGGTCTGGGCAGAAGCAGGCGGGCGCCTTCCAGCCGTCGTCCGGCTCCTCCTCCTCCGAGGACACGGACAGGCTGCGCTTCCTGGCGGGCCAGCCGGCGGGCTCCCGCGGCGCCTCGGAGGGGCCCCCGCCCAGGATGGACTGAATGGTGAAGCTGGAGACGCCGCCGGCCGCCGGACACCTCTTGCCCGCATCTTCCTTGCTGCCCATCCTGGGTTCATAAGAAACCGGAGGAAACCAAGAACTCCCTTTAGAGACGGTCGGAGTGGAAGGTGGTGCGGGAAGGCAGGCGGGGGGGGAGGGGCGGGGAGGGGAGTCAGGGGGAGGGGGCGGCGAGGCTGGCGAGACGGCCCCTCCGCGCGGGGGACGCGCGGGCACCGGACGGCTGCGCCGGGGTCCCTGCCCGCCGGGCTCTGGGTGCGCCCGCCCGGCCCCAGCGCGGACGCCCCTGCTTTGCCCGCCAGCGCTCCCGTCCCCGGCGGCGCGGCCTCATTTGCATAGAGGTTACCGGGACGTGGCCAATCGCAGCGCCGCGGAGCGGCCCCGGACATTTTCAAAAAGCCGAGGCCCGGCCCGCAGCGCCCGTGCTCCCTGCAGCGCGCCGACAGCCTGGCGGGCACCTGCCGTGTCCAACCGGGGGCAGCCGGGCCCGAGCGCAGCATCGCCTCCGGCCCCGGTTCCCGGCCTCCGTGCGGCTGGGACCGCGCGGGCCGCGCTTCCTCGAGGGGCAGGGACTGTGCGGAAGTGCGGGCTGGCGTGGCCCGACTCCTCCCGCAGGCGACGGGTCCGCGCTCCCTGAAGAGCCAGCACGGGCTGTTCCACGACCCTCCCCAGCCTCGCACCTCTCCTCATCCGCGAGCGAGCAGGGCTGGGAGCCCCCAGACCCACGCGCCCCTCGGGGGAGGAGAGGGGGAGAGGGGGCGGAGCATGCGCCTTGGAACTGCTGCGTTCCCGGGAGCTCAGCTGTGAAGCCTGGAGCAGATAACTCTGCCCTTTCTCCTCCGCAGACCCCACCCCTGTCCCAGGCCCCCGGGCACCGCAGGATCGTCAAGGTTGGTGGGCCTGGGAGGGGCGGAGCCCTAGATCCTGTTTCAAGAGATCCCGGTTCCAGTCCCAGCACCCCGTTGGCAGTTGGCGCAGCGAGAACTTGGACAATCCAGTCCCAACCAGGGATTCCTTGTCTCAGACGTAAAATGAACTTCTCTTTAGCGCCCCTCCCCTCTTGTTTCGGGGATCACCTCAAGTAGGAATGGAAACGCCCTCGGAAGCGCCAGGAGCGCACAGTAGGAGCTCTCCTAGATGCACCGGGAGCGCACAGTAGGAGCTCTGCAGACCTTTGCTGACTGGGCCACACCCATCCTGGTCCGTTTTGCTACGGTTGTTTCCTCCCCGCTTTGGCAAATATCAGAGAAGGCGGACCTGCTGCAGAAATAGAGCGCTTTGGCTCCAGGGAAGGAGAGGGGAGGGCGGGGAGGGCAGGGACATGGTGTTAGAATTGGGCAAAGTCGCTTCACATCTGGCCTGGGTGACTTTGAACAGGACACTTAAACTTCCTGAGCCTCCGTCTCCTCTTCTTAAAAGTGGGGGAAGCAACGCCTACCTCGAGGAAACCCTGGAGGCCGAAGTGCCCCCCTCCTAGCCGGGCACACAGTAGGCACTCCGTCAACCTGGCTCCTCACAGCCCCCTGAGCAGCCTGCCTCTCGCCTCTTCAATCCCCAGGTCAGCTGTTCCCGGACCTAGAACCGGCCGGGCGGAGGCAGAAGCGGCCTGGGCGCGCAGTTGTCTACAGAAGCCTCGAAGGTGAGGCGAGGCCCCCAAGTGCTCAGGCAACCCCACCTCCCGGTCTGCGGCCTCGCCTCTGACCGACCCCGGAAGCCCTGCCCCCTGGGTCCCCAAATGCAGTCCAGGGAGACAGGCGGCTCTGGGTCAGTCCCCACCCATGTCCAGGCGCTGCGCCCTGATGGTGCAGCTCCCTCCTCGCCCGCCGCGCCCGTGTGGGAGTGGAGCGCTGATGGCATCGTTCGCAGCGGGGAGGTAGCGACTGCGGCCGGCCGGTGGCAGGCCCTCTCGCTCCTCGGCTCCTCCGAGGGCTCGTTAATGGGCTAATTGATTAGGAATCGGCTGCGCAGCCGGGGCGCGGGCCGGCGAGGGGGCGGGGGGCCAGGGCTGTGCGCCACGGCCCAGGAGGCCGGCGAGGGGCAGGTGCCGGCCTCCGTCACCGCATTAACCTCTTCGGGGCTCGGCGGCGGGTCGAGACACATTACAAATGGTCAGCTTTCACCACGCTGTCAGCTCATTAACCCGGAAGGACCCGGCGCAGGAATACAATTTGCGCGGCCTCCTCGGCTCGGCCACAGTGCGCAGGCTCCAGGGCCGCGGTGCGGGACCCTCACCCGCTCCCACCTGCTTGGGGGGTGGAGGGGAGGGTCCTGGGAAGGAGCACCCGACTTTCTCACCCGCCTGCGGCCTGTCCGCCTGCCACAAGCACCCTCCCGGGGCGCCGCCCTCCCGCCTGGCCCAGGCGCCCCGCACTGGGAAGAGGGAGGGGGAGAGGGGAGAGGCGGGCTGGCCCCTCTGCGCTGGTGGAAACTGGTGCCGGGACCAGGAACACGCGGGGAACATCCTTTTCCTTTGGCGCTTGAATGCTCACAGCAAACGTGCGCTGCAGGCCCTTTCCCCAAATGCCAGGGCTGGACACAGGCTCCAAACAGCGCCCGGGCCAACCAGAGTGAGCAGGCCTGAAGTTCAAGGTGGTTCCGCTGTGAATACCAGGCCCTGGGCCTTGGGCTTAGGGAATGGCTGCGAAGAAAACGGGAGACTCTCCCCTCTCCGGATGAGGGGGTGGATCTGTGTGTGGGGGGGGTCAAGGGATGGGGGGAGGGGTGGCCAGGCCTTTGGGGTGGGCCTGGGAGAAGCAGCCCCCAACGCTGGGCGCGGGAGGCAAGGCACAGAGGACTCTACCTGGGGAACCACCAGCCTCGCGACCCACGACCTCTCCCCCCACACAGGCCCCGCCCCGGCTGGTTTCCAGGGCGAAAGGAGCCATCTGGCCTCCTCCTCCTCCCCTGCTGGCCACGCCCACTCGCAGGGACGGTCTGGTCTACCCTGAGGTGCGCTCCCGCCGGTCCCGCGCAGCCTCCTCCACCTCCACACCGCACCCCACACCTCGTCAGAGGCCCCCCGCTTTGAGCAGCAGGCACGCACTTGCATAACCGCTTACACACACGCACACGCACACGCACACACGCCTCCACACTAAAGAGGGCGCAGGGTGGAGCCGGGGAGGCCGGCGGAGACTGCAGAGACCTCTGGCTCCAACCCCCTGGCCTCCGCTCTGCTCCCCTCAACTAGTCCCCTGGGGGCCTCCCGCCCCTGTGCACCGACCGCAGTCACACGCAGGCGCTGAGGGCCAAGACGCGATCTTCCCGCCCTCCCTCGGGGCATCCAAGGGTCCCCCCCCCCAGACTCCACGCAGCGCGCAGAGGCCCAGACGCGCACTCAGGGGCCCAGCGCAGCCGCAAAGCACACTGCCGGGACCCCTCCCTCGGCGCCAGGCTCCTCTGTTAACGATCTCAGCACCTGTTCTAAGCCTCAGCCGCCACCCGCAGGTACCCGCTCTCCACCCTGCGTGCGCCATCCTTCCCCTCGGAGCCGCCTGCGACCCACCCTCCTCGCCTCTGGGGAGCTGGCCCCTCCCAGCTCCACTCCGTCCACAGCCGCTACCCTGGAGGATGGCCCCTCCTCATGAAGGGGGCCTGGCCTGGTGGACCCCCTCCCCCGAGGAAGGATGCGTAACAGGTTCCGAGGAATGACAAACTTCCCCAGACGGAAAGGACGCTTCAAGTTTAGGTCTTGAGATGCTGCCGCGGCTCCACGTGAAACCGGCCCAGAGCAAACTCGCGGAGGAGGCTAATAAAAATTGATCCCCTGCGCTCGCGGCCGAGGGGCCCTGGGCTGGCTGAGCGGTAATCGTGGAAGAAGGCTCTCGGGGAAATGACAGATGAAGTCATAAACAAGTTTGATCTTGGAATCAAGCTTCGATAAATATTAAACACAGTCTGAGCCCCCCCCCCCTTCGCCAGTGGATTATGATATATGGCGCGTCCAAACTTTAAAATAAGGAAATACCAGAGAAAATGATCTCAATAAATTTTCTAAGTATAAACGTTGATTATGTTTCGATTTTCATTCAAGGGCCTCTGCTGTTCGTTCTTTGGTGCAAATGACATCTCGCAATGGGCTTTGGGGAGGGGGGGGGCTCCCTCTTTGAAAAAGAGAGCCCAGAGGTGGACAATCTATGTAATCTGCGGCTGGAAAATGAATTCTGTAATTTATTGGAAAACAGAAAGTCCTGAAGATTGGATCAGGAGCGCTGAGTCCCGGCACCCCACCCCCACCCCCCCATCCATCAAGTTCCAATTAACAGCCTAACCAGAGAGCCTTAATGGGTTTCCAATCTAGTGGCCCTGATAGACTCATCAATTCCTCTGGGAGAAATTAAGAAAATCGACCGCCCCTTGGCGACGCAGTGTCATTCCTTTCTGCAACTATATGTCAAATTAAAAACACAATTAAAATTTAAACTGTTTCAATCAAAGGGTGCCCTGCAACCTATGTTTCACTTAATAGAACTTTGATGAAAATCTGATGCGTGCACTCCGTCACCCAGGGGGCGGGGGGGGGGGGGAGCGCAGTAGGGAAGGGGATTCTTTCTGTTTCTTTAAGATGTTGGCGCTGGGGCGAGGCACGCCAGGTGAGTACACCTCCGGCTCCCGCAACGTGATGGGGGCACGGGCGCTGTGGGCGCTCTCCCACCCGCCGGCTGGACACTTAACCCCACCCCACCCCCCCTTTCTCCTTCCCGTCCATCCACCGCAACCGGAAGGGATCCTTTGGGATCCCGGGCCACACAGATTTGGGGAAGTTTCACCCCCGAGATGCATCGCCCTATATAGCAGCAGCCGAGGGAGGCCGTCCAGCCAGCCCTGTGCACCGCTGGGGACCTCGGCGGAGGCACGCGGCCTGCCTCTCCTTGTCTCACGTCTGGGAAAGCTGCCCCGGCGCCGAATGAACTGATCCGGCATCTGGAGGCAGAGGGCGGGAGGAATCCCGGGCGGAGACACGAGCCCCTGTGGCTGAGGCTGAGGCTCCCCACCGCATAGGTCTCCGGGGAACTTCCGGCGGGAGAGGCGCGCCCGGGGCCAGCGCGGCCCTGGCCTCACTCAGGACGCGGGCCGAGGCGGCTTCAAAGCGCAGCGGCCTAGTTGTCACCGGCCCCGTTCCTTCCTGCCGCCACCGGCGCCTCACTGTGCGGCGGGGTTAGGGTCACATCCGCCCCGCTCCCCCCGACGGGCGCGCGCGCGCACTCCCAGATGCGTGTGCATAGACCCCCAGAGCCAGGGAGGGTCTGCCGGCCGCGCAGGGCGGGGGCAGAGAGTGGGCGGGGAGCCATGAGGAGGGGCGTGCGGATCGCCTCCATCGGGCCCCGCGGGGGGGGCCCCCCCAGGGCTGCCCGGCTGCGTGCTGGTCCCCAAACGGGGATTTCTGTGGGGCTCACGGGTCTTGCACTCTGACGCCGTCGGGGTGACCCAATGAAAGCGGTCTTTTCTAGCGGCGCTGCGGAGTCTGTTTGGGGCGCTAAGCAGAACCGGTCCCCTGGACAGGCCTCCAGGCCGCGGGGCGTGACCACCGCGAGAAGTGGAGCAACAGGGAGCCTTCGAGGCGGACGGGGCCGGGCCGGCAGCCTGCGGCCCTCCTGGGCTTCTCCGGGGAAGCTCCGGCGCCCAGGACGCACAAAGGGACGGAAGCGGGAGCGCGTGCCCGGCCCAGGCAGCCGCTGCGGGAGGCCTCTCCCGGGCCCCGCAGCCCTCAGGGCCCCATTGTTCCGACTCCCACCCCTCGCCCAGGCCCTCGGCGGCCAGCACGCGCCCGCAGAAGAGAAAGCAAACCCCACCGACCTTCTGGCCTCCTCTGGCCCCCGCTGTGCCCTCCAGCGCGCGCTGGGAGCGAGGAGAGGAGGGCGCTGCGGGCTCGCGCGTGGCCACCGGCTCTGGCAGCCGTGCCAGGAGCTGGCGAGGGGACGTCCTGGCTCAGAGTGAGCGCCCGTGGCGGGGGCCCGTGTATATCTGTCTCGCTGGTGTTTGATGTACACACACTGGCTCTGTTTACTACCAAATAAAAGAAATACATCTGTGTTGCCAACAGAAACAGCTCCAGCGCTGGCTCCGCGGTCTCCCAGGGCCCAGAGGCGCTCGCGGGCGCGCAGAGCCGCTGTGGGGACCCGGCTCCCAGCGAGGCCCTGGCCCGTACGAGTATGGGGATCCCTCTGGGCTGCGGGCAGCGTCGCTGGGTGTCCCAGGTGGCTTGGGCGAGGGGAGCAGGAGGCGGCCCGCGGAAGGAGTTCAGGCTCGGAGCAGCGCCTGGCTCCTCGGCCGCCCCCAGAAACCTGGAAAAGGTGCGCCTGCCGGGTCGACGTGGCTGATGCTAAGCACACGTGGGGGTGGGCTGGGGGCCGGAGGAGGTCTGTCAGGAGGCCTAGGCGTGTGCTGCGGTGCGTGTCCTGCATGGTGTCTGGTGCAGGAGGGATCTGGCTGGGAAGCGGTGTCATTTGCACGGACTTGAAGATCAGGGGGTGCCGAGAGGGAAGGACTTGGAGCTGGGGCTGGAGGAGAGGAGGCTGGGTCCCGCCTCTGAGGGGAGGGACGCTAAAAGGATAAATCGGGAATGTGGTTCATTGTCGGGGGCGAGGGCACTGACCCCCTGGCTTCCGTCCTTGGACCGCTTGGAGCAGTTGGGTGGGGGCACCTCACTCCCCCTCTGGTGAGCGGTTCCTGCATCCCCACAACCCCTGGGAGAGGCAGCCGGGAAGGGGCGGGAGGGGACCGGCCATTGGGTGTGGGGAAAGGTGACCCCAGCCAGCTGCCCAGATGTGGCAGCTCCACCAGCGCCTTCTTGGCCTCTCCTGACACCAACGCCGCGGAAAGACCTGCAGCCGCGCCCAGGATGGTGGGAGCGGGAGCGTGAGGTGGCTGGCTGCTCTGAAACCTCACCCTGGCTCAGCCCCTTCTCTGGCTCCGTGAGAAATGCCACCACCCCACCTGACCAGAGGGGAGGGCAGGCTTCTAGGCTCAGGCAGCCGAGAGCCCCAGGAGGCGGGGCGCGCGACCCCCCCCCCCCTCAAGGGCGCACCGGGGCTCCTGGGAGAGACGCCCACCAGGCCTGGGCGCAGGCCTCGTCTTCCGGAGGGAAAGGGAGAGGCCTGGGGAGCGGGGCAGAGGATAAACGGAGCGTGTGAAGAACCAGTTATTTCTCGACTTTGTAAAGACTGGGTCAGTCAAGAACCGTTTTTCTAGAATCCAAACACAAATAAAGTCTTTCCTTGGCGCTTGATAACATCGTGTCGGGGCTGTGAAACCTAAGGACGTGTTTGCTGTTGCAACATTGTTTTTAATGAGCTGCTGTTGGCCTGGCCGCGGTTAGTATTGCCAACAGTCCAGGGCATCACTCTGTTTGCAGGTAACACAGGGAACAACATATTTTGACCCCGAATGTCTGTTTATTTTTCATTTACGACACATGCCCTCGTTTTTATTCCAAACCAGAGGGAAATAAAGGGAGATCTCCCTTCGCTGAGGTCCAGGCTAAAATTTGGCCATAAATACTCATGCCCATTTATGGGGGGCAGTTTCCCATCAGCGGGAAACGAGGCCGGACGCTGCCGCCGCGGCAGAATCGTTTGTGTGGATCGCGTTGGAGGAACCTGGCGCTGCGAAGGTGGCTGGAGCGCGCGCGCAGGCGCTCCCCAGCGGATGCGCCCCGCGTGAGCTCTCCGCAATCTTGGTCTCTCCGGGTCCCGCATCCCCCTGCTGGTTCCCTGGCTTCAAGGACATCCTGTCGGGAGCTGGGCTGCAGGCCCGTGCGCTAAGGCAGGGAGCCGCGCGGGCGAGGGGCGCCCAAGAGCCTGCTTCTGCCGCAGACCTGCGCTTCCCAGCGGCCGGCTGCCCCGCGCCCAGCCGGCGCGTGGGAACAGCTAGCGGTGCGCTTCAGGCCGGCGGCGGGGACGGGGCGAGGGGCATGGAGAGGCCGCCCTTGGGGTGTGGGGCGCCGGTGGGCAGAACCACGTGGACTGCGCCCACCCCCCAGCCGCCCAGGAGCCACCGTTCCTCAAGGACTGCGGAGGCCGCCCTGCCCCGTGGCCTCTCCGGCTGCCCTCTCGCGGCCCGGCCCTCTCCCAGCCGGACTTCGCGATCCGCCTGCGGCCGCAGCCAAACTCTAAAATTCACTCCCGTCCTCCTCTGCCCACACCCGGAGCCCGCCTGCTCCAGGCCCGCCGCCCCGGGGCCCAGGGCTGTCCCACCCAGGATCTCCCGGCTCCCGAAGGAACCACGTCCCCGGAGCGGAATGCGAGGCCGCCGTCCTGCGTTCGGAAAGGTCGGCCCCCTCCGAGCTCGCGGCCGCCGCCTCGCCCCATCTCGCAGCCCCGAGAAGCCGGGTTCTCGCCGCCCTTCCGCCCCTCATTCTTCTCCTGCTCACAGGGCGTTCAAAGCCGCGGAAGGTACGGCGGAGGGAGCGGCCGCGGTGGCGAACACAGCCGCCTTTGTCTCTCTCCGCCGCCGCCCGGACGCAGCGGCTGTGCGCCCAGGTTGGACTCGGCGCGCAGGCGGCCGGGGCCCCCAGCCGGGCAGACACCTGCTCCGGGGAGCCGGCACAGTTACAGTTACACACGCGGGCAACACGAGACGCTTCGCTTTGCTTTTTAATGAATTCCGTTTCACCACGACATGAAGTGTAACAATGTTTTGTTTCTTTTTCTCTTTTTTCTTAAAAAGGGACTGACCCCAGACAGAGGTGGGAAGATGGGGGGGGGGGGGGCGGGGAGTGGGGGGCAAACTACCGCAGAACAACAGGTGTAGCCCAGGGAAAGAAAACAGATGGGGCGACAGAGCAAGAAGCCCTACGGAGTCGAGGGTGAACTTTACAAGAAATCTGTACATTTATCAAATAAGTTAAAATTCTCCTAAATTGATTGTCCTTCACTTAAAGCGCTCCAGTCTCCTATCTTAACTTCTCTGAGCATCGCTCCCTGCCTGTCCTTCTTTCCTTCCTTCCCCCCTTTCTCCTCCTTAGTTTTCTCTTCCTGAAGCCATGACCGGGATCGTACAGTGGAAATGCCTGCCTTTCCCGCCGGAGGGAGAGCGGAGCTCTCGGGAAATGTTGCATGATATTGCACAGATCAGAAGCACAGCAGTTACTGCGGAACAAAAAGGGGAACGGGAGCGGGTGCAAGCCACAGGTTGTTACTTCTCGTATGGAAATCACTCTCTGGGAGGGGATGAAATAATAACAGCAATATTAAGAATAATGTACCAAGTGAAATTCCAAAAATAAATGCCACTCGTCAATAAGACCGCACGCAGGGCGGGAGGCTGAGCCGTTCCCCATCACCAGGAGACTGCTTGGGGGGCTGTCTCGTCTTTTCCCTTCAGACACTTAAGATAATCCTTCGGTCGCAAAGCGGAACAGATGAAGAACTGAGACAGACAGACCTTGAAGAATTGAGGCAGACCTCGAGAGGGAGCAGGGCGGCCTCCGTCAGGGGGTTTCTTACAAGAGGCTGCTCGGATTTTGAAAATTGGGGAGGATAACTGTTTGGGGGGTGGAGAGGCAGAACCACACCCAGAAATCTAGAAATAAAAATACGACAATGCGAATCCTCTCTCTTTCTTCCCCTTCTCTCTCTCCCCTTCTGAAAATAGTTCTCTAGGAACGAATAAATTAGAGGGGGTCCGCTTTTTGCGTTTATTTTCCTTCGATTAAAAAAAAAAAAAAAAGCCACAGCGCGGGATGCAAATTGGGTGGGAGGGTTGCTCCTATCCCCAAAGCTTCCAGCGGAAATATGTTGACCCAGGCATTGGATCTGTTCCCCGTTCTCTTAACAGAAGCCAAAAAACCAAAAGGTAGAGGGGACGCGCCTCAAATCCACGTGGGGGTGAATTGCACGAAAAAAATGCATTGCAAATACTTACAAAACGCTACCGATTGGGGGAGGGGAGGCCGAGCCGCGCCGGCGCCGGCTCCCGAAGGCCGCTGGACGTCTGGGCGCCCTGGGCCCGGCCCAGTCTCCTCGGGGTCTGGGGAGGGGGCCGGGCGCTCCCTCCGCCTCCCCTGTCGGGCCTCAGACGGGCCGGAGCAGCGGCACCGACGAGACCACCGGGTGCGAGTAGTAGACCGGGTGCGGGAAGGTGAGCAGCGGCTGGCTGACCGGCACCGGCGCCCCCGCGGCCGCGGCCGCCGCGCCCTCGGCCGCCGAGTTCTCGTGGTAGAGGATGGGCACGCGCACGATGCGCTGCGCCGCCGCGTGGCTCAGGTTGGCCGCCTCCAGCTCGGCCGCCAGCTGCCGCTTCCACTTGTTGCGCCGGTTCTGGAACCAGATCTTGACCTGCGTCTCGGTGAGGTGCAGGGAGGCGGCCAGGCCGGCGCGCTCCGAGCTGCTCAGGTAGCGCTTCATGTCGAAGGTGGACTCGAGCTGGAAGACCTGGCTGCGCGAGAAGACCGTGCGCGTCTTCTTCTTGCGGCACGCGGGCTTCTTCTCGGGGCTCTCGGCGCCCTTCTTCCAGTCCTCGGGGCCCGGGGGCGCCGCCGCCGCTGCTGCCGCCGCTGCTGCGCTCGCCCCGGCCGCCCCGGCCGCCGCCTCGCCCTCCTTCTTGCCTTCCTCCGAGTCGCTCTCCTCCAGGACGATCTCGTCCGGGCTCCGCGAGTCCAGCTCCTTGGGGTCGGCGTCGGCCTTGAGCAGCGGCTCCGGGGAGTCGCGGTCGGTGCCCGAGGCGGGGGAGGAGTCTCGCAGGAGGGCTTTCTCCGACGCTGGGGAGAGACAGACAGACGGAGGGATGCACACGCGCACTGGGCGGTCAGCGAGGCCCAGGTCGACCAGCGCCACCTCCGGATCGCAGGCCTCAAGGCCTCACGCTCGCCGGCCTCCTTCGGCCTGGCTGAGCCAGAAGAGGGGCGCAGCGCCCTGGGGCCCCCTCCCCCCAGGACAGGCGACAGGGCCCCTGAAGGTGGCAGGGCCACGGCGTCCTCTTTCCCCGGCACCCCCCCCTCCCCGGGGCGCACAGAGAGATTCGCCTCTGTCTTGGGACCGCCCCAGTCGCTCCCTCCATCCAGGCCAAGTCCCCATCCCAGCCTCCGAGGCCTCCCCATTCCTGCCGGAGGCCACTGTCCCCGGGAAGCGCTGCGCCCGGGGCTCCAGCTCCACTCTTCTCACCAAGTGGGATTGGATTCCCGGGCCGTGAAGCCGAGTGGGCGACCCGCGAGCCAGGGGCCGGATGAAGTTGGCAAACACCGGGGTGGAAGGTGCGGGAGGCCCCGGGGCTGCAGTGGGGCGCAGCGCGGGGCAGGGGTGGGATAGGCACGCGGGGAGGACAGGAAAGTTCAAAGAGCGGTCGGTACCTTCAGGTCGCGGGAGGTGGCCACCGGCGGGGGTCAGGGTGTAGGGGTACCACCAGGCCGGGGAGCGCTCCAGGTAGTGCGCGGGCAGGGCAAACCTCTGCGCCGGGATCTCAAAGCGGGGAAAAGCCAGGTCGCCCACCTGCGAGAGCGCGAAGCCCGCGGCGCCCTCCAGGGCCCCCTTGGCCGCGGCGGCGGCGGCAGCGGCGGCGGCAGCGGCGGCCGAGGCCGGAGCGAAGAGCGTCCGTGGGGGCGGCTGAGGCTTAGGGGGCGCCCGGTGGTGGTCTCCGTTGAGCAGGTTCTTGATGGAGAACGGAGACTCCTTGGGCGCGGGAGGCGGGGGCGGCGGCGGCGGCGGCGGCGGCTGCGCGCTGGCGGTGCCGGGGGCGTCCGGCCCGGGCTCCGGCATGGTCCCCTCTCCTCCGGGTCCCCGCGAGGGAGGGACGGGCGGGTGGCCGGGCAGGCTGGCGGGTGGCCGGAAATCAGACCATAAACGGAACTCAACTACGGGGCGCAAAGTCGAGGGCCGCCCGGGGCGCAAAGCCAGCGGCGAGAGGGCGGGGTGAGGACCCGGCCGGGGCGGGCTCACATGGGGAGGGGTGCCGAGGGGCGGGGAGCGGCCCTGCCGAGGCACCGAGGGAGCGAGGCGGCTCGGCGGCAGCTCCGGCTCCCGGGGAGGAGGCGGCGAGAGCAGTTCCCGGTTCGGGGCTGCGTCAATCCGGCCCGGATGCTAATGATGAAATCAAAATGTCATCCAAGTTAAATGCGGGGAGTAGACGGCGATTGGGCGCGCACAATGGCAAATGGGATTAGGAGGCGAAGGCACAGCCGAGCCGTCCCGCAGCCGCCTCCGCCGCCCCCTCCTCGCCTTCCCCAGGATTTGGGCGCTTTGGCTTCGGGCTATAAGAGCCCGCCTGTTATTGGCTTTATATAGTCCAATTAGGCAGCAAATGAGGACAAGCCCATTAGCACAAAAGGATATTGGCTCCCGCTAAAGAGGCACTCGGAGCGCTCCGGTGTGCGCGGAGGAGAGCGAGGGACTCGGAGCCGGCGGCGCCCGGGGCCCGGAGCGCACTGACAGCCCGGCGCCCGGAGCCTCTCAGCCTGTCTCCCCGATCCTCCCCCCAACCCCCGCAGCTCAGGGACCAGCTCCCAGCCGCCCGGCTTGCGGGAGGGGGAAGGGGCGGGCCAGGCCCGCCCGGGTCACCTCGGGGTTATCCTTGTTCGCAGCTGCCGCTCCCCCGCCCCCAGGGGCCTGGCACGGGCCGCCGCCCCCAAGAAGCTGGAGAGCAATTCAGCACCGGCCCTGCGGGCAGGACGCGACCTCAGGCCCCATCGACCTCAGCACCTTCCTACCCTTTGCGGTCTGGCGGCCTCAGCATGTCACCCAATGCCTGCCAAGGGCGCGGCCTCCAGGAAGATTGGGGTTCCCAGCCCCCCCCCCCCCCCCCCGTCTAGTCGATGGGAAGGGAATGGGGGTACGTCAGCGGGCTCAGCAAGCCTCGTGGCCTTGGCCTCTGGCCCCAGGAAACCGAAGAGGAGCCTTTCCCCCCGAGCGAGAGTGCGGGTGCGTCTCTGCGCACCGACTGTGCCCGAGAACCGCGGACGCCGGGCGCCACGCAGCGGGGCAGCGGCTGCGCGAGCAAGGGCGCTCCTCTCCTCTGGCCACGAGGGCCGGAAGCCTGGCGATCCGCGAAGGCCCCGCGACCCCGAAAACAGCACTTTCTCCCGGAAGTCTCTCCGTCTGACGTTGGGAGTTGCCTAGCACTCTAACAGGGGCGATGCGAGCCAGGCGCGGCGGCTCACCTTCCCGGGCTGTGGCGCGCCCGGGGCTCCCGCAGAATGTCCCGGGAACCCCGCTGGACCGGAGGGACAGCCGGGCAGACAGGCACTCTACTCCGGCTGCTTCACAGCAACCCCCAGGCCGCACAATAGCTTGGGAAGGCCGGCGCCTACGGCTCTAGATTTCATCAGCATTGCTTGGGGGGGGGGCGGGGGTCCCCTCCTTAGAAACAGCTCCCTCGTCAGAGAAAGGTGGCACGCTGGCCGCCACTCCTCACCCCGCTGTGAGCTCCCAGACACCCGAGGTCTTTCTGTGGGCCCTTCACTTACCCATGGCCTTCTCTTTTTAAATAGATATTCGTATGGATGTCAGAGAGGAAGGGAGAGGGAGAGGGAGAGAGAAACATCAATGATGGGAATCACGGATAGGCTGCCTCCTGCGCGCCCCCTACTGGGGATGGAGCCCACAACCCAGGGCCTGTGCCCTGACGGGGAATGGATCCCTGATGTCCTGGTTCCTAGGTCGTCGCTCAAGCACGGGGGCCGGGCCGGGCCATGGCCTTCTCTTCTTGAGATGTAGCTTCGCCTAACGCGAGGCCGCGCTGCGTGGGCAGAGGCCACCGCTCTGGCTCCCCAGTTGGGAGATGGGCTCTATTTTCCCATCGGGGTTTCGGACCCCCCCCCCCGCCCCCCATCAAACCCCGGTGAGCGCCTTTGATGCTTCTCTCAGCGAACACCCACGTTCAGGAGTGACCCCTGTGTTTGCTTTGGGAGCCTAGAAGCCTTGCGGATGGTGCTCCGTGACCACTAGTCTCTCCTTATTGTTACTGTGGCCTTTGCTCAGGGCTCTGCTGGGACGCAAAGCGCTGGACGGTGACCTGAGTGGGAGCCAATCGCAGCCCGGAGGCCCCAGCAGGGCGGGTCTCCCACTCGGGTTTTACAGATGGCAACGGACTCCCGGGGAGGCGGAGACCGGGCCAAGGTCACCGACCGCTGCTGGACTCCCAAAGCGAAGTTCTCTCCAACGGCAGAGGCAGCTCCGCGAGCGCAGGTCCACGCGGGGCGGGGGGCGCACGGACCGCACCCGCCAGCCACGCTGCCGGCCGGGGATGGGGCGGAGAGCCGCCCCCCCACCCCCCCGCCCGCAAGAGTGTCCGAGGGGGATGCGTGCAAAACCTCCCCAAGTTCTGACGCCGCCTTTCCAGAGAGACGGCAGAAAAGCGCATTCCTGTAGAGGGGGGCCCTCGGGGACCAGGAGGGCGCAGGCGCGCGGGAGAGGGGTGCGGGCAGCCTGGGCCTCAGTCTTCCCCAGTGTCCCGCGTCTGGTAGGCGCGCGCCTTCTGACCAGGGAGAGGAGTTGCGTGGGGTGGGTGGGGGTCGGTACCCACAGCGTACCCCCCGAGTCCAGGGATGCTGGGCTCGCACAGCCAGGTGCACGGGACAGACCCTTCTTGCTCTTCCGCCGGGAGGCAGTTTGCGGGTGTGGGTCCCGCGCACGGTCGCCGCCCTCCCCCGCGCTCTGGCGAGGGGTGTTGCCTCGGCCTGCTGGCGCCCGCGACACCCAAAGTCAGGCAAGCAGCGCCCTCTAAGGGGCGTCCTCGGAACCGCACCCGCGGGCTCGGCCGGCCCTGGTCCCGCCAGCAGGTCGAGGCCTTGGGGTCTCTCCTTCCCGACCTGGGCGGGGGGCGCAGCGGCTCTGTTTCCTGGATTCCGGGGGGGGGGGCAGCCGAGAGCGGACCCCGCAGCCCCTGCCGATCAGTCCCCGGCCGCCCCGCCTCTTCTCCCGCCCGGGTCAGGGCCCTGGAATGTCCCGCTGGTCCCTGGTCCCCGATGCCCTCTGGGCGCGGGCTGGATGGGAGCTCCGGGAGGGGTGCAGTGGACCGTCCATCCCCTTGTCTTCCCGGGACTCAGGCCGCCCGCCGGCCAGGCCTCTGTGCTCAGCCCCAGGGAGGGCAGACGGGAAGGAAGTCACCGTTCCTGTGGCAGGCATGGCCGCAGGTAGCCAGCCGATCAGACCCCAAAGCAGTGTTGTTTGTGAAGTTAGGTGAGCCCGGCCGCAGGGCTCATGGTGAAGCATCGACCTAGGAACCAGGAGGTCAGGGTTCGATGCCCGGTGAGGGCACATCCCTGGGTTGTGGGCTCCATCCCCAGTGGGGGGCGTGCAGGAGGCAGCCGATCCGTGATTCCCTCTCATCATGGATGTTTCTCTCTCTCTCCTCTCCCTTCCTCTCTGAGATCAATATATATATATATACACATATACATATACACATATACATATACACATACACATATACATATACTTAAATGAAAATATAGGCAAACTAATCTTTGGCCAGGAGAGTGCTTGTCCTTGTTGAGGGAGAGGAAAGAGAAATGACCGGAAGTGATAAAAGCCTGGGATTCCGGAATGCTCTCTCTCCTCATCCGGTGCTGGTGATCCGGGCACATTCCCTTGTGAAAAACCTTACCTCGTTGAGGTCCTCATTCACCACCCCGACCAGCGGCTCATGGGTCAATGCTCAGCCACTGAGCCATGCTGGCCCGGCTATATTTTCATTTAAAAAAATTTTTTATTGACGAAACCGTTTGGCTCAGTGGATAGAGCGTCGGCCTGCGGACTGAAGGGTCCCGGGTTCGATTCCGGTCAAGGACATGTGCCTTGGTTGCGGGCACATCCCCAGTGGGAGGTGTGCAGGAGGCAGCTGATCGATGTTTCTCTCTCATCGATGTTTCTAACTCTCTCTCCCTCTCCCTTCCTCTCTGTAAAATATCAATAAAATATATTTTAAAAAATTTTTTTATTGACTGATTTCAGAGAGAAGACAGGGGTGGGCAAACTTTTTGACTCGAGGGCCACCATGGGTTCTTAAACTGGACCGGAGGGCCGGAACAAAAGCATGGATGGAGTGTTTGTGTGAACTAATATAAATTCAAAGTAAAGGAGCGGAGGGGAGAGCAAGAGAACCGGATAGAACAGCCGGATCCGGCCCGCGGGCCGTAGTTTGCCCAAGGCTGGAGAAGAGAGAGGGAGAGAGGGAGATTGATTTTGAGGTGTTGCTCCACGCACTGATGCATTCGTTAGTGGGGTCTTGTGTGCACGGACCGGTGCTCACACCCACTGAGCAGCCTGGCCGGGGCGTGTGCAGGCTGTGCAGGTGGAACCGGGCCCGGCTTGCCTTTGCGTGTGGCTCCTCTCATTAGCCCTCATGTTTAGGAGATTCACGCAGTTGTCGATGTTCCCTTTCATTGCCCTTTAGTGCCGCCTCGGGCCAGTACGACAACATTTACGGGTCCATTTGCTGCTGACGGACACGTGAGCAGCCTCCGCGGCTTCGGACAACTCCGCACGGAGCTGCTACCAGCACGCCTCCTTTTGTTTTTCTTTAGAGCCCGTTTTCACTGATGTCAGGGAGGAAGGGAGAGGGAGAGAGAGAGACAGAAACATCCATGAGGAGAGAGAATCACGGGTCGGCCGCCTCCCGCACGCCCCCCACTGGGGATGATGGAGCCCGCAACCCGGGCCTGTGCCCCGACCGGGGATCGAACCGTGACCTCCTGGCTCCTAGGTCGACGCTCAATCCCTGAGCCACGCCGGCCGGGCTCAACACGCCTGCTGCTGATGGTCACGTCGGTGTGTGTCGGGCAATCCCAGGAGCAGACTGCGGGCCTCGGGGTGTGGCCGTGCCCCGGCTGCTCACAGGAGCCCGATGGCAGAGGTTCCGGTGACAGAAGGGCTCTCGCTCTGCTCCGGATGCCACCACGCCGGGCCCTCGGGCAGCGGCCTCGGAATTGGGTGGGACGCAAACACGCAGCTTGCACAGGCCGCGCCCAGAGCCTGGGTCCCGGGCGGCCCTGGTTGTCACTGGCCTCCTGGGGCCGCGTCCCGTCAAGCGAAGGGCGGCGCTCGACCGTCCCGCTCCGAGGCGCTGCGGTGGTGGGTGGCCTTCCCCTCCCGGACACGCCTGTGGCTGAGGCAGAGCTGAGAGAGGCGCGTCCTGGGCCCAGGGCTTCACCGGCCTTTGGGGGGCCACTCTCTCGGGAGCTGTGTTTGCCCCCACTTTCTCTCTACCCCAGGGGTGGGCAAACTTTTTGACTCGAGGGCCACCATGGGTTCTTAAACTGGACCGGAGGGCCGGAACAAAAGCATGGATGGAGTGTTTGTGTGAACTGATATAAATTCAAAGTAAAGGAGCGGAGGGGAGAGCAAGAGAACCGGATAGAACAGCCGGATCCGGCCCGCGGGCCGTAGTTTGCCCATGGCTGCTAACCGGAGGCCCCAGAGCCCCCGTGGCCCTGTCGCTGTCTCAAGCCCTAGGAGGGCTCTAAGGGAGGATCAGACACACCGGGTCCCCGAGGTCCCAGGGTCCTGGGATGTGGGGGCTTTGCACGCGGACGCTCCCGGTGTGTCCGCTGTTTTTCTGGAACATGGAGTGACCGGGGCGCTGAGAACGGAATCCGATTTGTCAAATGCATATTGAGCACCTACTATGTGTAACCGCCCCCCCCCCCTTAAAGAGGCACCAGGTTGATGGGGCAGGGCAGGGGGCAGGGCGGCTTCCTCTCCCGGACCCAGTTAGTGGGAGAAGCAGGACCCCCGCCATCCATCGCTCCTGGATTTAAGTTCCCTCGGCACCAGGCCTCTCCATCCCTGCACCCCGGGGCCTGCGGGGCGGCCCAGCCTGGGGTCCTGGCCCATTTTGGTGGCAACATGACAACCAGGGAGGCCACCCCACCCTGAAAACAAACAGAAAGGCCCCTCCTCGGCGTGCGCCCCGTCTTGGGAAATTGGCAGCAACCATTTCCGCGGGAGCGCAGGACGATGAAACGGCCCGGAGTTCCGCGCTGAATTAATTGCCCGGTGGAACGGGATCGATCGTGTAACTGGATCATTTACGTGGCCCGTCCGCTGTGATTTAGACGTCCGGCTCGCTCTCCCCCGTCTCCGTCCTGAAAGCAGGCCTGGCCTGTGGGCCGGGGCCACGCAAACAGCCTCCATTAGGTCCGAGTCCCGAGCCTTAAGTGGCCCAAATAGTCGCCTCGGGGCCGGCGATGCGGGGCTGATTGTGGGAAAATTGGAGCAATTTGCCAAAATAAGCCAAGTCCCTCCTCTTATTCTTCGTGTCTCTGCAGGAAAGGACTCCTCAGAAACGGAGTGGAAGTTAAAACACCCTTAAATGACACTCCAGGTCCCGCCCGTGTCACCCCCACCCTCATCGGACACCACGGTCCGGGTGCAGCAGCCGTTCCCAAAGAGGAGCCCCCAGACGTCCCACATTCCCAGGACCGTCCCAGCTGGCCCTCCGCCCGGAGCCCCCCTGCCCCGCCCACGGCCGGAGCAAGTTCAAGTCAATGCCACGGCCCACAATCCTCTGGGGGGGTGGGGGGAGGCCGTCCCGGCTTCCAACATTTTTATCCACTTGCTGCTCTTTATTGGGCACCCCCATGTGTTCCTGTCGGTCCCTCCCCGATCCTCCAGGCTGGGGACCCCTGTCCCCCTACTCTGACCGCACGGGGTTCACTCATCCTCATGGTGCTGCACACCCACCGCTGTCCCCAGGGCCTGCAGGGCACCCGGCGCCCAGAGCTCACACCTGTTTGCAGAATGTCACCCAATGTCACCCAGCCTCCAGGCGCCCACCGTCCAGGGGGCCCCTTCTCAGAGTTAAAACCCCAGGCACTGGGCTCCTGTAGTCCCTTCCCTCCTTCCTTCCCTCCCTTCCTTCCTTCCTTCCTTCCTTCCTTCCTTCCGTCTTTCCTTCCTTCCTTCCTTCCTTCCTTCCTTCCTTCCCTCCCTCCTTCTTCCCTTCCTCCCTTCCTTCCCTCCCTCCCTCCTCTCTCCTTCACTCCCTCCTTCCTTCCCTCCCTCCCTCCCTTCTTCCTCCCTCCCTCCCTCCCTTCCTTCCTCCCTCCTTCCTCCCTCCCTCCTTCCTCCCTTCCTTCCCTCCCTCCTTTCTCCTTCCCTCCTCTCTCTATCCTTCCTTCCTTCCTTCCTTCCTTCCTTCCTTCCTTCCTTCCTTTTCTTTTTTCTTCCCTTTCCTCCTTCCTCCCTTTCCTCCTCCCTCCCTTCTCTCCTCCCCTCCCTCCTCCCCTCCCCCACTCTGCACAGGCCCAGTGAGTTGACTTGGGCTCCTGATCCCCAAAGGTGGGGGCAGGAGGGTGGGCCCTGGGGGGGGGGGGTCATGCAGAAGCCAAGACACCCATCCCGGGGACGGGCTGGAGGGCAGAGGGTGCCACCTGGAGCGTGAATGGTCCCGGCAGCCTGGGCCTGAGGGAAACCGGATGGACGGGGCCGCCTGGGCCTGAGGGAAACCGGATGGACGGGCAGCTATGCACCCAGCGCCTCGTGTTGGTCAGGAAGCTGTTGCTTGGTTGATGTTTCACTGCTCTCCATGGCACGCGTGATGGAGACGGAGCGGGCGCACAGCGGGGGGGGGAGGAGGTGCGTTCCTGCGTGTGCTAACGGGGTAACGCGTCCATTAAACAATGACGATTCCCTGTCTCGGACGCGTGGCCGCAGGAAGGACTATCGCTCACTGAGATGTGATCTGACAAGTCGCAGTCACGGAGCGTCCGGCCATCAGGAGAGGCCCGTTCACACGTTTCCTGTCATTCATTCATTCATTCATTCATTCATTTATTTATTTAAATTTATTTTTTTTTTTAAATTGTTTGAAGTATTACCAATAGTAGTACATATGTCTCCTTTTTTTTTCCCCATTGACCTCCCCCCGGCCTCCCCTTCCCCCCAGTACATGCCTTTACCTGCCCTCCCAGTGTCTTTTATCCATTGGTTATGCTGATATGCATGAGTACAAGCCCTTCAGTTGATCTCTTACAGGCCCCCTCCCCACCAAAACCTCCTCTGCCTTCCCGCTGTAATTTGACAGTCTGTTCAATGCTTCTTTGCCTCTGTATCTATTTTTTCCCCTTTTCTTTCCTTTAAAAAATCTTGCCTCTGCAGACTAGAAGTAAACGTATAATAACAAAAAATGTTTGAGTCCCAATTTCAATGTCCAACAGTTCTGAGTCCCCGTTTCAATGTCAAACAGTTCCTTCTGTGTACATGTCAGCAATGATATCTGGATGGTGGGCCCATGGTGGCGATGCAGGTCCGACCCTCTCTGGTTTGGTCCTGGGCAACCTGCCGCGTCACACAGCCGCTGACTGCTAGCGTGGCCAGGCGTCGTCAGCGTCTCCCACGTTTCCCGTCATTTAAACCAGCGGGAAAGGGATCGCCGTGAAGTCATCGGGGAGCCTCAGGCCTGCGCCAGGCCAGGCGGGCTCCGTGGCGGCCCAGCCCGTGCACGGGGCGGGGGCAGTGGGGGAGGGTCACGGTTCCCTGACCTTGAGAGTGAGACAGTCAAGGCACTGGGGGAGGCAGACGCCTAACCAGCGCCGCTCACGGGACCCTGTGTGCCAGGCTCTGGACCAGGGGTGGGCAAACTTTTAGACTCGAGGGCCACCATGGGTTCTTAAACTGGACCGGAGGGCCGGAACAAAAGCATGGATGGAGTGTTTGTGTGAACTAATATAAATTCAAAGTGTGAACTAATATAAATTCAAAGTAAACATCATTACATAAAAGGGTACGGTCTTTTTTTTTTTAATTTCAATAGTTTTATTCATTTCAAACATTTTAACAAGAAGAATGTAAACACTAATTATTATAATTTGAAATTTCAAAAAATGGAGGAATCATAGCACAATAACATACCTTCTATTGAAGATGGCAAAGGCAAAATAAAATTGCCTAACAAAGGAAAGGTACAAAAGCCTTTCAAATTAAACTTAAATATAAGAAAGTAATTTAAAACTAAAACAAATAGAGAAGAACAAAATGTGTAAACAGTAAATTAAACATTTTCTTTAGTGCAACTTCCAAATTATGCCCAGGACGTAGATGTAGATGGCAATGTAGACTGGGTTGAAAGGTTTTTGGTCTTTAAAACATCCACTTCAGTGGGAACAGTGTTGTTGGTCTCCTTTTTGGCTAATGCTCTGATCCTGTGCTCTCCAGGGGCGTGTCTCCCTCCATCACCACGACAACGTGCCTACGCATTCCCAGGGTGATGTCAGGGGACGCGTCCGCAGGCATTCCAAGGAGCCTCTGGAAGATGGGGAGGTTGTTCCTTCTACTGAATGGGGATATAAACCCGCCCGCTCAGAAGAAGGAGCTGCGGCCGTGTTTCCCGACGTTGCCATGTTAACACTGCTGCTGGTGAAGGAGCGGAGGGGAGAGCAAGAGAACCCTCCGCTCTTTCGGCTCCGCGGGCCGGATAGAACAGCCGAACGGGCCGGATCCGGCCCGCGGGCCGTAGTTTGCCCACGGCGGCTCTGGACTGAACTTGACCTTGAGCCTAAACCTCGAAGGAACCCTGCTGTGACCCAAGGCTCCTGCTGCGAGTTCTTCTCGTGGAAAATGCGTTTTTGTGGTTCCAGAGAGGAAAGGGGAGGGAGAGGGAGAGACATCACCAGCGAGAATCAGGGGCCGGCTGCCCCCTGCGCGCCCCCGACTGGGGATGGAGCCTGCGACCAGGCCTGTGCCCTCCCCTCCTGGCTCACACGGAGGGGCCGCCCCCTCGCTTCTGTGGGCACACAGGTCGCAGGCAGGGAGGAGCGAACAGATACCCGTTCCTGCACAACGGGGGGGGGGGGGGGGGAACGGCTTGGGGAGGTTTTGTCCCTGTGGGAACAGCTGGGAAGGAGGGTAGGGAAGGTCAGAGGCATCCGATGGGAGAGGGAGGACGGGAACGGCGAGGAAGCTCGTGGAAAATTCTGGAAAAGGGCGTTAGGCTCGTGGCGAGGTTCCGCGCCTCGCGTGAAGATGGCCTTCAGTTCGGACGTCAGTGTACGAGGCAGAAACACGGTGGAGTGAGCCTGTGCGACCTCACGAGAGAGGCGGGCCCTGTAAGCCGTCCGCGGGCAAGTCCAGAAGACTCCACTGACTTCGACGAACAAACGGGAACTTGATTCCTTTTCAAAAGACACCTGGTTCCGCCCTGACCGGTGTGGCTCAGTGGATAGAGCGTCGGCCTGCGGACTGAAGGGTCCCAGGTTCTATTCCGGTCAAGGGCATGTACCTTGGTTGCGGGCACATCCCCAGTCGGGGGTGTGCAGGAGGCAGCTGATGGATGTTTCTCTCTCATCGATGTTTCTGACTCTCTATCCCTCTCCCCTCCTCTCTATAAAAAATCAATAAAATGTATTTTTTAAAAAAATGGTGTTTATGGCCCTGGCTGGTTTGGCTTGGTGGATAGAGCATCGGCCTGCAGACTGAAGGGTCCCGGGTTCGATTCCAGGCAAGGGCACAGGTCTGGGTTGTGGGCTCCATCCCCAGTAGAGGGCGTGCAGGAGGCAGCCGATCCATGATTCTCTCTCATCATAGATGTTTCTCTCTCTCTCTCCCCCTCTCCCTTCCTCTCTGATATCAATAAAAAATGTTTTTTAAAAATGGTGTGTATGAGGTTCTTTTGAATGACAAGAAAAAGTACTCATGATACATCTTAACCCCCCAAAAAAATCTTGTTACAAAGCATGGCATGGCACAGCTTTGTAAAAACACTGTGTATGTTTGTATAGGGGTGAAGCCTTGAAAAATATAATACAACGCCCACCATCCATTCCCTAATGATGGGATTAGGGCACTTTTGTTTTACTCTTTGCACTTCTGTGTACTTTTCAAATTCTCCACAGTAAGCAAATACCTTCATAATCAGAAAAAACACTCTACCTTCTTACAACAGCAACGTGCGCGGGAAATAAAACATGGCAAGGAACGTCGTCTGAGGCTAAAGTATTGCAGCTCTTGGTAACAAATCACAGCGCACACACACACGGGTTAGTGTGGGCTTCTGTTAACCACCGATTTACTTTGGGATCGAAGGACAAAATGACTCGTTTATGTGAACAAGTGATAGTGGGTTGGAAATCCGCCCCCTGGTGAGGTGGGTGGGGTAAGAACAGAGTAAGCTGGCCGAAACCGGTTTGGCTCAGTGGATAGAGCATCGGCCTGCGGACTGAAGGGTCCCGGGTTCGATTCCGGTCAAGGGCATGTACCTTGGTTTCGGGCACATCCCCAGTGGGAGGTGTGCAGGAGGCAGCTGATGGATGTCTCTCTCTCATCGATGTTTCTAGCTCTCTATCCCTCTCCCTTCCTCTGTAAAAAAATCAGTAAAATATATTAAAAAAAAAAAAAAAGAACAGAGTAAGCTGGCGGTGCCCTGAGGAGGCTGTGTTCAGGCACGCAGCGGCATCCCCCCAGCGCCCCTTCCCCACTCCCCCCCATCCCCCGGGGATTTCAGCCGAGCGCCAACTAACCGGACGTGGGCTATGTGTGTGGAATAGTTACCACTATTGTGAAGGCATGGTGCTTCCCCGCTAAGTAAATGCACAGTGGGATTTGGGATTTGTCTCATTTTAAAACTGGTGACCTCATAGTCTTTTTAAAAATAAGTTAAAGTGATCCCAGAGGGTGTGGCTCAGTGGTTTGAGCATCGACCCAGGAACCAGGGGGTCAGGGTTCGATTCCCAGTCAGGGCACAGGCCCCGGATTTCAGGCTCGGTCTCCAGTGGGGGGCGTGCGGGAGGCAGCCGACCCACGATTCTCTCTCATCATGGATGTTTCTACCTGTCTTTCCCTCTCCCTCCCTCTCTCTGGACTCAATAAAAACATATCAAAAATAAAATAATTAAAGTGAATGGGGCTTGCTTTGGGTGGGTTTGTTCTCTGGCAGAAGCAAGAGCCAGAACTGGGTTTACTTCCCTTTCACTGGACGTGAGAGAACCGTGAGAGGAGGAAGGCTGTCTGCTCCGCTCCCCCCTCCCCCCCCCCCCCCCGCCCGTGGACAGGTGGACAGGTCGCAGCCCCGACAGGCAGGGAGGCCAGACGGCGCGGGCGCTGTGCTCACGGCTCCGGCCTGTGTGGCCTGGGGAGGTGCCCTCCTGGCACGGCGCGAGGGGGCCCTCGGAAGGGGCAGTGGGACTGGGTGCAGAGAAAATCTTTGGGAGGACACGGGCCCATTCTAGATGGGACGGGCAGGAAGGCTAGAGACCCGGCTCAGGCAAAAGCAGGGGCCACGTGAATGCAGCCAGCACGGAGCCCCAAGGGCTGCCCCGGACGTGCTGGGGCGGCGTGGCCGCTGGAGGGGTCCCCCCAGGAGCCTCCACGGCACCTCCCCAACAGGGCACCAGCCTCCCCAGCAGGGCACCAGCCTCCCCGGGGGCCTCCGCGGGCACCTCCCCAGCAGGGCACCAGCCTCCCCAGCAGGGCACCAGCCTCCCCGGGGGCCTCCGCGGGCACCTCCCCAGCAGGGCACCAGCCTCCCCGGGGAACAGCCAGGGACTCGTAACTGCCTGCTCTTCCCAAGACACATCTCCCCCTCCAGCATCTTGGACCTGATTGGTCAAGCCCAGGTCACATGCCACACTCCAGCTGCCAGGCGTGGGAGGACCCGAGGTTCCCCCACCTTGTATCTGTAGGGGTCCCCCACCTTGTATCTGTAAGGTTCCCCCACCTTGTATCTGTAAGGTTCCCCCACCTTGTATCTGTAGGGGTCCCCCCACCTTTGTATCTGTAGGGGTCCCCCCACCTTGTATCAGTAGGGGTCCCCCCACCTTGTATCTGTAGGGGTCCCCCACCTTGTATCTGTAGGGGTCCCCCCACCTTGTATCTGTAGGGGTCCCCCCATCTTTGTATCTGTAGGGGTCCCCCCACCTTGTATCTGTAGGGGTCCCCCACCTTGTATCTGTAGGGGTCCCCCCAGCTTTGTATCTGTAGGGGTCCCCCACCTTGTATCTGTAGGGGTCCCCCACCTTGTATCTGTAGGGGTCCCCCACCTTGTATCTGTAAGGGTTCCCCCACCTTGTATCTGTAGGGGTCCCCCAGCTTTGTATCTGTAGGGGTCCCCCACCTTGTATCTGTAGGGGTCCCCCACCTTGTATCTGTAGGGGTCCCCCACCTTTGTATCTGTAGCCGGAGCAAGGCTCCCACGTCCAGGACCCTGCTCTGGCGGGAGCTCCCGGTGGGGCTGGAGTTCTCACGTGGGGTGGGCAAAGCCCAGCGAATGCCTCCTGCACGATCTCCCCGTGGCGTGGGGAGCCTTCCGTGGGAGAGGAACAGGCCGCCCTGGCACAGCGGGCACAGCCTGGCTCACCGGCGTCCGCTGTGTGATGGCGATGATGGCGGTAGCGTGTGCTGCCGTTAATCGTAGCTGCACGGAGACCTGGACTTGGCCAACGGGGTGATGCCGCCAGGAGCTCCGACTCCTGGGGGCGCGACCCCAGCTTTGGACAGAGCCCGAGATGGCGCTGGCTAACAGAATGCTAAAGCGGCAGCTTTGCCTGAGAAGCAGTCCACTCAGAAGGAAGAATAGCCAGTAACACCTGATTAATAAGGATGCAATCAATGACCGATATCGGCAAGCACGGGCGTGCACTGTGCTCACAGAATGGGTGTGCGGCTGTCTTTGTTTGTATTTTTTTTTTAATATATTTTATTGATATTTTACAGAGAGGAAGGGAGAGCGATAGAGAGTCAGAAACATCGATGAGAGAGAAACATCGATCAGCTGCCTCCTGCACACCCCTCACTGGGGATGTGCCCGCAACCAATGTACGTGCCCCTGACCGGAATCGAACCTGGGACCCCTCAGTCTGCAGGCCGACGCTCTATCCACTGAGCCACACCGCCTTTGGCTGTTTGTTTGTATTGAACCTCAGTTGTTGAGAGTGTCACAGGTGTCCCCCCGCCCCGTTCCCGCCCTGCCCCAGGCCTTTCCCACCCTGGTGTCTGAGTCCAAGGCCAGGCCTTTGGTTAATCTCTTCCCACACCCCTCACCGCTCCCCTCTGAGGTCCCTCAGTCTGCTCCATGCTTCCATGCCTCCGATTCTAACTTATTCACCAGTTTTTTTTGTTCATTCGTTTCTTGTTCGGTTATTTTGGTTTTTAGGTTCAATTGTTTTTTTTGTGTGTGTATGTGTGTGTGTTTTTTTAAAATATATTTTATTGATTTTTTACAGAGAGGAAGGGAGAGGGATAGAGTTAGAAACATCGATGGGAGAGAAACATCATTCAGCTGCCTCCTGCACACCTCCTATTGGGGACGTGCCTGCAACCAAGGTACATGCCCTTGACCGGAATCGAACCCGGGACCCTTCAGTCTGCAGGCCGACGCTCTATCCACTGAGCCACACCGGTCAGGGCTCAATTGCATTTATTGTCATTTTACTGTTCATATCTTTTTTTTATCTTTCTCTTACCCCCCTCCTACCTCCCGCCCTTCTTCCTCTTCTTAAAAAGCACCCTTTGGCCGAAACCGGTTTGGCTCAGTGGATAGAGCATCGGCCTGCGGACTGAAGGGTCCCGGGTTCGATTCCGGTCAAGGGCATGTACGTTGGTTGCGGGCACATCCCCAGTGGGAGGTGTGCAGAAGGCAGCTGATGGATGTTTCTCTCTCATCGATGTTTCTAGCTCTCTATCCCTCTCCCTTCCTCTCTGTAAAATATCAATAAAATATATTAAAAAAAAAAAAGCACGCTTTGACATTTCATGTGATGGTGTGGCTGTCTTTGGATGATTCTGGAAGAAGAGGTATTTGGGGCAGAGGCTGCTGGGTGTCTCTCTCAGCATCCGTCCCCTCCTCCTGGTAGCAGACCCCGCCCCATCGCCCCATCGTAGGCGTCCCCTGCCGCTGCGGGAAGGAAGGGCTCCTTGCAGGGGGGAATGGCCTGCCTTAGCCAGCAGGCCCCAACAGGCCCAACAGGCCCCAACAGGCCCCAACAGGCCCCAAAAGGCCCCAACAGGCCCCAAAAGGCCCCAATAGGCCCCAACAGACCCCAACAGGCCCAACAGGCCCCAACAGGCCCCAACAGACCCCAACAGGCCCAACAGGCCCCAACAGGCCCCAACAGGCCCCAACAGGCCCAACAGGCCCCAATAGGCCCCAACAGGCCCAATAGGCCCCAACAGGCCCCAACAGGCCCCACAGGCCCCAACAGGCCCCACAGTCCCCAACAGGCCCCACAGGCCGAGGCGGGGTGTGAACGTCTGGGATGTGCGTGAGGCCTGTGTTCTGTGCAGCCCGAGGCAGCCCTGCCCAGCACAGCCCTCGTCTCTTCTCTCTCATGGCCGGTGGCTCATCCGGCGGTGCCTGGCTTAGGGCTCTGGGCGTTTAGTGGGGGTCTCGGAAGACACCACGTGGGTTTTTCTGGAAAAAATACTTAGGAGTGGAGTTGCTGGGTCACAGGGTACAGCTGTGGTTACGTTCATACGGAACTGCCAAGCAGTTTTCAACTTATTTCACAGGCTTTTGCCTTAAATCTGCTTTTTTTGTGAAGGCCTGGGGGCGGGGATGGGGGCGGGCTAGAAGGAGGTCAATGGGGGCAAAGGGGGGACACAGGTAATACTCTCAACAATAAAGATTAAAAAAATAAATCTGATTTTTTAATTTTTTTAATGAAAAGCTTTTTTAAAAAAAATATATTTTATTGATTTTTTTTTACAGAGAGGAAGGGAGAGGGATAGAGAGTTAGAAACATCGATGGCAGAGAAACATCGATCAGCTGCCTCCTGCACTCCTACTGGGGATGTGCCCGCAACCAAGGCACATGCCCCTGACCGGAATTGAACCCGGGACCCTTCAGTCCACAGACCGACGCTCTATCCACTGAGCCAAACCAGTTAGGGCATGAAAAGCTTTTTTTTGTAATGTATTTTTATTGATTTCAGACAGGAAGGGAGAGGGAGAGAGAGATAGAAACATCAATGATGAGAGGGAATCATGGATCAGCTGCCTCCTGCACGCCCCACACTGGGGTTTAAGCCCACAACCCGGGCATGCACCTTGGCTGGGAATCGAACCCGGGACCCTTCAGTCCACAGGCCAACACTCTATCCACTGAGCCAAATCGGCCAGGGAAAAAAATCTGATTTTTTAAAAGAAACTAATTGTGAAAGTCCTGTTTTATTTAGAGGAGGTTCAACAATGGCCTTGCGGGTGACTTTGCGGGTGACCTTGTGGGTGACCTTGTGGGTGACCGGCTGTGGGACACGTAGTTCCTTAGGCCCCGAAGGTCAGGCTTGAGATCTGCAGTGGATGAAGGGCTCCTGTCCCCCCAGATCCGTAGGTGGAAGCCCTACCCCCAGTGGGATGTGCTGGAAGGCGGGGCCTTTGGGGGTGACCAGCGTGGATGAGGCCACGAGGATGGGGCCCCTGGATGGGATGAGTGCCCTCCCGTGGCGAGGAGACAGCCAGCTGCGTCCCTGCCGCGTGAGGACCAGCTGGAAGGAGGTGGCCTCCCCACCACTGGCCCCCTGGTCTCGGGCCTCCCGCCTCCAGAACAGGGAGAACTACGTGTGCGAGGTTCAGCCACCGTCTATCCCAGCCGTGGGCAAACTACGGCCCGCGGGCCGGATCCGGCCCGTTTGGCTGTTCTATCCGGCCCGTGGAGCCGAAAGAGCGGAGGGTTCTCTTGCTCTCCCCTCCGCTCCTTTACTTTGAATTGATATTAGTTCACACACACACTCCATCCATGCTTTTGTTCCGGCCCTCCGGTCCCGTTTAAGAACCCATGGTGGCCCTCGAGTCAAAAAGTTTGCCCACCCCAGGTGCTATTTGCTGTCAGCGTACCCCGCACAGATGACTCAGCCTCAACGAGAATGCGCTCCTTCAGCTCTCACGCGGCCGACAACCCTAGTACCCCCACCCCGGGCTGCTGCTGGGACGGAGTGAGGTGCTCTTGGTGGAAACGCCTGGCACATCAGGCCTGCCCGTCATCGCCACGTTGGCTTTACGATGAGGGGCTCTGGGGTAGCGGTCGGCAAACTCATTCGTCCACAGAGCCAAATATCAACAGCACAACGACTGAAATGTCTTTGGAGAGCCAAATGTTTTAAACTTAAACTTCTTCGAACGCCACTTCTTCAACATAGACTCGCCCAGGCCGTGGTATTTTGTGGAAGAGCCACACTCAAGGGGCCAAAGAGCCGCATGTGGCTCGCGAGCCGCAGTTTGCCGACCATTGCTCTGGGGAATAAGGCGGCCCTTGTGCCCTACCGGAGAGCCGTCCGTCACCACATGTCGTAAGTTGCAGAGATGAGCCCCTTCCAGGGGGTTGGCGTTCCTGCTGGAGTCGCTGACACGTCCCGGAGCCACTCAGCAGGCGGGGAGGCCGCGGGCAGCGTTCGTGTTTCATGAGCAGCGTCGGGCGGGGGTGCTCCCGCTCTGGCCGAAGCCAATTCTGTGCCGTGTGTTGGTGCTCCGCGGCGCGCAAACCAGGAATGTTACAGGCCCTGGGGTAGGGTGGGGAGGGGGGCCTAGAAGGCAAGCAATCCCGCAAGTCCACGTTGGGTTCTCCAGCAGAGAAAGCAGCCGTCCCCGCCCAGCGTCTCTGAAGCTCCACCAGGAGCATGGGGAGCCCCAGACGCCGCCGACGGCACCCGGGGAGCCGCCCCCACTTCGCGGGAGGTGACCCGTCCCGTCCAATTCTGAGCACGTGCCCAGCTCCTCGCCGCCTTCCGAGCGGCAAATAAATGCGGGGAAATAGCTTGGCATGAGTGAGGGCGGGCGACCAAGGAGTGTCGCTGTTTCGAGGGGTCAGTTTGGGGACTCCATGGCACTTGTGAAATTGCTGAGTCGGTGACCCCGCGGAGACCCGGCCGGCCTCCCCGCTGACCTGGGGCATTGCCGCCACAGAGGAATTCACGTCCCTCAGTCTGGTTGCCCCCTATAGCCAGCGGGAGCCTGGTGCCCCCCCCCCCGAGGGCCCGGGGGAGGGTGGGGTGCAGACCCACCCGCTCCTGCCTCCCAAGTCTCTGGCGACGTGGCTCAGGGGTGAGCATCGCCCTAGGAACCAGGAGGTCACAGTTCGGTTCCCAGCCAGGGCACAGGCCCGGGTTGTGGGCCCCCGTCTGGCGGTGCCTCCGCTGGTCCCCGCTGTCCCGGAGCCTGGCCGGCTCCATGGGGTCTCTGCCTGGAGCTCGGGAGTCTAGAAAGATTCATTCCGGAGCCTCGGGCAGGGCTGTGAGGCTCTCCTTCCTTTAATTCACATTTTAATTAAGAAAGTCACCCTTTGGTGAAATTGCAAAATTCTTGTACTTAAGAATCAATAAAATGTGCAGCGTCTAAAATGAGATGAATAACGGCCCCGCTGTCTATTTTGGGCGCAATTATTTATTCATCGGAGAAAACCAGCTGCTGAGCCGCCGTCCGTCACGAGCGGAGACACTTCCCTCAATTCTGTTGTTAAAAGCCCTCCGTCGCTCCGCCTGGTGTTAAATATAAGAAGCAGGAGGTTCATTCTGCACCTGCATACATTTTAAATAAGAACTCCCACATTATCTTGTCCATTTAAAATAATTGTATGGGAACGGGAAGAAATATGAGCCCGTGGAAGCCGCAGTCTGCCGCGCCCAAGCGACGGGAGAGCCGAGCCGCGGCTGTTTAAAATTCATGGAGGCCGAGCAAGACGGATCGCAAGACGCTCCTTCCCAGGACCGTGGAGCCTCCAGGCGGGGCTGAGGCCTGGCCGGGGCTCAGCCAAGACCTCAGATGCAGCAAGAATCTGAGCGCATCACTGCCTCGGCCTGGACAGGGCCTGGGCAGGGACAGGGCCTGGGCAGGGACAGGGTCCGGGCAGGGACAGGGTCCGGGCAGGGACAGGGCCCGGGCAGGGACAGGGGCTGGGCAGGGACAGGGCTTGGGCAGGGACAGGGTCCGGGCAGGGACAGGGCCTGGGCAGGGACGGGGGCTGGGCAGGGACAGGGGCTGGGCAGGGACAGGGGCTGGGCAGGGACAGGGCCCGGGCAGGGACAGGGTCCGGGCAGGGACAGGGTCCGGGCAGGGACAGGGCCTGAGCAGGGACAGGGCCTGGGCAGGGACAGGTCCGGGCAGGGACAGGTCCGGGCAGGGACAGGGCCTGGGCAGGAACAAGGTAGAAACATGTGCCACGCCGGCACAGCCATGGGTGAGCCTGAGGCGGGGGGGGGGGGGGGGGGGCGGTGAAGGATTTAGAAAAGACAGACAAGAGAAGAAAGCTGGGGCTAGGAGGGACGCTGCTCTCTGATGGAGACAGCGCCACGGCCTGCAGGCCGAGTCTTCGTTTTATAGCCAGATCCCACGAGGCCAAGGAAGGGCGTGGTCACTACGTTCTCTCGGGCTTCGAATCTGCTCACTTACAGGCCCCTGATCCAGCTTTGTCTACTGGCTGCACCTCCCGCAGCCCACATCACTCAGCCACGTGGGCCCACAGGTTCGGACGATAAGGTCAAGCCTACAACCACAGCCTTTGGCTGTAACTGTGCTGGGACTTGCACGTGGCTTTGCCATGAGAGGATCGTGCCCTCTCATTAGCCCAGGCTTGAACCTGTCCGAACGCTGTAGCCGCTCTCCACAGAGACAGGGACAGAGTCCGGGCAGGGACAGGGTCTGGGCAGGGACAGGGTCCGGGCAGGGACAGGGTCTGGGCAGGGACAGGGTCCGGGAAAGGACAGGGTCCAGGTAGGGTCAGGGTCTGGCAGGGACAGGACAGGGTCTGGGCAGGGACAGAGCCTGGGCAGGGATAGAGCCTGGGACAGGGACAGAGCCTGGGCAGGGCAGGGCCTGGGCAGGGACAGGGTCCAGGCAGGGACAGGGCAGGGCCTTGGCAGGACAGGGTCCGGGCAGGGACAGGGTCCAGGCAGGGACAGGGTCCAGGCAGGGACAGGGTCCGGGCAGGGACAGGGTCCAGGCAGGGACAGGGTCCAGGCAGGGCAGGGCCTGGGCAGGGACAGGGTCCAGGTAGGGCAGGGCCTGGGCAGCGTTGATCCCCCGGACCCTTGCGCTGCATGGACCCGGAGGCCTGGCCGGGAAGGAGAAGACCCGTGTCCCGGTTCAGGGTGTGGGCCGGACCCATCCCCGAGGCTGGGAACCTGCTTTCGAACCAGCCGCTCAGGGGGTCTCCCGTGCTCCCGGATTTGGGGACCACAGCCCCGACCACGGGGTCAGCTGCCTGAGGACGGGGCTCAGTGCGCTCTCGTTCGAACCCTCCCACCTTCCACCCAGGCCGCCGGGAGGGAGCCTGTCCTCAGGAGGGTGGCTAAGGGTCGACGTTCACAACCTTCCCCGGCCTCGGTGTCCCCAGAGTTGCGTGTCCCCGGGTCGCGCCAGGAAAGACGCCCCCGATGGGCAAAGAGCTCCTGGAACAAGGCGTTTCCACGCGGGTGCAGACACCAGAGGGGCCGGGACCCGCTTGTACTTTTCCCTGCAGGTGAGCCTGCACCTGTCTCCACGTGCCCGCGGCTCCCGGAGCCCCCGCCCCGCCCCTCCCCTCCCCTTTACACTGTTAACCCCTCTGTGCAGCCTGTTAGCTGTTAACCTTGACCTGTGGGGCTGCCTGACGGTGACCTGCTGGCAGCATGTAAGGCTGGGATACTCAGGCCTCACCTCTGAGCTTGCCCTGGGGGCCGGGGGTGGGGGAAGGCACTTTCTCCTAAATCCGTCATTTTGAATATCAGTCAGAGACGCGGCCCATGGAGAGTATTTTTGGCTCCACAAAGCGAGCCGATTCATAATACATGAGGCAGCACGGCTCCTGCCTCCACGCCGCGCCTGGGAGCGGAGCTCTCCCCGCCGGGTCCTGCGATGGGAGAGTCTGTGTTGATCACACCGCCACCTACGGACCGCCTGCCGCGGGCCACGCACACGCACCAGGGCAGACCCTCAAAGACCCCGCTGAGCCGGCCCGTGTGGCTCCGGGGTTGAGCGTCGACCTCGGAACCAGGAGGCCAGGGTTCGATTCCCGGCCAGGGCACGTGCCTGGGTTGCAGGCTTGACCCCCCAGGAGGGGGCGTGCAGGAGGCAGCCGATCCGTGATTCTCTCTCATCACGGATGTTTCTTTTTTTTATTTTTTATTTTTTAAAAATATATTTTATTGATATTTCACAGAGAGGAAGGGAGAGGGATAGAGAGCCAGAAACATCGATGAGAGAGAAACATCGATCAGCTGCCTCCTGCACACCTCCCACTGGGGATGTGCCCGCAACCAAGGTACATGCCCTTGACCGGAATCGAACCCGGGACCTTCCAGTCCGCAGGCCGACGCTCTATCCACTGAGCCAAACCGGTTTCAGCTCATCACGGATGTTTCTGTCTCTCTCCCTCTCCCTGCCTCTCTGACATCAATAAGAAACATACAGAGTATGTATTTTTAAAAAGACCCCGCTGAAGCAGGCACCTCTGCCCCATTTTCAGATGGGAAAAACGAGGCTCCGAGGGGCGAGGCAGTTTGACGAAGGTCGCCCAGCTCTTGGGTGCCTGCCTCTAGCTCTTGGACTCTCAGTTCTGCAAAGAAGCCAGCAACAGCCTTGGGCAAACTACGGCCTGCGGCCCGGATCCGGCCCGTTCGGCTGTTCTATCCGGCCCGCGGAGCCGAAAGAGCGGAGGGTTCTCTTGCTCTCCCCTCCGCTCCTTTACTTTGAATTTATATTAGTTCACACAAACACTCCATCCATGCTTTTGTTCCGGCCCTCCGGTCCAGTTTAAGAACCCATTGTGGCCCTCGAGTCAAAAAGTTTGCCCACCCCTGAGCCAGCATCCTCTCAGTCCCGTTTGCCAGCCTAGAGATACGAGAACGTGGTGGGGGCATCGCCGTCTCAAATCCCTGTGAGTATCCCTGGGGCGCACCATTTTAGTGAGGTGTCCCCTGGCGGGGGGGGGGGGGGACCCTAGGCCCCTCTGTCACCCGCCTGAGCAGGACCTACCACCTGTGTTGCCTGGGACAGCCCTGGTTGTAGCACGGAAAGTCCCAGGGGGACGGGGACGGGGCTGGGGGGGGGGGGGTCGCTTACCTGGCCAGCGACACGCTGCTTCCGAGCTTTGGGGTTCCAGGGGGGAAGGGGACCGTGCCGCCTGCCGCACAGGAGGTGTGCCACGGGCCTGGGCTGACCCACTTAGGTGGCGCCGGGACCCCAGGGAAGCACATCGGAGGGGGGGACAGGGCCTGCGGAAGGGAGGCTGGGCACGGGGACCCAGCAGGGCTTGCCCTGAGAGAGCGCACCTTGAGCCCGTCCTGGCGCCCTGCTGCCTGGGCCCCAGCCCCGCCCACCTCCTGGTACGTGGCAGCTTCACGCGCCCCAGCCCCGCCCACCTCCTGGTACGTGGCAGCTTCACGCGCCCCAGCAGGCTGGGGATTGTGTCCTCCGTGAGCCCCACTGCGTATCCCCGGCGCCTAGGAGGGTGCTGTGCGCTCCGGTGGGCTCTCCACGCTCTGTGACTGGATGGATGGATGGATGGATGGATGGATGGATGGATGGATGAACGATGGGCTCCCCACTGTTATCGAGGAGCAGCACTAGGTGGGCTGCTGGGGGGCCATGAAGGGTCCCCCTAACCCAGGAAGGTGACTGACAGGCCACCTTGGCTACTCCAGAGCCCGCCCTCCGTCCGTGCCACCTGGCGGCCGGGGTTCTGGGTGGCATTTCTCTCCACAGAATACAAGCCCCTGCCCCTCCTGGATCTAGGAGGCTGCCTCCCTGCCCTGGCACGGGGTGGGTGACCCATCAGGCCTCTTCTTTTTTCTTCCTTTTTAAAATATATTTTTATCGATTTCAGAGAGGATGGGAGAGATAGAAACATCCATGATGAGAACCATGGATCAGCTGCCCTCTGCACGCCCCCACTGGGGACCTAGCCCGCAACCAGGGCATGCGCCCTTGACCGGAATTGAACCCGGGACCCATCAGTCCGCAGGCCGAGGCTCTATCCGCGGAGCCAAATCGGCCAGGGCTCAAGGCCTCTTCTGTTTGAGGCTGGATTGGGTACCGGGCTTGATCCTCCGATGCCTCCGCCTGTGTCATAGAACGGGGGACGGAAGCCTGCCTGCCTGGCCCCCACGTCCAGAGCTGGTGAACAGCCCGGCCCGGCCCCGGGCAGCTGCGAGGGCTCAGCTCGGCAGAACTCACGGCGAACGCGGGACGAGACGCCGGCACAGGCCTGATCCACGCGGAGGCCCAACTGCGACGTTCCCAACTTTTTAACATTTATGTAGAAGTTTGCCCCGTGCTTTGGTCCCATTTTATGGTTAGTCTAAGGCTGGTCTGAAAGATAATATATTGCGACTGTTATATTATTTATTTTCGAGCCGACGTATTGATTATCGCGCGCTGAAGATGACAAATGGCGTCTGCGCGGGGCACGGTCAGCGGGTTCTATTAAAGAAATGATAGTATTGCTCCTGGATTGTTAAAAGGTTCAGTTTAGGTTCTTTATAGTTTATATCCATCACTATTTAATGACCAAATGATGAAAAATCTGAGCCGTGGGGACCATTTTTTTCGGTTGGAGTTTTATGTGTAAGCAGTTAGCAAAATAAGATACTCCATTCTGGTGGGGGAGCGGGGTGGCGGCGAGGGGAGCGCGTGCGGTTTTACTTCTCCAGATTTAACCAGCTGTCATCATTAATGTCGCAGGTATTTAGCCGAGAGGAGGACGCTGAGAAAGGAGCGTGCGGCCAGGCCAGGGAGGAACCCGGAGACGCCCCAGCCAGGGCTCCGGCTGGGAGGGTCCCGCTGGCTCCAGGCTGGATTGTGACCGGCTGGTTCCCGTGGCCGTGGGGGTGAGGGGCTGGGGCTCGCGCCGGGGAGCAAGGACTGGCCCCCCCTGGGATCAGCTTCCCCTGCTGGCTAGACAGGGCCCTATGGGAGGCGTCCCAAGCAGAGAGGGGACAGCGGATGGGCTGTCTGCGGTCAGAGGTCGCCAGGCAACCTGTGGGAAGGGGCTGTGACGGACACTCTCCGAGGGGCTCGGGGAGGCTGAGTGGGTGGCCGGGCATCGCGTGCCCCGAGCTCGGCCTTGGCACTTTGTGTGTCTGCTGGTGACTGGCTGCTGTGACGTGGGGCCTCCCCACGGCCTGCGGTGGCCTCAGGTAGCCAGGGCCCTGCAGGGGGAGAGCAAGCACTGGGCAGGCTGCCGGGGGCGGGAGGCCCTCAGGGAGGAGGCCGCCTCCGATCCTCAGCTGCTAGGTCTTAGCCGGGAGGCGTCCCCGTGCTGGGCCCTCCCCTCTCCCCCCACGGCACCAGACCGGGCTTCTAAGGGGCTGGCTCGGCTTGGAGCCACCCAGGACCCCCTCTAACCTTCTGGGACCCCGAGCCTGGCTCCGCAGGACGGGAGCCAATTAGGGGCCAAGTGTCCGGGCACGGGGGAGAGGGGCAGGGTCACGAGATTGGAAGCTCAGATCTGGTCACCTAACCTGATCCCGTTTTCCCTGGCACCAGCCGAACGACAGTTCCCGGCCCTCTTTGCAGTTCCCCGGGGCCTGCCACCCTTGGCTGTCTGTGCTTTGTGGAGCCAGGACCACTGGAGTCCAGACCAAATTAGAATGTAGGGAGCCTTTATTGCCGGCCGGCGACTGTCCCCTCTCCACGCAGGGAGGTCAGAGAGCAGCCCCGACCCTTTGTGTCTGACCTTATTTAAACCCATTCACCACATCCTGTTTTTGCAGAGCAAACAGTCTAAAACAGGGGTGGGCAAACTTTTTGACTCGAGGGCCACAATGGGTTCTTAAACAGGACCGGAGGGCTGGAACAAAAGCATGGATGGAGTGTTTGTGTGAACTAATATAAATTCAAAGTAAAGGAGCGGAGGGGAGAGCAAGAGAACCCTCCGCTCTTTCGGCTCCGCGGGCCGGATAGAACAGCCGAACGGACCGGATAGACGGCCCGCGGCCCGTAGTTTGCCCATGGCTGGACTAAAACAATTTAAAACAAAGCAATTCTGTCCAATTAAAAAATACACCTGGCATGGCATTGAGAGTATGAGCATATCTAGTCTCTGGCCTACAAGGTCAGACAGCTAAGTTTATCTTCCTCATTATTCATGCAGGCTAACGCAGGCTGGAAAGCAAAGTTGGAATAAGAGTCCGTCTAAAAAAAACAGCAGAGAATTCCAAACAGTAGCTTTACAAAATAGGGGTTAGCCTTCTCACCAGGAGGAAGCACGCTCAGAAATTCCCACTCTCCACAACACTCCACACTCGATCCTCTGGTTCTTCCTCCCACCGACCCCGTCCCTGCCCCGTCCCTCCACACAAAGCTGCGACCTTTACCCGGTGCCAGCCCGGCGGCCTTGGACTGCGTGCACAAATGGGAAAGGCGTGCCTTCGCTCCTTTTGAAATTCGTGAGTCTATCACAGCGATGCCCGGGCGTGGGGCCCAGGCCCGTGGTCGGCAAACCACGGCTCGCGAGCCACAGGCGGCTCTTTGGCCCCTTGAGTGTGGCTCTTCCACGGCCTGGGAGAGTCTATGTTGAAGAAGTGGCATTAGAAGAAGTTTAGGTTTAAAAAATTTGGCTCTCAGAAGAAATTTTGATCGTTGTACTGTTGGTATTGGGCTCTGGTGACTGATGAGTTTGCCGACCGCTGGCCCAGGCCTGTGAAGGACGCCTACAGTAACGCAGCTCTCTCCGAAACCCGATTCCAACCAGCTCTACAGGACGGGGAATTGGCGTTTGGGTTCGGCCCAGGCACCGACGGATCCAGGATAAAAGTCTTCACCACCACCCCACCCCATCACCACCCACGA
>NC_137783.1:1231534-1336534 GCF_963455305.1 Plecotus auritus | reverse complement strand
CTGAAATCAACAAAAATATAATAAACCCAGCATGCACTGGCCCCATTTTATTGACGACGAAACGGTGCACCGGGGGGAGGCCTGGCGGCAGGTAAGGCGGAGTAAGCCACCCGCGCCCAGGCTGTGCCTTCAGCACGCACGGGCTCAGGACTCGTCCATCAACGGAAGAGGCTTGGACCCTCCGGTTCACACGGAGCCAACGGGGGACCCACCAGCCAAGCTCCTCTTTCCACGGAGGAAGGAGAGGCAGCCGTCCTTCCTCTGCAGGCGACTGTGCAGGACTCACTGGATGAAGGGAGCGGCCATGGGTCTGAACCAGCCGTGGGCAAACCACGGCCCGCGGGCCGGATCCGGCTGTTCTATCCGGTTCTCTTGCTCTCCCCTCCGCTCCTTTACTTTGAATTTCTATTAGTTCACACAAACACTCCATCCATGCTTTTGTTCCGGCCCTCCGGTCCCGTTTAAGAACCCATGGTGGCCCTCGAGTCAAAAAGTTTGCCCACCCCTGGCCTGAACGGTCATCAACGATCGTCAATGAACAGCTCATCGCAGGCCACGCCCCTCCACTTCCTTAGCAGAGGCTCAAAGGGGCACTGTTGTCCCCGGAGCTTAAGTTAAGCCCAAAACAAAAAAAAAACGTGGCAGGCAGGGCGGGGCCCGGGGTAGGGGGGGAGGCGGTGAGTACACGCCGTGTTTAAAGACCTCCCGTTCGCTCCTCAAGTGGAATGCGTAGGCACGTGGTGCACATGCAAAAGACAGATGCTCTGTGACCGCATTTCCCTCCTGTAACTGGGTAAACATTTACCGCCATCGTTTGTAAACTTCACCCTTGGAAAAACGCCCGCGCAATCGTGTTCGTGACTCCCGCCTCGCCGCAGCCTGCCACCCCTCCGATGGCCTCGTTCTGCATGCGAGCGGGGCGGCGGGCTCTCCTTCTTCCTTTGCATTTCCATGATTTATAGAAATACTTCTGCCGCGGCGTTGTGTTTTATTTTTATCCTTTGCATTTTATCGGCACCAAACGACGCGGGCCTCACGGGGCTCCCAGGCGAATAGTCCCCTGTAGCCCGCGATCGCGGGTGGGGAGCTTTCTCCGCCGTAGGCGGGCGTCGAGGCTGGGCGCGCCAGACCGTCCCTGAGCCGGCCGGTGAGCTCCTGCCCCGCGGGGTTGGGCGGCTCCTGGTCGGAACGGTAACGCCTGCCTCTGCCCGGGAGTTTGGCTGCGGGACCGAGAGGCCCTCCCAGCTGCTGGCGGCAGGTGCGGGCGGAACAGGCTCTGGTTTTTGACGCCAAGAAACTTTCTGCGGCCCTGACCGGTGTGGCTCAGTGGAGAGAGCGTCGGCCTGCGGACTGAAAGGTCCCGGGTTCGATTCCGGTCAAGGGCACGTACCTTGGTTGCGGGCACATCCCCAGTGGGAGGTGTGCAGGAGGCAGCTGATCGATGTTTCTCTCTCATCGATGTTTCTAACTCTCTATCCCTCTCCCTTCCTCTCTGTAAAAAGTCAATAAAATAATTTAAAAAAAGAAATAAAAAACTTTCTGCGCCTGGAGGGACAGGAGCGAAGGGCCGGGCCTCGCCCAGCAGGACCTTCGAGGCCACGGGAAGGCAGTGTCCCCGCCGCCGCCGCCCGCCCTCCCCGGTTCCTCATCGGTGAAGTGGGTCAGGCTCCCGGGGTTCCCGCTGGGACGCGGCGTGATGAACAGGATCGGGCGGGCTTTGGCGCGGGAATCACGGGGCACGTCGGACGCTTGGTCTTTGCGGGGCGCTTGACGGGGCGAGCCTGCGGCCGAGTGCCCCACGACAAGGGCCGCCCCTGCTGGACCCATTTCAGGTGAGGACCCCCGGCCCCGCTGACCTCAGGGTCCTCGCCCAAGGTCACAAGCTGGTCAGAAAGCAGAGCCAGGACCCAGTCCAGCTTCCCCGACCCCAGCCCACCCACGTGGAGTCCACGGCGGGGCCCCCTTGCTGGGGGACTGCGGAGGGAGGAGGTGCCGGCCCCGCACCTGACCCGCTGGCCGCTCTGCGGTGCGGCGTCCGCGTTCCCGGCCGCTCCGGCGGTGTTTGGTGTTTAATTTAATTACTTGTAACGAAGCGTCTCCGCGGCCCCTCAGACACGCGTGCAATTACGGGGGTAATGAGGTAAGACTCCCCGAGAACCCTCGCGGGCCCGGGCCGTGGGGAGGCGAGACCTGCCGGGGGAGGCCGCGCACCCGCTCCGTCACCGCAACATCCCCCGTAATTAGGTCGCATTAGGGATGCAGCGCCCGTAAAATTGGATTGTTTAAAAGGAATGAAACTTTAAGCAGCAAAAAAAAAAAAGAATGTTAACAATTAAGTATTTTCAGAGGGGGAAGAGGGGAGATTTCCTTCCCGTTCGAGCGGACTCACATGGGGCGCCGGGGGGAGGGGGAGGCCATGCAGCTGTGTGGATGGGGCCCCAGGAACTCACCAGTTAAGGTGGAATTCTGGGGTGCAATATGGCGGCCATTTTTTAAAAATATGTGTTCGCTGATTTTGAGAGAGAGAGAGGGAAGCAGACGGAGGGAGAGAGAGAGAGAAACATCCATGATGAGAGAGAATCATCGATTGGCTGCCTCCTGCACGCCCCCTGCTGGGAATCAAGCCCACAGCCCTGGGCCTGTGCCCTGACCAGGAATCGAACCCTGACCTCCTGGTTCCTAGGTCGACACTCAACCCCTGAGCCAGGCCGGCCGGGAGGTTAGGACTTTAACGCATGAATTTGGGGGCCACAGCTCAGCCCATAGGGTGCCATAGCACACCCGTCCCTTTCCCACACTGCCCTTCCCCAAGTGTCCTTCCAGGCTCAGTCCCCTGGGACACCTCCTCTGTGAAGCCCTCCTAGAACTCCCCCCACAGAGGCCTTCACAGAACCGGGTCCACACAGCCGACACAGTCTCGCAGTGCATGTCGCAAGTGGTCACATGGCCGCCATCTCCCCCTGAAGCTCAGGGGCTGGGGCCACGCCCCCGCCCTCCCCCCCCTCCGTCCCCCCCCACCCCCACCCAGCCTCATCTCCAGCCCCGGCTCAGGGCCCCGCGGGCCACACACACGCCCACCAGACCTTTGCCACAAGGACTCCAAGGCGGGGCCTCTCCTCTGGCTCAGGGCTCTGAGGTCTGCCTCCCTCTTGCTGTGGGTGGGGGTCCCACACAGCCCCCCATCTCTGGTGCACCCCTCGAGCTGCCGGGAGGCAGGGAGGCAGGGAGCTCGCCCTCCTCCCACCCTGCTTCCCCGTGGGCGTCTGACGCACGGACGGTCCGCCTCCTGGAGGGTCAGTCACCACGGGCACCTTCATGTCCTTGTGTGTTCTCAGGAGGGACACGGCCACGTGCTCTTCCGTGGCTAAAGCCCGACCAGGCCCGAGTGCGAAGAAAGCCACGATTCAGACGGGTCTCTCGGGCCCGGCAGCCCTGCAGCCCCCCGGGTCAGGGCACAGGCCCGGGTGTGGGCTTGATCCCCAGTGGGGGGCGTGCAGGAGGCAGCTGATCCGTGATTCTCTCTCATCATGGATGCTTCTGTCTCTCTTCCTCCCTTCCTCTCTGACATCAACAAAAATGTTTTTTAAGTTTTAAGTAAAAAATTTAAAAGTATCAGCACGAGTGTTAAAAAGCCCCCACGGGACGGCTCGTGGTTGCCATGGGAGCGGGAAGGCCGGTGTCCACCCCGAGGACACGCAGGCTGCAGGGAAGCGTGGGCCCCCGAGGCCAGGGCCGGGCGGGCGAGCGGAACCACGTGGCTCGCTGTCGCTGGCACAGGCCTGGAGCCGTCCCCTCCGGTAGCCATCTGCGGGCCGGCCGAGGCCAGAGGAGACATTTATTTATTAATTTTTTTAAAAATATATATTTTATTGATTTTATACAGAGAGGAAGGGAGTGGGACAGAGAGTTAGAAACATCGATGAGAGAGAGACATCCATCAGCTGCCTCCTGCACACCCCCTACTGGGGATGTGCCCGCAACCAAGGTACATGCCCTTGACCGGAATCGAACCCGGGACCCTTCAGTCCGCAGGCCGGCGCTCTATCCACTGAGCCACACCAGTCAGGGCCAGAGGAGACATTTAAACGTTACCAGTGCTCTCCCCGGGGGCCCCACAGAGGCCGCGGGCTGGCGTCTCTCCATCAGCTGAGCGAAGCGGCATCGCGTTGGCCGGGGGCCGGGGGCCGGGGGCCGGGACCCACGGCTCCGAAGCGGCTTCGAGAGACACGCGCTCTCCCAGCCGGCTGCTCGGCGCCCTGTTTATTCTTCTCTTTACTGTTTCTTCCAAGCACGTTGTCCATCTGTCTGTCTATGGGTGTCAGCCCGTTTTTAAGACTTTTTAATTCTTATTTATAGACTGACCTTCATAAACTCTCCCAAGTCCCGCGGCTTTGTCACTGTCACGGATGAAAACATGATTAACGGCGGGCGGTCGGCGGGGACCAGGGCCGTCCTTTAAGCGCCTGTGGAAACTCTCCGGGAAGGCGGACCGGGGTCGAAGGGGTCAGAGGGCGGGTGGCGGACCATCACTAACACCCTTCCCCGTCCTCACAGCCAGCCATGCCCGCGGGCAAGGGGAGCGGGCCCCTGCCCGTCCCCACTCTCCAACCACCGGCACACCCCCAGCCCGGGCCTGGCCCGTTGGTTTAAATAAAGACAAATATGTGGAGGGGAGGCAGCCGGGAGGGAGGAGTGTCGGATGCTCCCCACGTGGGAGCTGTGGGGGAGGCCCGGGGAGCACCCCGGCCAGGCTGGGACCGGGGAGGCCCGGCCCCTCGGCCCCTCGATGAGCCTTAAAAGCAGGAAATCCCGGAAAGAAAGAGGAGGAGGAACCCGGGGAGACAGAGCCGGGGTTCGGATCCCGCGGCCAGGAAATGCTCGTTTTCATTCCTTTCAAAGTCGGACGCGAAATCAACACAACGGCAATGGCTACCGGGTAGTAAGCCCAGCCTCGATGTGGTCTTGGTATCGGCGCAGTCTTGAAGTGACATTTAAAAACGTGTCGTCTGCAGCGCTGTCCGTGTTCATGCATCTGAAATGACAGCTGGTGTGTGCGAGGGGGAGACCCATGGGTCCCAGCAGCTGCTGGCCCAGCTCCAGGCAGCTTTGCCACGCCTGGTCATCTTTGAACACGGGCACCCCCCGCCCGCCCCCCCCCGAGCTTTATGAAAGGCGCCCTTTGACTCTGGCCAGTGTGGCTCAGTGGGTAGAGTGTAGGCCTGTGGACTGAAGGGTCCCGGGTTCGATTCCAGGCAAAGTCCCGTCCCCCCCGGTGGCAGGCTGGACCCCAGCCCTGGTCGGGGCGTGTGCAGAAGGCACCCAGTCGACGTGTCTCTCTCACATCCACGTTTATCTCTCTCTCCATCCCTCCCACTCTCTCTAAAAATCAATGGGGAAAATGTCCTCGGATGAGGATTAACAGAAAGGAGAGGAGGCGGCCCTTGGCCCCCCGGCCTCCCCTTGCTCCCTGACGTGACAGGCGGTCCAGGGACGGTGGCGTGTCGGGCGGGGAAGCAGCGCCTCCTGGTCTGAGGCCAGGCTGTGCCTCGGAGGCGTCTGCACGTGACGCCCCGGGCACGTCCGCCAGAGACCTCGGTCGCGGGTTCGAATGGGAAACAGACTGAGTCCTTTCTGCCCACGGAGGACGAACCTGCTTGAAATACACATTTTTTAAAAAATATATTTTATTGATTTTTTTACAGAGAGGAAGAGAGAGGGATAGAGAGTTCGAAACATCGATGAGAGAGAAACATCGATCAGCCGCCTCCTGCACACCTCCCACTGGGGATGTGCCCGCAACCAAGGTCCATGCCCTTGACCGGAATCGAACCCGGGACCCTTCAGTCCGCAGGCCGACGCTCTATCCACGGAGCCACACCGGTCAGGGCGAAATACACATTTTTGTTTCCTCCCCGACTTCAGCGATTATTTGGCAGAGCATCTCGAACCCCGTCGATCTCCATCTCAGGAGCGGCCTGCGCGCTGGGGCACGTGGGTCGGGGATCACAGGCGGAGCCGGGACGGCGGCGGCCGGCTTTCCCGAGCACGTGGCCCCCTGGCCGCGCCGAGTGCTCTGGGCCGCCGGCGCCGTCGAGGTAAATCACGCCACGGCCCCATTAACGTCCCCTGTTGTTGCAGGGTGGTAATTCTGACGGCCAAATAAGCCACCGAGCTGCATATGCGATCGGGTGACATGTAATTTCAACTTCATCCGGAGCAAGACTTTTGAGACATCGTCGCCCGCGGGAGCAAGCCATAAAGCAAGGATGCACAGGCATGTGTCATCGCGAGGGCCTCCCTAAATTACCGGGAGGCGCCGATTAATCCCCGTAATAGATTCCGGTCATGAGTGAGGTGCTCGCCGCCGAACCAGCGCTCCTGGGGCGACATCACTCACGGCAATGAACTGCGGGCGCTCTGACAGCCGGGAAAAATGCCCCCGCTTTTCAAACTGTACAAATGGTGGTTGGACACAGTAACTCAACGCTGGACACTTCATTTCAAGTTGAGAGCTAGTGGTCCAGCCACAAACCATTACTCCATCTCCTTTATTTGTGGGCCATGGTTTTGTACTCTTTAAGAATCAAATAAATACTGGTGTAATGGTTAGCAACTGCCAGTTCAACGAAAAATACTGCGAAATTCACCAATAAGTCTTTTCCCCACACACACAAATTTATGCCCCGAGAACAGAGCCCATTCCTGCCACCGGGCCCGGGCCGTTTTTTAATGTAGAGGGGGACTCACTTTAGTGATAAGAGTTTAAACCTGAACTCCTTTTTCCTTTCCTCTCGCTCATAGATCTCGCGCCGGGAACAGGAGGAGGTAAACGATCAATATGTGTAAGTGGAGGTCCATTACCTTGAGCCCGTTCGCTGCTGGGCAGGGACCAGGCAGGGTCTCTCTCCCCAGCCCGGTCCGGCCCGACAGGCTCCTGGGACCCAGTGGGCCCCGGGAGTGTCCAGTTTGGCAGTGGCCGGGCGGCTTCCTGGGCGTCCAGAGCTCACAAGGCTGTCCCAGTCAGCACCCGCATAGCGTCGATGCTGCTGCCGTGGATAAAAACATCTCCCAGCCCTGGCTGGTGTGGCTCAGTGGATAGAGTGTTGGTCTGCGGACTGAAGGGTCCTGGGTTCGATCCCCAGTCAGGGACACATGCCTGGGTTGTGGGCTGGATCCCTGGTGGGGGGCAGTGCAGGAGGTAGCTCATCCATGATTCTCTCTCATCATGGATGTCTCTCTCTCTCTCTCCCTCTCCCTTCCTCTCAGAAATCAATAAAAATGTATTTTAAAAAAATACCTCCCGCCCTAACCGGTGTGGCTCAGTGGATAGAGTGTCGGCCTTCGGACTGAAAGGTCCCAGGTTCGATTCCGGTCAAGGGCATGTACCTTGGTTGCGGGCACATCCCCAGTGGGAGGTGTGCAGGAGGCAGCTGATCGATGTTTCTCTCTCATCGATGTTTCTAACTCTCTATCCCTCTCTCTTCCTCTCTGTAAAAAATCAATAAAATATATTTAAAAAAAATACCTCCCGTTTTCAGAGTGCTTTTTCTTTTTTCCTGTTTAAACAGCTTTATTGAGATACGATTCGCCCACGTAAAGTGCACAGTTCACGGGTTTAATAAATCAACAAGCGTGTGCCACCATCACCACCGTCCGTTTTTTAAAAAGGTATACTTTTTATTGGGTGGTTTGAGAGAGACAGAGAGGGAAGCATCAATGTGCTGTTCCACTTACTGACGCAGTCATTGGTCGCTTCTCGTATGTGCCCTGACCAGGGATCGAACCCGCAACCTTGCCTTATCGGGAGGACCCTCAAACCAACTGAGCCACCAGGCCAGGGCCACCACAGTCCATTTCAGAGCATAATGAAGCCCCTGCCATGGCCGTCACTCCTAGTTCTCCTCCACCCCAGCCTCGGACCACCCCTCACCCACCGTGTGTGTCTGTCCGTCGCCCCGCCTGGATGTTTCATGGAAATGGAACCAGCCAGCACGTGGTCCTTTGTGACCGGCTTCTTCCATTCGGCATCGTCTTTCTTTCTTCTTCTTTTTTTTAAATCCTCATCCAAGGATATTTTTTTTTTATTGATTTTTAGAGAGAGTGGGAGAGAGAAGGAAAGACAGAGAGAAATATCCATGTGAGAGAAACACATCCATTGGTTGCCTCCTGCATGTGCCCCTGACCAGGGCCCAGGCCGGGAGGAGCCTGTAACTGAAGTACTTGCCCTTGCCCGGAACTGAACCTGGGACCCTTCGGTCCACAGGCCGACACTCTATCCACTGAGCCAAACCCGCTAGGGCTCGGCATAGCGGTTCTCAGGGTGGTTCATGTGGCATGAGTCAGAGCTTCATCCCTTTCCATGGCTGTGCGAGGTTCCACTGTATGGCTGTCCCGCGTGGTATTTACCCGTCATCCCTGGGTGGGCCAGGTGCCTCCCAAGCCCCGGCCCACATGTTTGTGCAGGCCCGGCCTCGAGGTGTGTCACAGCGAGCACCGTCCAGGGGCTGCTAGTCCCCGCGTGGCCGGCCGGTGGGACAGGTGGCTTCCGACTTCCTTCCAGGTGAGACTGGTACCCCTGCACGGGGCCAGCCCAGTGACCGGGGCACGGAAGTCCCTCTCAGTGAGCACAGGAAGCATCTAGATCAGGGGTGGGCAAACTTTTTGACTCGAGGGCCACCATGGGATCTTAAACTGGACCGGAGGGCCGGAACAAAAGCATGGATGGAGTGTTTTGTGTGAACGAATATAAATTCAAAGTAAAGGAGCGGAGGGGAGAGCAAGAGAACCGGATAGAACAGCCGGATCCGGCCTGCGGGCCGTAGTTTGCCCAAGGCTAATCTAGACGGTGCATTCTTTTTAAAAAATATTTATTTATTGATTTCAGAGAGAGAGGGAGAGAGAGACAGAAACGTCCATGATGAGAGAGAATCACGGATCGGCTGCCTTCTGCACACCCCCTCCTGGGGATGGAGCCCGCAACCCAGGCCTGTGCTCTGACTGGGAATCGAACCCTGACCTCCTGGTTCATAGGTCGATGCTCAATCTCTGAGCCACGCCAGCCGGGCTAGACCATGTGTTGTTTACAGAGGCGGCCTCGGGGCCTAGGAGGGTGAAGCACGGGCAAAGCGCCCCCCCCCCCCAGCATGAACAGGCTGTGGAATGCACAGATCTGGGCTCAGCAGCTCCCCTCCGTCCCCACCTTTGGGTGACAGGTAGGCTGTGACAAGGTCGCTGCTCTCAGGGCAGACATCCCATCGGGAGGCTGAGCGAGACCAGGAGCGGCTGTTGCGAGAAGGAAGCCACAGCAGAGCGCTGGGCACCGTGGCCCTGCCTCCCTGTCCGGGCAGAGCGAGCTGGGAAGTGGTGCCCCGGGCATAGGCTGTGCGGTCCTGCCTGGGGCCATCCTCCCCGTCTTCCTCACGGACAGAGCCTGGATTACATCCAGGCAGCAGTAGGTCAGCCCAAGGACTACATTTCCCAGCGCCCCCTTCTGCAAGGACTGGTCAGCCGCAGGGCGGGGATTATGGGAAATCTCTCCTGAAACGAACGAGCTCTTCGAGCTCTTCGTTAAGACAACTGTCAAGCACAGAGGAAGGCAGAGGACGAGGGTGATGGGCACCCACGTAGCCCTCACCAGATTCCGTCGGTAAGACTTCGCCGCGTTTGCTCCCCTGCCCCCCAAAACTGTGAAAAATAATGAGACATGAGGACATTTTTTTAAAAAAATATATTTCATTGATATTTTACAGAGAGGAAGGGAGAGGGATAGAGAGAGAGAAACATCGATGAGAGAGAAACATCGATCAGCTGCCTCCTGCACACCTCCCACTGGGGATGTGCCCGCAACCAAGGTACATGCCCTTGACCGGAATCGAACCCGTGACCCTTCAGTCCGCAGGCCGACGCTCTATCCACTGAGCCAAACCGGTTTCGGCGACATGAGGACATTTTACATCTACGCATTTCAGGATGCATCTGCAGAAAAGGACATTTTCTCATACACCCACCATACCGCTCCACCTAACAAAACCAGTGACGATGCCTTGGTGTTAGCGGAGCCAGCCCGGGGGGAAGTCAGAGCCTCTGACTCAGACGGAACCCTCTGCCCTTTGGGTGCTGGGGGCCGCCTGTCTGTTTGCCTAAACCCGGAGAGGGCGGCGGGAGCTTGGCGGCCACCCTGGACTCAGAGGTCAGTCACCCTCAGACAGAGCCAGAGACAGCCACGGGGAAAGAGGGAGGGCAGGTCGCCCGATCAGAAAAACAAGCAAACGAAAAGCCCTCAACTAACAAAATAAGATCCACCACCCCCCTGCCAACACCAGCTTAGCTTGGATTTCAGATAAACAGAAACAGCGGGTTCAGGCCCGGCCGGTGGCTCAGTGGCTGAGCGTCAGCCTAGGAGCCAGGAGGTCCCGGTTGGATTCCCGGTCAGGGCACGTGCCCGGGTTGCAGGCTCAATCCCCAGTAGGGGGCGCACTGGAGGCGGCCGATCAATGTTTCTATCTCCTCATTGATGTTTTTATCTCTCTCTCTCTTCCTTCCTCTCTCTGAAATCAATAAAAACATATTTTTTTAAAAAAAATCACAGGTTCTCCTTTATTAACTTTTGGTCGAGAATATGTTTGTATATTTTCAGAAAACAACTCCAAGACCATGTGGACTCCTGCAACAGAGAGGAATGGACAGGTCTGCTCCAACCAGGAAGACAAGAGGAGAAACAGTCCAGAGATGGGAGACGCTGACGACGCCTTGCCACGCTAGCAGTCAGCGGCTGTGCAACGCAGCAGGTTGCCTAGGACCAAACCAGGAGGGTCGGACCTGCATTGCCACTGTGTGCCCACCATCCAGATATCATTGCTGACATAGACACATAAGGAACTGTTTGACATTGAAACGGGGACTCAGAACTGTTGGACATTGAAATTGGGACTCAAACATTTTTTGTTATTATATGTTTATTTCTAGTCTGCAGAGGCAAGATTTTTTAAAGGAAAGAAAAGGGGAAAAATAGATACAGAGGCAAAGAAGCATTGAACAGACTGTCAAACTACAGCGGGAAGGCAGGGGAGGTTGGGGGGGGGCGGCTGTAAGAGATCAACTGAAGGACTTGTACGCATGCATATAAGCATAACCAATGGATAAAAGACACTGCGGAGGGGGGGGCAGGTAAAGGCATGTACTGGGGGGAAGGGGAGGCCGGGGGAAGGTCAATGGGGAAAAAAAAGAGACATATGTACTACTATTTGTAATACTTCAAACAATTACAAAAATAAATAAATTTAAAAAAAATCACAGGTTCAGCATAAGCAGGCCTCATGCCATATTTGGGACACGCTTACACTTAAACCTCCTTCACTGCTTACCCGAGCACACGTCTAACTGGCATCCTGCACATTGTCCACCACATGTGATGGGCCTGGTCCCCGGGGCCTAGGGAGCTGCCCGCCTTCCCGCCCTGCCGGACGGAGGTCACGCCCCTTCACCCGCAGACCCCCGCCCTCCTGGCAACAGCGTGGCGGCTGCCAACCAGCACGGCCGCGGGCAGGTGGGCCGGGCATCCTGGGCCCTGTCTGTCTCCCAGCCTCGTCTCCCTGTCCGTCCCCTGGGCACCGCCCGTCCACCCAGCCGTGGCTGCGGCCACAGCCAGCCCAGGAGGGAGCAGGGGGCTGGGCGGGGGGATCGCAGCCTCGCGGCAGGTGTGGGGGCCCTGACGGGGTGGGAGCCGGGGTGGGGTCCTCCGCTGGGGACAGGCGAGGACAGGCTGGAAGGGTTCCCTGGTGGGCGGTCCGGGAGCGGGGCCCCGAGGACCCCTGGCCTGCTGGATGCCTGTTATTTACTGATGAGGCCGAGGGGACAGCACCCCCGACAGACAGACCACCCAGCGGGGAGAGGCCGGGCCTCGGATCCAAACCCAGAGCCCCCCCTCCCCCCTCGGGGCCCACCTTCACCCGAGCCCTCCCGGAACGCGGCTCTCCCCAGGCCCCCAGCGGCACCGGCGTGTGTGCGCGGCGGGGCATCACCCTTCATGGGCGCCAAGGTGAATGAAGAGGCAAGACAGATGGCAGCGCGGATGCTAATCCGACCAGCGGACCAGGAAATGGCCGGTCATTAGCCGCCATCAGCCTCCAGGCGCCGCCGCCTCAGAGCTCGCTCTTTAACGCCGTCCCCGTGCAGCCCCTCGGAGGGCGTCCAGCCCATTTCCAGAGCGGCGGTCCGTGATGGGTGTGCGGGTCCTCGCGGGAGCCCCCCGCTTCCAGTGTCCTACATCCCAGCACCACTGGGTGCCCTTGGCAAGGGCCCAGCCCCCCCCCCGCCTCTGTGCCTCCCGGGCTCCCCTCAGGGCTGTGCCAGGACCAGGGTAGGTAGGCCAGGACGGGGCGGAGGGAGTAGAGGGGGGGCGGGTCAGGCAGGACCGTGGGGGGGGGGGGGCACTGCTTCAACAGCATCATTTCGGACTCCCTGCCGACTCTCACGTGGCCCCTCTCCACGGCGGCCTGCTATTTGCGGAGCTCAGTTCTCAGATTTTGTGACTGAGGCCAAACCGGGGCCAAACCAGGGGCCAAACCTGGGCCAAACTGGGGGCCAAACCAGGGGCCAAACCAGGGGCCAAACCTGGGCCAAACCGGGGGCCAAACCTGGGCCAAACCGGGAACCAAACCGGGGCCAAACCGGGGCCAAACCGGGGCGGCCTCCTTGGCAGCCCTCAGCCCCCCACTCCAAGCCTGGCAGCCCCAGACTTTGGACCCGTGTCCAGTCCTCCTGGGCCCCCTTCCTCTGACCCCAGCAACAGAGCTCACGGCCCTTTGCTGTGGGGTGGCCCCTACTGCCTAGCTCCCTCCCCATGGACCACAGGGGACGCGCACCGAGCCCTGAGGGAAAACGCGGGCCCGTTGGCCCGGCCGTGGGCTCAGTGGGTTGAGCGCTGTCCCGTGCCCTGAAGGGTCCCGCAGCTGATCGAGGCTTCACTTTCACATCGATCTTTCTCACTCACTTCCTCTAAAAATCAACTAAAAACCTTAAGCCCTGGCTGGTGTGGCTCAGTGGATAGAGCGTTGGCCTGCAGACTGAAGGGTCCCAGCTTTGATTCCAGTCAAGGGCACAGACACGGGTTGTGGGCTCCATCCCCAGTAGGGGGCGTGCAGGAGGCAGCCGATCAATGATTCTTTTTTTTTTTTTTAAATATATTTTATTGATATTTTACAGAGAGGAAGGGAGAGGGATAGAGAGTTAGAAACATCGATCAGCTGCCTCCTGCACACCTCCCACTGGGGATGTGCCCGCAACCAAGGTACGTGCCCTTGACCGGAATCGAACCCGGGACCCTTCAGTCCGCAGGCTGACGCTCTATCCACTGAGCCAAACCGGTTTCGGCCCGATCAATGATTCTTATCGTTGATGTCTCTCTCTCTCCCTCTCCCTTCCTCTCTGAAATCAATAAAAAAAAATATTTTTTTAAATCATAAAAAAGAACAAAAAAGAACGTGTGCCTTTTGTCCTGGGGACCCCGAGATATCCCCGGCGCATGGAGGCCCATGTCAGGGCCGTGGTGGGGACACTGCTGCTGAGAAAAGTCCACCTGAGGCGGCTCTGCCTAAAGCAGGGACCTTCCTTCCCGGTAAGTGGTGCGGCCAGGAGAGGCTGGACGCGGGACTTGTCCTGAAACTTAAAGCGTCTGTCTCCTAATTTATTCCAAGAGATCACCTTGGCTCTTACGTCGAGGCTGTCGCTGCAGATGATCCTCGACGGAGCGAACAGTGAATCGGGTTGATTTAGAGCAGGCGTCCTCAAACGACGGCCCGCGGGCCACAGGCGGCCCGCCGAGGACATGGATCCGGCCTGCCGGGGGCCGCTGCCTGTCCTGCTGAGCAGCCGACGCGTCCCGGTCCTGGCCCCCTGTTTAAAAAGTTTGAGGACCCCTGATTCAGAGCCATTGAAGCAACTTTTTTTTTTTTTTTCCAGCAAAATAATTGTGTGATGGCTCGCTCTGCGGACCCGGCTCTGTGGTTGATCTTCACATGGTCCCACAAAGCGTCATTTTCTGCAAAACGATCCAAAGGCTTCATGCACTTTCACGAGACACATCTTCCCGGCGTCCGATCACTCTCCAGTACGCGCCTGCTGGGCCGTCTCCCTCGCCTGCTGGTCTTTCCTTCAAATCGAGACCGGCCAGACCCCGTCGGCCCGTGCCTTTGCAGAGACCTCAAATCCTTCTCCAGCGCCGTTTCCACGACTGCGTGAAATCACACATTTTTGGCACCACTGGTAGCGCCACTCTGCAATCCATTTATACTTTGCCATTGATGGATATGGGTTTTGTATTGGTGAGCAGAGATGGGCACGAGAGTTTAGCAGAAAAGGGCATTTGGGCCCGGCCAGTGTAACTCAGTGGTCCAGCGTCGACCTAGGAACCAGGAGGTCAGGGTTTGATTCCCGGTCAGGGCACAGGCCCGGGTTGTGGGCTCCATCCCCAGTAGGGGGGTGCAGGTGGCAGCCGATCCATGATTCTCTCTCATCATGGATGTTTCTATCTCTCTTTCCCTCTCTCTTCCTCTCTGACATAAAAAAAACATATATTTTTTTACAAAAGGCCATTCGGGGCACTGCTCTATGGGAACAGTGTTGGGGTGACTCCTGTGCCCTGAGGAAGCTACGTGAGCAGGGGACGCAGGGGCTGAATCCTAGCACTGTGGCGGGGGGAGCGGGGAGCGGGGAGGTTCTCCTGTTACGTATCCAGGTCTTCCTTCTGATGGAGCAGCCTCCCTGGCTCCTGGACCGGATCTGGGACTCCACCCACAGGACCAGAGCCTCTGACAGGACTCCGCCCAAGGCAAACCCAGCAGAACGCTAGCACAAAGGCTCCTGACTTTTACTTTTGTTTTTTATTTTTTATATATTTATTGATGTCAGAGAGGAAGGGAGAGGAAGAGGGAGATAGAAACCTCCATGATGAGAGAGAATCAGGGATCGGCTGCCTCCTGCACGCCCCACACAGGGAATGGAGCCCACAACCCGGGCATGTGCCCTGACCGGGAATCGAACCCTGACCTCCTGGTTCGTAGGTCAACGCTCAACCACGGAGCCACACCGGCCGGGCCCAAAAAGAGCTCCCGACTTAAACAGAGCCTCCTGCAATGGGGTTCTCGCAGCCGTCTCTTCCCGGGGACCTCGGCGGCAGGCTCACGGCGGTGGGACCGGTACCTGGGAAACCATTTCACGAAGCACCGGTGCCTTCCAGGCCGTCCATCATAACAGAATCCGTGAGACCTGCGGGGTCTTCCCGTGCGCCAGGCCGACGGCTGCAGGACGTGGAGGTGCCTTTCTGCCGGCCGCACGAGTGGTGAACGGGGCGGAGATCTGCGGGCGGCGGCGGGGCTGCAGAGCCCTGCCCAGATCCGGCATCGCCCTGGAAACGGACCGGCGTTTCCCTCGGGTTTCACTGATGCTCAGGTGGGGGAGAGGGTGCAGGACGGGTGTGAGCGGATCTCCCCGCCCCTCTCCCCCCGCGACAGCTGAAGAAGTAACCTCCAAATTTAACAGCCAAGTGCGGTCCACACCCAGGGTCTCCCAAGCCCACCCGTGCGCTTCATGTGTGATTAGGACCCGTGTGCTTCATGTGTGATTAGGGATCCGTTGGGAAAGTCCTGGCGAAAGTCAAGAAAGGGCCCGTGTCCTCGGAGGCGGCCACAGGGAAGCTGGCACTGCTGCCTCCCCACGCGCCTCCTCCTTGAAGCCGATAAAGGAATTGGCTGAGAGCCCCGGGAAAGTCACTTTTTGGGGGGCTCATTATCCCTCCCGAGCTCGCCCGCTCGTTTGCCTATGAAAGGGAAGTTCATAAAAGCCCTTTCTTAGTTCCCGGGGCGAGTTCAGGCCGGGCCATTGTCACCCGCGGAGAGGCGCGCGCGGCACCTGGGCGGCGGGAGAAGGGCGCGCCCTCTGGGACAATGGCTTCCTGCAGGAAATGAGGGGGGCAGGCTTTGTGGGGCCCGGTCTGATCTGCTCTGTGGGGCTGCCTCCTCGCTCCCCGCTCCCCGGCCTTTGTCCGGGACACTTGTTACACGGTAATTAGAGGCCGCGGCCGCGTCTTTAAAGAGACGCCGTTTCCCAGTGTAACGAGTGATCTCCATCACAGTGTTCTCATCAAAGGTAGCAATTACGTGCATTAAGCCGGGCCTGGCATGGCGGCGAGGAAATTAAGGGGGGAGTGAATAAAAAGCCCTCCTCCTCCCCCCCCCACCCCGCCCCATCTCCTTCCCTTTAGAAGTTGAAATCCCGGCGGCGAGCCGGCCGGCAGACCCACGGCGCACGGGGAAATAAAGTCCTCCTTCACCTTTCGAGCAACGACCCTGCTGATGTCCCAGGGACCGCGCACCCTGCACGTTCCACATGAAGGCCGTTCTTCTGCCTTCATTTCCCACGCACGTTTCCGACGAGCTCAACACACGCCGCGGTCGCTGAAGGCCACCGGCTCTTGGGGACATAAATTAATCGGTCTGTTTCTCCAAAACCCACAGCCAGGCACAGCCAGCCCGTTTCGGGGAAATAAGCCCGTTGCCTATTTCTAATGGCCCCTTTCCCCACCCATTCAGGCTGCCTGCACGTTTGCCAATGAAGTCCTCACGGAGGTAGACACGGCCAGCAGAGAACCCCGGCTTCTGGAACCCCACTGCTCCGCTGGGAGAAGCGTGCTCTGGAAAAGACTAAGTGTGTGTGTGTGTATGCGTGTGCACATGTGTGCGTGTGCATATGTGCTGAATGTATGTGTGCCTGTATGTATGCGTGCCTGTATGTGTGCATGCGTGCGCCTGTGCATGTGGCGTCTGCATGTGTGTGCATGTGTGTGCATATGTGGTGTGTGCCTGTATGTGTGTGGATGTATGTGTGCATGCGTGCGCATGTGCACGTGGCATCTGCCTGTGTGTGCATGTGCGTGTGGTGTGTGCCTGTATGCGTGTGCATGTGTGTGTGGTGTGTGCCTGTATGTGTGTGCGTGCGTGTGCGGTGTGTGCCTGTATGCATGTGCGTGCACATGTGGTTTGTGCCTGTATGCATGTGCGTGCATATGTGGTGTGTGCCTGTATGCATGTGCGTGCACATGTGGTGTGTGCCTGTATGCATGTGCGTGCATGTGTGGTGTGTGCCTGTATGCGTGTGCGTGCGTGCGTGCGTCCTCCAGGCAGATGCTGTGTCTCCACCCCACCCCCGGACTGAAAGTCCTTCTTGAGAGATGTCCTTGCAATGCCTCAAAGGGCTCGATGATTTCAATTTCACTCCCGAGCAGGAGCGCAGACAGGCCCGCGCAGAGGCGGGCGGAAATGCGCCACCCCCTCTCAGCACCCCGCTCGGCCGATGCGTCTGAGGAAATGACACCGGCCCGCGGAAACCCGTCGGGGACCCCATTCCCCGTGATTGGACACGCACGGTGGCGGCGAGAACCATTCTCTCTAAATTGACTGACCCGAGTGCCATGCGGATCATCGTTCCGGGAGCCACCGGGGCGCGGGCTCAGCACCTCCGCTCCCCGCGCAGATGGCCGCCTCCAGCTCCGGCAGGCATTTGCCCTTGGCGGCGGGCGCTGCTCTGGGCACGAACGTGGGCTCCAGAAGTTTCTGCACGCTGCGTTCGGACCTGCTCGGGGGCCGTCGGTCTGATCTGAGGGGACGAGAACACGGACCGGGAGCCCGGCGGCGGTCCCGCAGTGACGGGGCAGCGTTCCCTGAGCGGCAGCCGCGGACGGGCGCTCTTCTGCGGGCACAGGCCTCGCACACCGCGCTCCGCACAGCGGCCTCCAGGCGGGCCCTGGCGCTGTCATCCATGTCCACATTATAATCGAAGAAAAGGGCCTTACAGAGGTGCCCCCCCCCGGCCCGATTGCACAGGGACGATGGGGGAGTGGATGCCACACCCCGCAGTCTGACCCCAAGCCCAGGCTCCTGCGGTGAGGTCCCGGAGCTCTAACCACTGAGCGCCGGCCAGGGCAAAGTCACTGTCTTTTCCCAACAGCTTTTAGCCAGGAGGCCCCGAGAGGACGCTCAGTAACCTCATGGACGTTCCATCACGGGTCTGCCACGCAGGATGCACACCGAAACCCAGTCACCACCTGTGACATGCTCGGCGTGAGGAGCCCGTGCCCAGGAAGCAGGCGTCGTCCTGCGGCGGGACACCTGGGTCGATCGCTGTTCCACGCGCCCCGCCACGCCCCGCCACGCCCCGCCATGCCCTGCCACGCCACGCCACACCCCGCCACGCCCCACCACGCCACACCACGCCCCACCACGCCCCGCCATGCCCTGCCATGCCCCGCCACGCCACACCCCGCCACGCCACACCACGCCATGCCACGCCACACGCGCCCCACCCTGCCACGCCACACCCCGCCACGCCACGCCACGCCACACCCCACCACGCCCCGCCATGCCCTGCCATGCCCTGCCATGCCACGCCACGCCACACCCCGCCACGCCACGCCACACCACGCCATGCCACGCCACACGCGCCCCGCCCTGCCACGCCACACCCCGCCATGCCCCGCCATGCCACGCCACGCCCCACCACGCCACGCCTGGGCCCATGTTTGCGCAGGAGCCTGCTGAGTGCAGCACCCGCTGCTCCTCTTCAGCGGGAGTTTAACATGACAGTCACACATGCAGAACTTTTCCGTGAAATTAAGCTTTTCAAACCTACTCACTGTTACTGGTATTACACAGGCGTGTCTACGAGGTAAAAACAGGCAAGCTCACTCCCTCGTCCACGCTTTAACATCCCCACCGGGAAGGCTACTTTATTCTAAACGGACTGGGGGCTTGAACGGGGCCTCCCCCGAGGGAGTCCCCTCCCCCAGGCTCCACAGGACGCGCTGTTCCTGAGCCACCCGCTAGTCACCAGCGAGCCTCCTTCCGGGGGGACCCTCCTTCCGGGGGGACCCAGCCGGTGCCACGTGTGCTGGGTCGCAGAGGGTCTCCCCAGATCCGTGTCCCCCTGGAACTGTGCATGTGACCCCCCTCGGAAGCGAGCACTTCGCTGTGACCACGTTAAGATGGGGTCGCCCTGGGCCCTGGATCCCAGGTGACGGAGTCCTTAGAGGAAGAGGGGAATTTGGACACAGACATTCACAGAGTGGAGGCGGCAGTGACGATGGAGGAGACGGGAGTTGTGCTGTGTGAGCCACGACCGCCCCCCCCCCCCGAGGAGGCAAAGAGCCCCCTGAGCCCAGCCCTCCCACCTGGACGTCGGACCTCGGGCCCCAGAGCCCCCTGAGCCCGGCCTTCCCACCTGGACGTCGGACCTCGGGCCCCAGAGCCCCCTGAGCCCGGCCCTCCCACCTGGACGTCGGACCTCGGGCCCCAGAGCCCCCTGAGCCCGGCCCTCCCACCTGGACGTCGGACCTCGGGCCCCAGAGCCCCCTGAGCCCGGCCCTCCCACCTGGACGTCGGACTTCAGGCCCCAGAGCCCCCTGAGCCCGGCCCTCCCACCTGGACGTCGGACGTCGGGCCCCAGAGCCCCCTGAGCCCGGCCCTCCCACCTGGACGTCGGACTTCAGGCCCCAGAGCCCCCTGAGCCTGGCCCTCCCACCTGGACGTCGGACCTCGGGCCCCAGAACCCCTGTTCACATTTTTGTTGATTTCATCCTTGCCCGAGGACGCTTCTCCATCCATTTTTAGAAAGAGTGGGAGAGAGGCAAAGACAGGGAGAAACATCCATGTGAGAGAAACACACTGACTGGCTGCCTCCTGCACGCGCCCCGACCAGGGCCCAGGCCAGCGAGGGGCCTGCAACCGAGGTCCGTGCCCTTGACCGGAATCGAACCCGGGACCCTTCTGTCCGTAGGCCGTCGCTCTGCCGCGGAGCCCCACCGGCCAGGGCTGGCCCCCAGGACTCAGAGAGAACACGTGTCTGCTGCGTTCAGCCGGCAGTTAACGGCATGTCTCCGCGCCAGCCGCCGCCCCTCCGCAGCCTGGCTCTTGTCCTGGTTCCCCCCCCCCTTCCCCCCCCCCGCCCCCCAGCAGTCCTGCCTGATCGCAGGGCCGGTTCTGGAATGACAGACTCAGAAAGGCTGGGGGAGAGGGAGAGGCCCGTGGAGGGCACCTGCTTCCGTCCCGAGACCTCCTCTTCCTGGGACGTCGCTGTGACGTCACGGGCAACACGGCAGCTGCGGGGCCACAGCCGAGGACGGCCCGTGGGGGCGGAGCAGGCAGGGCCAGCGCCTGGGCCCGAGGACCGCAAGCTGCCTCCCGGGACTGGGTGGAGCCGAGGGGGGTGCTGGAACGAGCCTGAACCCCCTCTGTCCGGCTCACCACCTGCTGATCCGCCGAGTGTGCGAGTCTGTCCCCCCCACAGCTGATTCTCCAAAACGATGCCTCAGTGTCCCCAGCAGCTCCCAGCCGCCCCCCCGCCCCCCGGAACCGAAGGCAGCGAGCGAGCGAGAGAAAGGAAACCATTTACGAACCGGCTCTAAGTCGAAGCTCTAGCAGGACGGGCCTGCCTGGCTCCCGGGCCTGCCCTCGGCACCTGCCTCAGCTCTTGGAGGCTGGAGCGGGGGTGGCGTCTTAGTCTGTTGGGGTGAACTTGGGGGCTTAGAAGCAAGAAAAGTTCATCACTCACAGTTCTGGAGGCTGTGAAGTCCAAGGTCACGGGGCCGCGAGGCTCGGCGTGGAGGGGGTGGGGGGGCCGCAGGGGACCCCGCTTCCTCGCGCCAGCTGCTCTCCTGGGCTCCGGCGGCCGAGTGCGCCCCGTTTATACCGAGCGCACCCCGTTTATACGCGCACAGCCCAGGCGCCCCACCCGGGCCCCCGCCCAGTACATCCCTCGCCCTTCACTTCAGCACGTGAATTCGGGGCACAGTCAGTCAGTCCGCAGCGGATGAAAAGGATTCTCTCTTACCCCAACTCAGCTGATCCCACAAAGCCGATCGAGATGTAGGCTCCTCCCTCCCGGCCCGCCATCGCAAGCTCCCCTCCTCCAGGGAAAAGAAGCGCCTCCTAATGTCAGGAGCCTCACGGCTCACCTGGCCCAGCCCCCACCTGCCCCGGATGTGTTGGGTCTTGGATGGGACCAGCTTGTTCCTCCTCCTTCGGCTGAATGGGCTCAGCACCCCGGTCAGGGCACCTGCGGCTGACTCCCCTGCGGGGCCAGGGCTGCGGGGCCAGGGCTGCGGGGCCAGGGCTGCGGGGCCAGGGCTGCGGGGCCAGGGCTGGGGCTGTCCTTGCTCCTCTCCCCCGTGGGCATCGCCGGGCACTGCCGGGCGCTCGTGTCCCCAGGTCGCCTCTTGCTGCCGTTGGTTCTCTTCCACCCGCACCTGCGAGCCGGGGCTTACAGCTCCAGGCCCCAGCGCCTCCTCCCTCGCGGGAACAATGCTGCCCCCTTTCCTGGGACCCGAGCTGGTTTCGGGGCGCAGCCTCCCCCCCTCCGGGCTGAGCCTGCCCTCCAGCCTTCTCCCCGCCAGAACCGGAGCTTCCTGTGGCCGCGCCACTGCCTCCGTCCCGCCTGCAGCTTCCATCGTATTTTCTGCTCTTGAACGCTTTGAATACAATTATTTTTTAAAGCCCTGTGGGTCACAGAGTCACAGGAGATCATCATAGAAACAGGAAATACAAAAGTGGGGGTTAGGAAACAAGAAAAGCCGCAAAGAACCGGGAATGGAACACCTTCCGAGCGGGGCCCGTTCAAAACGTTAAAACTCCGTCATAACCGAGCGCGCGCGCAGGCCGCGGCCCGTTCGCCGTCCAGGGAGATGTAATTACCGGCGGAACAATGGCATCTGCAGGAAAACCGCTCTCATCAAACCCACACGCGAGGGGAGTCCCTGCGAGTTCAGCCTCTTTGTGAAAAATGTAATTACTTCTCGAAACAACGAGGGCAGGGCGGGCCCCGTGGTGGGCTGCGAGCCTCCGTGGGCGGGGCCGGGGGCTCAGGGCCCGGTGCTCCGTCCACGGGCGGTTACCATAGGTCTCAGGCAGGAAACCGGGCAGGGAGGGGCCCCCACGTGAGAAGCGAAGGGCAGAGGGCAGCTCGGAATACGAGGGGCCGGAGTGTTGGGGGGAACCGCAGGAAGGCCTCACAGCCAGCCACCAGCACCCCGAGAGCCGCCCTTGCCGGTCGGACAGAAGGACGGACGGGGGCGCCTCCCAGACGCCCGCCCGTGGATGCTCTGGTTTGGGCATGAGACGTGCAGTCCTCGCGGGCGGGGTCCGTGCTGAGCCGCGGGGCTCGGCTCCCCGCAAGGTCGTCCTCCGCAGCTGCTGAAGGCAACTGGCTCTGCCACCGCCGTCCTCTGGAGGGCCCGGGGGAGGGGCCGGGGGGAGGGGCCCGGGGGGAGGGGCCCAGGGGGAGGGGCCCGGGGGGAGGGGCCCCGGGTGGTGGAGCCCCAGTGGTGGGGCCCTGGTGGTGGGGCCCTGGGTGGTGGGGCCCTGGGTGGTGAGGACCTGGGTGGAGGGGCCCCGGGTGGTGAGGACCTGGGTGGAGGGGCCCCGGTGGTGGGGCCCGGGTGGTGGGGACCCGGATGGTGAGGACCCGGGTGGAGGGGCCCCGGTGGTGGGGCCCGGGTGGTGGGGACCTGGATGGTGAGGACCCGGGTGGAGGGGCCCCGGTGGTGGGGCCCGGGTGGTGGAGCCCCAGTGGTGGGGCCCTGGTGGTGGGGCCCTGGGTGGTGGGGCCCTGGGTGGTGAGGACCTGGGTGGAGGGGCCCCGGGTGGTGAGGACCTGGGTGGAGGGGCCCCGGTGGTGGGGCCCGGGTGGTGGGGACCCGGATGGTGAGGACCCGGGTGGAGGGGCCCCGGTGGTGGGGCCCGGGTGGTGGGGACCTGGATGGTGAGGACCCGGGTGGAGGGGCCCCGGTGGTGGGGCCCGGGTGGTGGGGACCTGGGGGACATGAGCCTGAGAAGGGCTGGGAGGAGGCAGCACCTGCAGAAACAGGGCCGACGGGGGAGCAGCGTGGCCCTTTCCCCACGGCGCCAGGTGGTGACTGGCGTGGGCATCGCGGGCGGGAGGCAGCCAGGCTCTTGTTGCTCATTCACACCCTCTTCAGGGCGGCTCCCGGGTGGCTCCCGGGTGGCTCCCAGGTCACAGCAGAACCACCCATTTCCATGCGGCCGGGGCCTCGCCGTCACCAGGACTTCGGAATTCTGGTTCTTCCTGGGCCCAGCTGTTCACCGCGGGGCCAAGCACATGGAATCGAGTTACAGGTCAAGGCAAGACGCTCACCCAGAGCAGCCCTTCGGGTGAGAGGTGCTCAGCCGGGCAGCCAGCTCAGGGCGAGTCCCTCGGGCCCCGCATCAGGCCAGTCTCCCTGGTGGCGGCAGGCACTGCCTCCTGGGCTGTGAGCAAGGCAGGAGGACGGCGCACAAACGTGGAAAACTCCGGGCCCCCTCGGCAGCGCTCACGCACTGATTTTCAAGCACAGAAGGTGGTGTCCCAGGCAACAGCCATCCCCACGCACACAGGCTCCATTATAAACCTGCGGGGGGGGGGATGCACCACGGCCTCCGTTATAAACCTGCGGGGGCGGGGGATGCACCACGGCCTCCGTTATAAACCTGCGGGGGGGGGGGGGGATGCACCACGGCCTCCGTTATAAACCTGCGGGGGGGGGGGATGCACCACGGCCTCCGTTATAAACCTGCGGGGGGGGGATGCACCACGGCCTCCGTTATAAACCTGCGGGGGGGGGGATGCACCACGGCCTCCGTTATAAACCTGCGGGGGGGGGGGGGATGCACCACGGCCTCCGTTATAAACCTGCGGGGGGGGATGCACCACGGCCTCCGTTATAAACCTGCGGGGGGGGGGGGGGATGCACCACAGCCTCCGTTATAAACCTGCGGGGGGGGGGGATGCACCACGGCCTCCGTTATAAACCTGCGGGGGGGGGGGGATGCACCACGGCCTCCGTTATAAACCTGCGGGGGGGGGGGGGGAGCTGCCAGCAACCGGCTGCCTTCCTACTCCACGTCCCAGCGCGTTCTGCGTGGCCACGGGACCTGCCGAGTCTGAGAGTTCACCCAGCGCCTGCACGCACCGAGCCAGTCCCCGCTGCTCTGCACACACTGCGCGCTGCCCCCTTAAACGAGACCAGCGGTGACTTAACCTCGGCGGTGCACCCCGTTCCTTAAGCGGCCGGGCGCGGGTGTCGGTCCGTGGTTTCATCTCCCATCAGCCACTTCCCGCTCTTGGAGCTTTTGTTAATCCTCACCCGAGGGTATGGTCTCATTGACTTACAGAGAGCGCGGGGTGGGGGGGGTGGTGGTGGCGGGGAGAAACATGGACGTGGGACACCCATCGGCTGCTCACCGGGACATCGGCTGGCCCGGGGCTTCCGCGTGTTTCTATTCCAGGGGAGCCGAGAGTCTTCACCAACGCTGGCTTCTCTGCAGTCAGCGGTAAAGCCCTCCTTCAGTCACAGGAAGTGACGTCCACGCCCCTCCTTCAGAGCATTGCACCCACCCGCCTTCCCATCAGGTCCCCCCACTTCCCATCAGGTCCCCGCCTTCCCATCAGGTCCCCCCACTTCCCATCAGGTCCCCCCACTTCCCATCAGGTCCCCCCACTTTCCCATCAGGTCCCCCGCCTTCCTATCAGGTCCCCCCACTTTCCCATCAGGTCCCCCCACTTTCCCATCAGGTCCCTCGCCTTCCCATCAGGTCCCCCCACTTCCCATCAGGTCCCCCGACTTCCCATCAGGTTCCCGACTTCCCATCAGGTCCCCCCCACTTCCCATCAGGTCCCCCGACTTCCCATCAGGTCCCCCCACTTCCCATCAGGTCCCCCGACTTCCCATTAGACTCCCCTGACTTCCCACCAGGTCCCCTCACTTTCCCATCAGATCCCCTGACTTCCCACCAGTTCCTCCCCCCGCCCTTTCCCATCAGACTCCCCCCACTTCCCATCAGGTCCCCCCACTTTCCCATCAGACTCCCCCAACTTCTCATCAGACTCCCCCGACTTCCCATCAGACCCCTCCACTATCCCAACAGATCCCCCACTTCCGTTCTGAGAGACTGAAAGAGGGCTTTCCTCATCTCCCCGTTTGAAAGTTAAGTAGCTGTTACCGCTTTGGGTCCCAGGACTACATTTGTTCTTACTGCTCCCTAACAGTTTAATGTAACCCCATGTCCACTGAATTCACACAGTTCTGAATATCGGCCTATGATTGGCGGTACATCATCCAATTCAATCAACACGAACGTGCAAAGCACAGCTTCCTCGGGAACCGCGTTTCCTTACGAAGCCCCGTCCTTCCTCGAAGCCCCGAGGTGCTTCCTGAGCAGCCGCCTTCCAACACTCACCCCCCTCCCAAGGCCCTTCAGGACCTGTGGCCCCGGCACCCCCATCCCCGTCCCTCCTGAGCGCTCAGGACACGCCCCCTCGAGGTCCCTCCTGACGGGGGTCCCATCAGGTCCCCCAGCCACACGTGCCGACTCTGCCCTCCTGCATCTGTGCTGTCAGCAACCAACGTGCTCCCGCTCCCCAGGGTGAAATCACTTGTTACTTCCGGTCACTGAGCATGCTCTAACCCCCCTTCTCCCCATGAGATCGGACATGGCTCCTGGGGGCAGGCACCTCCCTCCTGAGAACCACGGGGCCACGGTGGAGCCAGGAGCGCCTCGCGCCCGAGGACAGTCCCGTGCGAGGAGGAACCTGCTGGCGACGGCGCGGACGGGCGACATGACGGGCACCTCTGACCGCGGACCCCAGCGCCGGAGCTTGGCTCCTGAGACGAACAGCCGTGTCCGCACAGGCGGCCTCGGACAGCCTCGCTTTATTTTGTTGACATAACGCTGTCTTGGTGGGTGTGACTTACAGAGGGGACCTACCCTCCTCCAGTCTCTGGTTCTTACAACTAGAACTTTCAGATTTTCCACAGAAAACGTCTGTCCGTTTCTACCTTGTTTAGCAGCTTAGGAGGGACTCAATCCTGGACACTTCCAGGTCTGACTGACATGCCTGGCGCGTGCCACGGGGAGGTCTCGTGGGGACAGAAACGCGGGTGTCCCCAGCGTCCCGATGTGGCGAGAACCCTCTGGACCTGCAGCTGGGACGCCGCCTCAGGACTTGGAGGAGTTCCGAGAAGAGAGGAGAGCGTTTCTTCCCAGATTTAAATGGTCTCTCCCCCCACTTCCCATCAGGTCCCCCCCCCTTCCCATCAGACTCCCCGCAGGGCAGAGCTGGGAGACAGCACAGAGAAGTCGGCCCCGAGATCCACGACCACAACTCGATCAACCGCTGCCGCTGCCGCTGCCGCTGCCGGTGCCGGTGCCGCTGCCGGTGCCAGTGCCGGTGCCGCTGCCGGTGCCGCTGCCCAAAAAGCACACACAGGGCTTCCGTTCCCGGCCAGCGGGCCCCGGCTCAGTACTGCGCGTCGAGGTGCTTCCCGATGGTGTTCAGCTGGATGTTGGACGTGCCCTCGTATATGGTGCCTTAGACAGAGGGCGGGAGGAGAGGCCTCAGCGGGCTGCGGAGGCACAGCACAGACACGCTGCATCCGCTGGGCTCCGGCCCGCGCTCAGCGCCCCTCAACGTGCCGCCCGGGGAGCGGATGGCCTCCGCCTGCACGCGGGATCCTGGCTCAGAACCCGCATCGCACGGGCGAGGGCTTCGCTCCTGAGCCGGCAGCGAGGGCCTCGGGGCGCGGCTTGGGCCCTCCGCCTGGGAGAGCTGGGGCGCTCAGGCGGTGGGCACGGAGCTTCTGAGATTACAACGGACGCTCCAAAGAGCAGCACGGACCAAGCCCAGAATAATGACCTTTTTAGCAAAAGGAAAGTGAAGGCAGATTTTTAAAAATCCTCCCCTGAGGACATGTTTTCTCATCGACCTTCAGGGAGGAGTGGGGACAGATCGGTGGCCTCCCACACGTGCCCCCCCGGGACCCGGCCTGCAGCCTCGGCTTGTGCCCTGCCGGGAGCGGGACGCAGCCGTTCGGTGACGGGACGATGCTCCCACCGTCCGGGCCGCGGGCCAGGGCGGCCAGAGCTTGCTGGGGGTAAGAGAGGTCTGCGGGCGTTTAGAAAGGCAATCTGATGTTGTAAAGAACACGGGAGCCCCGCTTCTGAAGGGAGAGGTGGGAAAGCCCAGCGGAGGAGGAGCACCCCCCCCCGGGCGCAGGGACACAGCCCCCCGCCCCCACCGCCGCGGCGGCCCGCACTCCGAGGCGGCAGCAGCAGGGCGAGCAGCGAGGACGGCTGCCCTTACCGATCTTGGCGTCTCGGAAGTACTTCTCCACGGGGCAGCTCCTGGTGTAGCCCACGCCGCCCATCCAGTCGATGCACCTGCTGGTCGTCAGCCCCGCCACCTGCCAAACACACGCAGGGGTGCCCTGTGAGACCCCCCCGCCACCCCACTCCCGCCGCGCACCCCACTCCCGTGCCGCGTGGGCGCAGGCGGCGTTGACGCGGGGTCTGCTAGTCTGGCCCTCAGGGAGGTGGAGACAGGAGCTCATTGGGGACGAAGGGCTCAAGGGCCGCGTGAGGCCACGGAAGGAGGACAGACTGCGAGGCTGGGGAGAGGAACCCCGGGACTTGGCCGGGTTCTCAGTCCACATCTGTGTAACATGGAACACGTCTGTACAACACAGAACATGTATGTGCAACACGGACCACGTCTGTGTAACATGGAGCTCGGCTGTGTAGCACGGTACACGTCTGTACAACACAGAACACGTCGGTATAACACGGACCACGTCTGTGTAACACGGTACATGCCTGTGTAACAGAACACATCTATGTAACACAGAACACGTCTGTGTAACACAGAACACGTCTGTGTAACACGGAGCTCGTCTGTGTAACACGGAGCTCGCCTGTGTGAACAGAGGCGTGAACACGGGCGGCCCTTCCAGGGGTTTTCATTCCCCTCATCGCCATGGCATTCGCTCGCCCCGACATGGAACCACGGGGCGATGCCAGCACTCGGAGGAGGCCGATTTGGGGTTTACGGGGGCCCTCCCACCTGAATTAGGGCCATGGCTTCCACGTGGGACCCTGGGACCCCTCGGGACCTCACAGAATTAAAGCCCTCATTCTTTTTGAGTCATTAGCAGCAGCAGCAGCAGCAGCAGCATTCACCTCGGCCGCGTAGTACTTGGCCATGGCCGCCTCCTTGACGAACGGCCTCCCCGCCTCCACCAGCCGCGCGGCGTTGTAGGTCAGCAGCCGCGCCGCCTCCAGCTGGGTGGCCACCTGGGCCACCTGGTGCTGCAGCCCCTGCACAGGAGGCCACGTTAGGGAAGGCGCCCAGGTCCCGCCGACGGGCGATGAGACCCAAACACCCCGGGACCCCACACTCGTTCTGTGAAAACACTCCAAAACCTGCCCCCGGCACGGCATGAGCTGCTTAAGAAGCTTTCCAAGTTCACGTAATTCGGGATCACTGTCAAGGTTGGAAAAAATTAACGATCGACAAGCTAACTTTAAAAACTCGACTTCTATTTAATAACTATTTTCAACCCTTTTTACGTTCAAGTGGAGGTTAAACCAAGTTCCAAAAAAGCAAACCTTTGAACATATACTCCCATTTGCTTGAATTAAGAACATTGGACTCTGCAGCCAGACCCTCCCTCCGGGAGCCTGCGGTCTGGAGGAGAGCGACGTCATCGCGGGCAGAGCCAAGCCAATTGCTCTGGTGGGGGTCAAGCTTTTAAAAAACGACCAACTGGGATCCCGGCTTCACACAGACACAAAGCTAACAGCGCTGCTTTGCGTGATCAAACTTCTACGTGTTCTAGAAGCATCTTTAGAAATGTCACCCTGGTCCTTCCTCCTCCCCCGCGTCCACAGTACGCTGCTTCCCGTGTGCCAGGGGACCAAGCCTCCCTCAGCCCTGGCCCGCGCCTGGCCCCCTGCTGCTGTCTGGTGGCGGCTGGCTCAGAGCAGGTCCTCGAGGACAATGAAGTGACCATTTGACCAGAAGCTGGGACCACAGACGCTGTAATTCTGATACCACCTGCCTGGCCCTGGGAACTCAGCCTCCAAGTAGATGGCGGTGGTCACGTGACTGCGGGGACCCTGGGAACTCAGTCTCCGTACAGAGGATGGCGGTGGTCATGTGACTGCGGGGACCTGGGCAGGCCTGCTGTGCTCCCGCTTTGCAGACCTTGACCTGACCGTGCACCCCTAGCCCGGGGCCTCTGCACGCGTGCAGTGCGCGTGCTTGCATGATGCCTGGCTGCTACGCACCCCGAGAGACGCAGCAGGCCCGAGCTCAGGGGATTACACAGACCGCGCAGTAACCCCTCTGCATCGCCGGCGAGGAGCTGGCGAAGCTCCATAAGCTGCCCTCCAGCCTCCAGCCTGCTACGACCTGCTGAGGGCGGTCCGGGCTGGAGAGGAAGACGGTATCGGCCCCAGCCAATGCCCTGGCTGCCGGGGCTCTGAGAGCCAGGCCACGGGGCCAGGCCAGTGCCACCCACACGCTGGACGGGGAGCATCTCTCCGGCACTTTCTGTGCCGAGTGCGCCCGTGGAAGGGGCGGGTCGGACAGAGCAAGTCTCCGGAGGATCCTGCGCGGCTCCGGCCTCTCAACTGTCAGTCACTGAACACTGTCAGCCGCCGCCCGCGCGCCGAGGACGGGGCCTCACCGTGACCTGACAGACGAGGCCGCCGGAGCGCAGGGCTGCGGGGACTTGTCTCAGGCCTAACGCCAGTAACACCGAGGACCAGGACTTGAGCCCAGGGAGTGACCAGACCCCGTGTCCCGGAGCTTAGGAAGCTGTGCGGAGCCGGCTCTAAGGCTCTCCCCACTGGAATCCGAGGGTCCCCCACGGCTTTGCACCCCCTCTTCAATAGCGGGAAGGCAGGCGCGTCCAGCACCCGCACAGGAGAAGATGCGGAGGATTGTATACCTGAAAGTCAAATAATCTTTTGCCAAACTGCATCCTTTCTTTAATGTACGGCATGGTGTAGTCAAAACAGCCTTGAGCCAATCCCAGCATCTGAGGGAAAAGATCAGAATTTCTTACTTGTTAGAGCCCGAACCTGGGCAGGGGCCGTGTGGCCAGGCCGGGGCGTCAGACTCCCGCACGGGTGGAGCGCAGAGCTGGAGTGGAGAACTCGGGAGCAGGTGGGACCACCGCGGCTCACCCCCCGGAGGAACACCCAGGACGTGGGGCCGGCCCAGCCGCAGCTCCTCCTTGCTAACCAAGCTCCGCATCCACTGAGCGGCCCCAGCTTAGAAACGGCCCCTGAATTCGCCGTTACGTCGTCATTAAGTCACATGTGAGCACGGCGTGCCATGCAGGTTCAGAAGAAGGGAGAGGATCGGTAGGTTAAGCTTTGGGGAGAAACGCCCGCAAACATCGTGTTTCATTAGAACTCGTCACCTTCCCTCTAGCCGTCTACTCTGGACTTCCTGGAGCACACACAGGGCACCGTGCTAAACTCAAAGGGCAAAGCAACTGAACAAAACTGCCAAGAACCAGGGCAGTGCACAGCGCCCTGCACTCGCTCTGAGCTCCGTTTATTTCACCTTAGAGCAGAGTTTTCTATCGACGGGAAAACTGAAATGGCGGCTGTCCACTCGCACAGGCCGCCCCCTCTGTGAAATGCTTTCACTACAAACCCTGGCGGTCTGAGCTCTCTGCGGCTGCAGAGGGCCGGGGACGGACACCTCCAGACCTGCTGCCCGGGCCTCGGTCCCTACGAGGCGCCCGCGGTATCAGCCGAGGAGCAGCCGCTCCCTGAGCCATTAGCGCCGCCCCGCCGCGTGCTCTGCGCCAGCGCCCACATCAGCTACATGTGTGATGAAGCGGAGCCGCAGAAAGCCTTTAAGAAGAACAGAGAGGCCAGTTTGCTTCAGCAAGATGTTATCTGGTTGTGGGGAGGTAAGCGTTACGATTTAAGGATATTCTGTTAGCAAACCTAATGGCTGTGAAAATAATCTCGAGTCATGCCACAGGTAAGTAATCCAACAGCTAGGATCTGCATCATATCTTCAAAATCTAAAAGCTCTTCCGTGTTTGAATTCCGGATAGTCACTGATTAAAAGTAAATAAATGTATCCTACAAAAATGATGTAATTTATAATAAAACCAAAGGCTTTATTCATTTTCTTAACCTGAGAAATAACTGCCATCACTTAATAGAAACGTACTATGCATGGCAAATACGATCATTGGATAGTTCTCACCCTACATATCTATCCAATTGTAGCTACTCTACCTCAAGCGTCTCACACACAAAAATCACCTGAATTCACATGCAAACCTAGGAGCTAACATGTCATTACCTATTGATTAGAGGCTTTCACTACAGAGTTCAAAACCACTTCTTCTTAATGCAGAGCTTTCTCCCAGGGTGAATTCCATGCTCTAAAAGCTGGACTTAAAATAGAACGCTGTGTCTGTCTATACATGGTCTGGAAGCTATCGATGCAGGCATCGGCAAACGGCCATGTTCGGCAGCACCGAGCCCACTGCGGGGTCCTCAGAACATCTCCCACCGAGCCCACTGCGGGGTCCTCAGAACATCTCCCACTGAGCCCACTGCGGGGTCCTCAGAACATCTCCCACCGAGCCCACTGCGGGGTCCTCAGAACATCTCCCACCGAGCCCACCGCGGGGTCCTCAGAACATCTCCCACTGAGCCCACTGCGGGGTCCTCAGAACATCTCCCACCTGAGCCCGGAGCCCTGCGGGCCTGGAGGGGGGCGCCCCTGTGTCCGCACGCTCCCCTGCTTGCTGGCTGCACTGCATTTCCCCTTCCTGCGTGTTCACGGACCCGCCCGGGAGAGAGCGTGGGAGGGCACAACGCGACCCACCTGAGCGGCGATTCCTATTCTCCCTTCATTGAGGCTCCCGATGGCGTACTTGTAGCCGTGGCCCACCTGCCCCAGGACGTTGGCTTCTGGAACCTGGGAAAAAAGCAATTATTTCTCAATTTAATTCAACATAACTCATTTTGACTGTGTGTGTGTGTGTGTATTTTTTTTTTTAAATGTTGCCCTCGCTGTTTTGGCTCAGTGGATAGAGCATCGGCCTATAGACTGAAGGGTCCCTGGTTTGATTCCAGGTCAGAGCACATCCCGGGTTGCGGGCTTGATCCCCAGTGGGGGGCGTGCAGGAGGCAGCTGATCCATGATTCTCTCTCATCACTGATGTTTCTATCTCTCCCTCTCCCCTCCTCTCTGAAACCAATAAAAATATATATAAAATGTTTTTGTTGGCACGCTGAGTCTCCGGGAAGGAAGGCAGCACCGCGGGCTCAGGCATCATGTTTATTGAAAAAGTACAAAGTGTCACAATAGCCCTAGCCGGTGTGGCTCAGTGGATAGAGCGTCGGCCTGCAGACTGAGGGGTCCCAGGTTCGATTCCAGTCAAGGGCATGTACCTTGGTTGCAGGCACATATCCCGTAGGGGGTGTGCAGGAGGCAGCTGATCGATGTTTCTAACTCTCTATCCCTCTCCCTTCCTCTCTGTAAAAAAATCAATAAAAAATATATTTTTTTTAAAATATATTTTATTGATTTTTTACAGAGAGGAAGGGAGAGGGATAGAGGGTTAGAAACATCGATGGGAGAGAAACATCGATCAGCTGCCTCCTGCACGCCCCCTACTGGGGATGTGCCCGCAACCAAGGTACATGCCCTTGACCGGAATCGAACCCGGGACCCCTCAGTCCGCAGGCCGACGCTCTATCCACTGAGCCACACCGGCTGGGGCAAAATATATATTTTTTAAAAACAAAAACACAAAGTGTGACAATACAAAATGCACCTGGAGAAAAAGGCAGGCCAGAGGCACGCACACACGTATGTGCCCAAATAGCGGGGACACGGCCGGCGCCGGCCCCGCAGGGGGGAGGTGCACGCGCGAGTGGGGGTGCGTGGGTGTGGGGCGTGTGGGCCAGCGCGCAAAAATAGAAATGTTTTTGTTGATTTCAGAGAGGAAGGGAGAGAGAGAGGAATAGCAGCATTAATGATGAGAATCAGATTGGCTGCCTCCTGACGCCCCCTCCTGGGCCTGTGCCCTGACCGGAAATCGAACCGGGACCTCCCGTTCGTGGGTCATGCTCAACCACTGAGCCTCCCGGCCCGGCTGGTTTTTCCTTCGTAACGCACATCGACCGCAACGCGTGCGCGTGACCCAGCACAGTGCTCGCCCTGCTGCGCCCCGCGTGCGTGGCTCCCCGCATGGCTCTGGGAGGGACGGCCCCGCCCGGCACCTGCCGGTGACGAATGCGTCCGAGGAAGGGGTCGCATCCAGCCCCTCCACGGCTCGAAGGAACGGGGCGTCCCAGCTCCTGTCCGCAGGGCCCAGGGTGAACGACACGGAGCCGCAGAGAACACGGGCTCCCTGCGGACATCGGCGGGAGGCCCTGGAGGCTGTCACCCTCAGAACGCACCTGAGCACGTGCTCGGGCCTGGGGGGGGGGGAGGAGAGGGCATCGTGTTCACGCGTCATCCCAAAGCCACACCAGACACAGCCAAGGAGGCACTTAGCTTCAGGGTCCGAGAGCGGGGAGACGGGAGCTGGAGAAAGGGGGGCAGGAGCAGGAGGACGAAGGCGGCCGCGAGGCCCCAAAAGCTGCAGGCCAGTCCCTGCTCGGCCCTGAGCCAGGCGAGGCCTGGAGTGAGCGGCAGAGAACCCGCCCCACCGCCCCTCTCTCAGTCCACCCCACGGCCTCTCTCTCTCTCTCTAAAGTCCACCCCACGGCCTCTCTCTCTCTCAGTCCACCCCACGGCCTCTCTCTCTCTAAGTCCACCCCCAGGCCTCTCTCTCTCTCTCTAAAGTCCACCCCCACGGCCTCTCTCTCTCTCTCTCTCTCAGTCCACCCCCAGGCCTCTCTCTCTCTCTCTAAGTCCACCCCCAGGCCTCTCTCTCTCTCTCTAAAGTCCACCCCCACGGCCTCTCTCTCTCTTTCTCTCTCTCAGTCCACCCCACGGCCTCTCTCTCTCTAAGTCCACCCCCAGGCCTCTCTCTCTCAGTCCACCCCACGGCCTCGCTCTCTCTCAGTCCACCCCCACGGCCTCTCTCTCTCTCAGTCCACCCCCACGGCCTCTCTCTCTCTCTCTCTCTAAGTCCACCCCCACGGCCTTGCTCTAAGTCCATCCTCACGGCCTCTCTCTCTCTCTCTCTCTCTCTCTCTCTCTCAGTCCACCCCCAGGCCTCTCTCTCTCTCTCTAAGTCCACCCCCACGGCCTCTCTCTCTCTCAGTCCACCCCCAGGCCTCTCTCTCTCTCTCTAAGTCCACCCCCAGGCCTCTCTCTCTCTCAGTCCACCCCCACGGCCTCTCTCTCTCTCAGTCCACCCCCACGGCCTTGCTCTCTCTAAAGTCCATCTTCACGGCCTCTCTCTCTCTCTCTCTCTCTCTAAAGTCCACCCCCAGGCCTCTCTCTCTCTCTAAGGTCCATCCTCACGGCCTCTCTCTCTCTCTCTCTCTAAGGTCCATCCTCACGGCCTCTCTCTCTCTCTCTCTAAGTCCACCCCCACGGCCTCTCTCTCTCTCTCTCTCTAAAGTCCACCCCCACGGCCTCTCTCTCTCTCTCTCTCTAAAGTCCACCCCCACGGCCTCTCTCTCTCTCTAAAGTCCACCCTCACAGCCTCTCTCTCTCTCTCTCTAAAGTCCACCCCCACGGCCTCTCTCTCTCTCTCTAAAGTCCACCCTCACAGCCTCTCTCTCTCTCTCTCTCTAAAGTCCACCCCCACGGCCTCTCTCTCTCTCTAAAGTCCGCCCTCACAGCCTCTCTCTCTCTCTCTCTCTCTCTCTCTCTCTCTAAAGTCTGACCCTCATTTTTAAAAGACTCAGCTCAGAACTGAGGGGCGCTGCCGGTGCTCTCCATCTCCCTGAGCAACACCCCCACCTTGTGGCCTTCGCTGTACCCGACAGGCTCTGCCTGGGCCTGGCCACAGCATCAGGCCTATAAACGGAGCTGGAGCTGCGGGCAGCCCGGCTCCCTCTGGGCTAACCCCTCGGGGGAGCGCAGTGATCACGACGCCCGAGCATGTCCTAGTCCTCGCACCCCTGACCCGCGCAGGGGGCCGCCTCCCCGCACCCACGGTCCACGCGGAGCTGGCTCCCACCCTCCGATGTGCTGGAGGCCCGGCACCCACCTTGACGTCCTCGAGGGTGAGCGGGCAGGTGGACGAGGCCCTGATGCCCAGCTTGTTCTCCGCTTTGCCCACGTGGAAGCCCTCCGTGTCCCGGTCGACCAGGAAGCAGGTGATCCCTCGGTACCCCTAGGGGAGGCGGGTGTGACCACACTTGGCTGAGAAGACCCTCCTTCCCACAGTTCAGGTGGACGGGGCCTTTAGCGAGAGGGGCGAAGGGGCGGGGCACTGCGTGCGGGTGAGGCCCCAGGACAGAGGGCCTGGGCTCCGTCTCACAGCCCCTCCTCCTGCCTCAGAGCCAGTGGGGCTTCTCCATGATCCAGTTACAGAATCACGTGAGCACGGGGACTCCACGTTCCCCTTCAATTTCATTAAAAACTTCGACATCTTAAAATCTAATCCCATTAAATGTCACATTCGAGAAGAGACAAAAGCTAAATGTATTTATTTTGCTGTATGCCTGCTTTCCAATGGAATAAAATCATCGTAAACCAAATGAACGGGTACCTGGCTTTGTCACCGTTAAACGGAATGAGAAATGGGACGACACGGAAGTGGTGGCCCTGGGCTCACACCTGCCTCAGCACCAGGAGGCGGCGCTGCCAGGGAGGCGGGCACGCACGTGCCTCAGCACCAGGAGGCGGCGCTGCCAGGGAGGCGGGCACACACCTGCCTCAGCACCAGGAGGCGGCGCTGCCAGGGAGGCGGGCACGCACCTGCCGGTGCCGAGGAGGGCGGCCTGCAGGACAGGCCGGGGGGACTGGACGCGGAGAGAGCAAGCGGGAAGACGGGGTGCTGGGACTGACCGCGCCCGGGTCCACGTTGGCCATCACCAGGAAGAGCCCCGCCTCCCGGGCGCCGCTGATCCACATCTTGGACCCGTTGAGGACATAGTGGCCCCCCTTCTTCTCGGCTCTGGTCTTCAAGGCGAACGAGTCGCTGCCGGCCCCGGCCTCCGAGAGGCAGAAGCTCCCCACCTGTGGGGACACGAGCGACGCTCACTGCTCACGCCCCGCGGGACACGCTCACGGCCAGCAAGCACCCTCCTCGGCCGTGCGGCCACGCACCCCCTGCACGTCCCAGGGCCGAGACGGCAGTGTTTCCCGACCCCCGTCGAAGGCAGGCCGGGCCCAGCTCACACGTCCAGCGCTAATGTACATGAATCGGCTCGACTCCAGGAGAAAGCGCGGGGGACGTGAAACCTCCAGCGAGGGCCCCACAAATGTCATCGGGTCAAAAAAAGTAACTAGAGCCGAAACCGGTTTGGCTCAGTGGATAGAGCGTCGGCCTGCGGACTGAAAGGTCCCAGGTTCGATTCCAGTCAAGGGCACGTACCTTGGTTGCGGGCACATCCCCAGTGGGAGGTGTGCAGGAGGCAGCTGATCGATGTTTCTCTCTCATCGATGTTTCTAACTCTCTCTCCCTCGCCCTTCCTCTCTGTAAAAAATCAATAAAATATATTTAAAAAAAATAAAAAGGAACTATTGCCACACGATTATCCTCTCAATTTCCAAGTGGACGCGAGAGGCCGGGGGTGTGTTTCTAGCGGTGAGAACGCACCGGGGGCTTTGCCGGTCCCGCGCTCCGGGCCCGGGGCAGACACTCCACACACAGCCACGTCCTCCCAGAAACTGGGCGCCAAGCCCCCGCCCCGCGGCCCTCACCTTGGCCGTGGCCAGCTGGCGCAGGTGGGTGGCCTTCTGCTCCTCCGTCCCGTGCTTCCGCACCAGCCCGTTCACCACCGTGTTCTGGATGTCGCAGATCAGAGCCACGGACGCGTCCACCTTGGCCAGCTCCTCCACCACCAGCACGAGGGAGAAGAAGGCAGCCCCGGTCCCGCCGTACTTGGCGTCGACGTCCACGGCCATGAACTGCGGGGAGCAGGCGGCTCAGCAGGCGGCGTCCTCACAAGGAGAGCCACGGGAGCTGTGACCACGCACCTTCCGCTCTACGTGTCGTGTGGATGCCGTTCTATCCACGCGTGTGAAATCGACCACACGCAGCTGAAAAGGGCGACATAACCACCCGCCACACTACCTGCTTCCCCCCGTGACTGCAATCCCTCCACGGGGGAGATGCTGCGAGACCAGGAAGGGGCGCGGGACCCTGCCATCAACACCCTGACCCTCACCGCTCAGGCTGCAGGGGCGGGCGGTGGGTTTAGCGCGGCCCCTTCCCACTGGTGGCCCTGTGAGGAGGACACTGAGGGGACCTGCTCGTGGGGACGTCTGCTCTCCCTCGGCACGGCCTCCCCAGCCGGGAGCTGCCCGACTCCTCCGCCCTCCAGGGGCCGCGCCTCGGAGCCACGGCAGCAAACCCAGGAGCGGATGCAGCTGGCGGCGCTTCCTCGCCCGGCTGGACTGGCCAGGTGCCTGCCACCCGGCGGCCGGGCTTCCCGGGACCCGCATCCGCTCAGTAGCTCGGCCTGGACCAGGAACCCCCAGCTCCCCGGGTCCAAGTCCTCGTTCCAGGAAGGGGAGGCGCGTGCACGTAAGTCACCACCCGGAGCTGGTAGCAGTGGCAGGCGAGCGCTGTCCCTTCCTGACACTCCGACCCCCTCCAGTGCCGTCCGGTGGTGGCTGTTCAGTTGTAAGCTGGGGGACACTTAGCTGGCCTGAAGGGACAGCCACAAGGGAGATGGAAGTGGTTGGAGAAGCGGAGAGGGGCTGCGGGAGGAAGCGGCGAGGACGCGGGGCCTGAGGCCGAGGCGGGTCGCTCCCTGCAGAGCTCAGACACTATGGTTCAGACCCTCCACGGGTAAAAGCAGCCCAGCACTGAACCCGGGAAGCGTGCACTGGGACCGAAACCGGAGACGTGCATTCCGTACCCCTTGCTGGAACAGGCCTTGGATCACCGACGGCTCCATCTTCGCGTTTTCATCCATCGTTGAGACCAAAGGAGCAACTTGATCCTGGGCGAATTTTTTAGCTGTAGGGGGAAAAAATGCCGCAAGTCTGGACTCTATTGCTATGACGTGCATTACTTTTCTCAAAAAGAGTTTTAAATTCATGTCACACAATTCCATTCACCAATGCAGATGCACAGATCCGCCCCGCTTGCCTGGACCTCACGCCGCAGCCCCAACCCCGGCCGAGGGGCAGCCCGGGCAGCGAGCTCGCTCACCTGCACTCTGGATCATCAGCTCCTCCTCGGACAGCGTCTGCAGGGGGGCGCCGGGGAGCCCGCTGCCGGCCGGGCGGAGCAGGGCCTGGGACTGGGAGGACCGGTGGGCCCGGGGGGGGCTCTTCCAAGAAGGCAGGCAGGTTGGGAAGGCTCGTCTGAGCTGTAAAAACAGTCCCCGTTGAGTAGGGAGCACACAGGCACACGTGTACATGCCTACACACACCACACATATACACCCATGCACACCCATGGAGAGGGAACACACGCATGTACACACATATGCACACATGTGCACACACGGTAGGAGAAGGGTCAGAACATCAGATTCTTTTTGTTCGCGGTCATGGGAACAAGAGCAAACGCTGCTGCGGGGATAGAAGTCCTTCACCAGCAATGAGCCGCTCCGAATGAGCACATTTCCCAGGTGGTTAACTTCGCCTGCAGCAAAGAGAACTTTCTAGATGCAGCTCACTCTTAACTGCACGGCCTGTTTGGTCCTTCGGGTCCTCATCAGGAAGAGAGCACAGCACAGACAGGCTGAAGGAAAGACGCTCCGGCCCGGCCGGCATGGCTCAGCTGGGCGTCCGCCTAGAAGCCAGGAGGCCCGGGGTCGCTGCCCGGGTTGCGGGCTCAGCCCCAGGGGGGCGTGCAGGAGGCAGCCGGCCCGAGGTTCTCTCCCCACTGGTGTCTCTCTCCCCCCTCCTCTCCTCTCTGACGTCAGTAAGAACTTTTAAGAGAAAAGCAGCTCTGGAGCCAGAGAACGGGCTTCGAACCCTCGCACCTCATCTCCAACAACGCCGTGACCTTGGGCAGGTGACTCTGACCTCCGTTCCAATCTCCGCCCTGGTTCCCTCCCCTGTCAAGTGCGGAGAATCCGCTCGCTAGTTGTGAGGATGGATGAGGGGAGCCACGGAAAGGACCAGCGAGGACCCACCACAGAGGGCTCCGTGGGCGGAGGCGGCTCTCGCTGCCGGGACCGCGGGGGTCAGTGCGGTCAGTCGTCATGACAGACGCGGTCCCGGTGGTGAGTTACCTCGGGGACCTCCAGGCTAGCACACTCCGTCGCCGTGTCCCAAGCCCTCGACCTGCCCATTCTACTCAGCCGTGGAGCTGCTACGATTTCACTGAAAAAAGAGGCCGTCCAATTGCAATGCTTCTCATACCTTTTCTCTGTTCTTCCGCGGGATTTTAGTGAGGAAACAAGGCGTCAGTCATTTCCTGAGCCTGAAAACACGCCAAGTGGGGGTAGCTGGCACAGAAGTGCACATATTACGGGATTCTATCTATGAAAATCCAGAAGAGGGAGGGAGGTGGCTGCTGGGGTGGGGTGGGGCCGGGCAGGGGAGGGGGAGGAGGAGGAGGAGGAAGAGGGTGGGGGGAGAAGAGGAGGAGGAGGAGAAGAGGGGGAAGAGGAGAGGGGGAAGAAGAGGAGGAGGAGGGGGAGAAGAGGAGGAGGAGAAGAGGGGGAAGAGGAGAGGGGGAAGAAGAGGAGAAGGAGGGGGAGAAGAGGAGGAGGAGGGGGAGAAGAGGAGGAGGAGGGGGGAAGAGGAGGAGGAGGAGGAGGAAGAAGAGGAGGGGAAGGAGGAGGGGGAGGAGGAGTTGTTGTGAAGGGCGCAGGGATGCCTCTGATGACAAACATCTCCCAGGTTCTCTGGGTGATGGGTGGGCGCACAGCTCCGTCAATGGCTGAAAGTCACTGTCTTCTTCACTTACAGTGACTGCGCTTCGTGGAGGGAAGTTATTTCTGAGAAAGAAATCCGCTTTCCTGCTATTCCCTCACGAGGAAGAGGCTGCCTCGGGCCCTGGCCCCGCCCGGGCTGGGCGTCCAGAGGGAGGCGAGCGCTGGCGCTTCCCAGACGCTGCTGAGCACACAGGGCAGCCAGGCAGCGTCCTGCCCGTGGGGAGGGCCAGGCGGTGCAGGATCCACAGCAGCGCCTGCGTCACGCAAACGCCTTCTCCGGGTTCTGGCTACACCTGCGGAGTCCCCGACACCCAGAGAACAGGGGGAGCCCCGCTGCAACCACGGCCGTTCCCCGCTCGCCGCCCACCGTGGCCGGGCTGTGCTGAGAGCACGTGGGCTCTGCTCCGAGTTAAGTGGGACAGAAACCCTGGCCCCAGGGAAGGAAAATGTGTGAATTCACTCCTCTGCCCGTTCTGTTTTGTTTTGTTTTGAAATGAGGAGGCAGGTAGGTTAGGGCAAAGTTGCATGAAACATTTTTCTCGTTCAGAGACAGAGTTGGGACATGAACACTCTGGACCAGAAAGGAGGGGGGTACGCAGTGTAGGTGGGAAAGTGCTCCCCGGAAGAGACGGGGGCTGTGTGCTGAGTGAGAGTTTATTTTTTTAATTTAATAAATCTTTATTGTTCAGATTATTACAGTTGTTCCTCTTTCCCCCCCCCCCATAGCTCCTCTCCACCTGGTTCCCACCCCACCCTTTGCCCTTACCGCCCCCCCCCCCCCCGCACTGTCCTCATCCATAGGTGTACCATTTTTGTCCAGTCTCTTCCCTCACCCCCCACACTCCTTTCCCCCCAAGAATTGTCAGTCCACTCCCTTTCTATGCCCCTGATTCTATTATATTCACCAGTTTATTCTGTTCACCAGATTTTTTATTCACTTGATTTTTAGATTCACTTGTTGATAGATATGTATTTGTTGTTCATAATTTTTATCTTTACCTTTTTTTTCTTCTTCCTCTTCTTAAAGAATACCTTTCAGCATTTCATATAATCCTGGTTTGGTGGTGATGAACTCCTTTAGCTTTTACTTATCTGTGAAGCTCTTTATCTGCCCTTCAATTCTGAATGAGAGCTTTGATGGGTAGAGTAATCTTGGTTGTAGGTTCTTGCTATTCATCACTTTGAGTATTTCTTGCCACTCCCATCCGGCCTGCATAGTTTCTGTTGAGAAATCAGCTGACAGTCATATGGGTGCTCCCTTGTAGGTAATTAACTGTTTTTCTCTTGCTGCTGTTAAGATTCTCTCTTTGTCTTTTGCTCTTGGCATTTTAATTATGATGTGTCTTGGTGTGGTCCTCTTTGGATTCCTTTTGTTTGGGGTTCTCTGCGCTTCCTGGACTTGTAAGTCTATTTCTTTCACCAGGTGGGGGAAGTTTTCAGTCATTATTTCTTCAAATAGGTTTTCAGTATCTTGCTCTCTCTCTTCTTCTGGCACCCCCATAATTCTGATGTTGGTACGCTTGAAGTTGTCCCAGAGGCTCCTTACACTATCTTCATATTTTTGGATTCTTTTTTCTTTTTGCTTTTCCGGTTGAGTGTTTTTTGCTTCTTTGTATTTCAAATCTTTGACTTGATTCTTGCGATCCTCTTGTCTGCTGTTGGATCTCTGTATATTATTTTTTATTTCAGTCAGTGTATGCTTAATTTCTAGTTGGTCCTTTTTCATATCCTCGAGGGTCTCGCTAAATTTATTGGCCTTTTCTAGAAAATTCTTGAAAAACCTTATAACCGTGGTTTTGAACTCTATATCCAGTTGTTTGCTTTCCTCCATTTCTTTCATTTGTGATCTGTTTCTTTGTCTCCGCATTTTGGCTGTTCCCCTGAGTTGATAAGAGTGGCTTTGTGTGCTAGGTGTCCTATAGGGCCCAGTGGCTCAGCCTCCCCAGTTACCTGAGTTGGACACTCTTGGTGCACCCCTTTGTGGACTGTGTGCACAGTCTTGTTGTAGTTAAGCCTTGATTGTTGTTGGTATCACCGGGAGGAATTGACCTCCAGGCCAATTGGCTGTGAGGATCAGCTGTGTCTACGCTGGCTGGGAGAACTTCTGTGCTGGAGACACCCTTATGAGACAAGACTTGCAAAAGCCTCTGTGCTCAGCTTGGATGTGCGGAGTCTTAGGGCAGAGCAGCCAGCCTTGGCTTCCCGTCAGCCCTGCCCTAATAGGTCCCTGTGTCTCAGTGTCCCGTGGTAATCGCTGCAAGCACTTCTGAGAGAAAGTCACCCTCGAGTTCTGCCCGCTGCCAGACAGTCCAGTTTCTCCCCAAATGAGTCTGGGTCCCCAGAGTCTCACCCAGAACTGGAGTTCAGCGCAATCGGGAGCTTTTGTCTCCCTCCCACTTGAGAAAGCCAGCCGTGCACTCAGTTGCCAGTCCTCTCCATGCGCGCGTTTCAGTACCTCTGCCTCCTGCAGCTCCTGTGAGTCTCAGTGTGCTTTTCTCTTGCCTTCTAGTTGTAGAATTTCCACTCAGCCAGCCTTCCTGTGGTTCTGGATGATATCCGTTTTGTCTTTTAGTTGTAGTTTTGAAATTGTTGTGCGAGGCAGCAGTTTAGGTGTTTACCTATGCCGCCATCTTGGTTTCTCCAGTAGTTTATTTTTTAAAAACATATTTTTATTGATGTCAGAGAGGAAGGGAGAGGGAGAGAGAGAGAAACATCAATGATGAGAGAGAATCATGGATCAGCTGCACGCCCCTTACTGGGGATGGAGCCCGCAACCCGGGCCTGTGCCCTGACCAGGAATGGGGAACCCTGACCTCCTGGTTCCAGGTCAACGCTCACGGAGCCACACCGGCCGGGCTCAACGGTGACTTTTGAGAGCCCTGCCCTGCGTGGTGGCCACGGCCTCTGCGCTCGGGGCCCGCTGTCACATGCTTGTCCACATGTGCCCCTCCCACTGCCCCTCCTCCCGGACTCCGTGCAGAGCGAGTGCTCCTGAGTGGAAGGGGGCTTCATGCCTCCCCCCCTCTCCAGAGCTCCGCCCATCTGTCTCCTGCTCCAACGCCAGAGCGGCTGCTGCTAGACACTGGCTACTGGTGACCAAGCCTGGGGCCTGGGGACCCCTGTGGACGGAACCGAAGTCCAGGGACTGGGATGGTTAGACTCACACCCCACCTCACTGCCCTCTCACGGAAGAGCCTTTCCTCCCCTTCGCAACGTAGGCAACGAGTCGCAGCGGGGAGGCGTGATGTGACGCCACCGGAAGGAAGGACAGACACTCGCACGTCACACAGTGGGTCCGAATGCCCTGAGACACTGCTGGGCTCGGGGCTACTTCCAAGTCAAGGCAGTTACTCACGGCTGCCGGGTCTCATTTAAGAGGCACAGATTGTTGTGTTATAACTTTTCCGCCATTTACTTCCTTTGTAATCCTGTATATTCATGCATTTTGAAACATTCTGAGAAAAGGTCTGTACCCTTTTTTACTCTGCCAGGTGCCTCTCACCCACGGCACCAAAACGGTTAAGATCCCGACGGCCGAATGCTCTGGTAAATCTTTCGCTAAACCCATTAACTTTGGCCACAGTGTCAGCCATAACCTCCTCCTTGGCGTCAGCATAGGAAGTGTTTACAGCATGAGAGGCCAAGGCAGACACATGACAAAGGGGTGCTGACCCCCAAGGGAGAGCCACCCACACTTTCCCCAGGAGATGGCTGCTGCAACACAAGTCTGCTCCCCCTGGAGACAGAGGTGTGCGCCCCGGCCCTTTCCCCTGCAGACAGGGGGGTGTGCATTCCCCGGCCCTTTCCCCTGCAGACAGGGGTGTGTGCGCCCCCGGCCCTTTCCCCTGCAGACAGGGGGGTGTGCATTCCCCGGCCCTTTCCCCTGCAGACAGGGGGGTGTACATTCCCCGGCCCTTTCCCCTGCAGACAGGGGGGTGTGCATTCCCTGGCCCTTTCCCCTGCAGACAGGGGGGTGTGCATTCTCCGGCCCTTTCCCCTGCAGACAGGGGTGTGTGCGCCCCCGGCCCTTTCCCCTGCAGACAGGGGTGTGTGCGCCCCCGGCCCTTTCCCCTGCAGACAGGGGTGTATGCGCCCCCCGGCCCTTTCCCCTGCAGACAGGGGGGTGTGCCCCCCCCCGGCCCTTTCCCCTGCAGACAGGGGTGTGTGCCCCCGGCCCTTTCCCCTGCAGACAGGGGTGTATGCGCCCCCCGGCCCTTTCCCCTGCAGACAGGGGGGTGTGCCCCCCTCCGGCCCTTTCCCCTGCAGACAGGGGTGTGCGCCCTCGGCCCTTTCCCCTGCAGACAGGGGTGTATGCGCCCCCCGGCCCTTTCCCCTGCAGACAGGGGGGTGTGCCCCCCCCCGGCCCTTTCCCCTGCAGACGGGGGTGTGCATTCCCTGGCCCTTTCCCCTGCAGACAGGGGGGTGTGCATTCCCCGGCCCTTTCCCCTGCAGACAGGGGGGTGTGCATCCCCCGGCCCTTTCCCCTGCAGACAGGGGTGTGTGTGTGGGGTGGGGGCGGGCGGGGAGGGAAAGGGGGTGGTGTTCCCGGGGCTTATACCCCCCCCCCAGCTTTCACAGCTCCTCTGCTGGATGTCTTGGGAAGCAGACCAGGTTTCCAAACGCCCTTCTGCATTGTAGTGGCTTCTCGCCATGGCACCTGGTCATGTACACACACCTGGTCATCTGGTCTGGCAAGTCCTAAGGCAGCTGACTTCTTTGACTAGTGGGTGAGATCCCTCCCCTCCGTCGCCCTCCCCCTCCGCCTGCCCGAGCAGCTGTCTTTCCTGTCCAACGCCGCCCAGCGGACCTGTCCTTGGGTTTAGGGGCACAAATGGCATAAGTGGGTCTGTGCTGTTTTCCCAGGCCAGCGCGACTGAAGCGGCACATGGCGTTCCCAGGTGTCCTTGGTGGGGGAGACAGGTCCTGTGATCCACCGGCGGCTGCAGGTGGCCAAACGGTTCGGTGTTGCTTCGTTTTCTGTCTCAGACTCCCCCTCCCCCCTCCCCAGGGACTGGCCAGCTTTCCCTGGACGCCACACCTCTGCCCTCCTAAGGGCTCCGGCTGGCCTACAGCCAAGCTGTAAGGGACAGGTTAGCAGGAGAGAAACAAATTGAAGTTCACGGGCACGTCCCGGCCCTGCACACGAGGTGGAGACTCGGGAACACCGAGCAACTCGCCAACAGGGCCGAAGCCAGCACCCGAAACACCGAAAGGAAGATGTGGGGTGGAGCGCCGGTTCCGGGCGTGACCAAGGCGACGCACAGGACACAGCGCAGACGGTCACCTGCCGGGTCTCCTGAGTTTGTCTGAGCCAAACGGCCAGGAAGCCAGATCTCAACCGAGTGAGAAAACACCCCGGAAAACGGCCATTTTACCACCTCTTCATACTCAGATCACCGGGAGCACAGGTTACACGGAATCAACTGGTGAGAGGCCAGGGGGCGGCGGGAGCAGGGCACCTGGGGGACTGGATGAAAGCAAGCGATGGACACACGCCCACTGCAACACAGGCGGGCAGAAGGGAGCCAACGGCAATGAACCCGTAACAATGGCAACGAAGGGCTCTGGCGGGGGGACTGCGCCCCGAGGGGTCTGGGGAAGGAAATGACCCTGGCATCCAAAGGTACGTTATCCCAGATGCAACCACAGGCAGGCCCGGCTGGGGGAAGACGGACCTTGGTCGAGAAAGGCGCTGGCCTCGGGCGAGTCCCCTCCGTGACCGCCTTCTAGTTAACGAGCTTTTACCCCACACCATCCTGGGTCCCACACCATCCTGGGTCCCATACCATCCTGGGTCCCACACCATCCTGGGTCCCACACCATCCTGGGTCCCCACACCATCCTGGGTCCCCACACCATCCCGGGTCCCACACCATCCCGGGTCCCACACCATCCCGGGTCCCACACCATCCCGGGTCCCACACCATCCCGGGTCCCACACCATCCCGGGTCCCACACCATCCTGGGTACCCACACCATCCTGGGTACCCACACCATCCTGGGTCCCACACCATCCTGGGTCCCACACCATCCTGGGTCCCACACCATCCTGGGTACCCACACCATCCTGGGTCCCACACCATCCTGGGTCCCACACCATCCTGGGTACCCACACCATCCTGGGTCCCACACCATCCTGGGTACCCACACCATCCTGGGTCCCACACCATCCTGGGTACCCACACCATCCTGGGTCCCACACCATCCTGGGTACCCACACCATCCTGGGTCCCACACCATCCTGGGTACCCACACCATCCTGGGTCCCACACCATCCTGGGTACCCACACCATCCCGGGTCCCACACCATCCCGGGTCCCACACCATCCTGGGTCCCACACCATCCTGGCGGGCCTGCGGGTCTGTGCATGGGAAAGGCCGCCCAGCAGGCCTCCCCAATCTTAGTGTGGCCCCTCCGCACCCTCAAAGTGCAGGCCGGGCCCAGGGAGCGAATGGCCCTGGCAGACTCGCAGCAGGCACAAACCACCCTACAGAGGCCGTCTTCTCCTCGGTTCCCAGAGCTTCCCCCATGTCCGCTGTTCCCTAAGACCGCCCGGCCTAGTCACCCTATGTCTCAGAGACATATATTGGGGTGCAAAGGTTGCTCCCTTCACCAATCAATGCTTCGTTTCTGAAATTTCTTTCTCCCCACCCCCTTCTGTGTAGCTGATTCACTTGCAATGGCAACCCTTGGCGTTAGCATCGCTGTTGGTTTGTTCACACCCATAGGGAGTCCGTCCTTAGCTCATTAACACCCCCAGCCACGCAGCTGCCCCCTTCCCTCGCCCGTAACCCTCCCCATGTGGGCCTGGCGCCCTTCCGGCTGAACCAGTGCTTCGTGCACTGCTGTTCTTTCGCCGCCCAGATGCTTGCTGCTTCTCACTTCAGCTTTCATTGTTAAGCTAACAAAGCGGGGGGAACAGAAGCCTGGTGAATAGCTTTTGACCTGCGTTACTCCACGCCGGCGCACTCTCTCCGCACACCGCCACCGGAGAGAAGAGTTCTATGTCAAAGGGCACCAGGAACTCAGCGTTCTAGTAACACCTCCCCAAGGTCTCTGCAGCAGTTAAACACCCTGACGGCCACCGGTAAAGGCTTACGGTGCCTGGTTTCTGACAAGGAGAAAATTCTGAGATGTTCTCAATTAGATCACAGTGGCCTGACTGGCTCAGGGGTTGAGCATCCACCTAGGAACCAGGAGGTCGTGGTTCGGTTCCCGGTCAGGGCACAGGCCCGGGTTGCGGCCCCATCCCCAGTGGGGGGCGTGCAGGAGGCAGCCGATCCGTGATTCTCTCTCATCAATGATGCTTCTCTCTCCCTCCCTTCCTCTCTGACATCAATAAAAACATATTTAAAACAAATAAATAAAGGGAGACTCAGTGTTGAGTTGTGGAAGGTGAAATTTTCGTTTCCCAGGGCACAGTCCCTGAGAGAAGGGGAAGACTCTTAAGGCAGCCAGAGATCTTGGCGGGCGGTCGTCCCGGAACCAGGGGGGCCGAGGGGGGGGGGGAGAAGCACCCACATCTCCGCACACGGCAGCGCCGTTCCGCAGGCCGGCATCCGGCGAGGAGAAGGCTCAGCCCAGGGCTGCGGGCGATGCTGCTGCTGCGGCACAAGCCAGGCCTCCCCGCTCCCAGCGACAGCAACTGCCACCTGATCAGCCCGCTCCACAGCCCTCCCTCCGCAGCCCTCCCTCCGCAGCCCTCCCTCTGACCTCCCCCCTCAGCCCTCCCCCCTCTGCCCTCCCTCCACAGCCCTCCCCCTCAGCCCTCCCCCTCTGCCCTCCCTCCCTCCGCAGCCCTCCCCCCTCTGCCCTCCCTCCACAGCCCTCCCCCCTCAGCCCTCCCCCCTCTGCCCTCCCTCCCTCCGCAGCCCTCCCTCCGCAGCCCTCCCTCTGACCTCCCCCCTTAGCCCTCCCCCCTCTGCCCTCCCTCCACAGCCCTCCCTCCACAGCTCTCCCCCCTCAGCCCTCCCTCCCTCCGCAGCCCTCCCCCCTCAGCCCTCCCCCCTCTGCCCTCCCTCCCTCCTCTGCCCTCCCTGCTGAAGGCTCCTCAGAGCCAGCCCCCTCGCCTGGCTGACACACCTCGGCCTGGGCTCCCCGCCCACTGCGACCCTAAGCCTGAGCCCCCGCTCCGAGCACACCTGTCCCCCACGTACGAGCAATGGCAAGCTCCCACCGTCCGTCACGCCTTTCTCAACGCACATGGCCGTGTCCCCATGGGAAACGCGTTTCCTGAGGCCAATGACCTGCTGCCCCCACAGGCCCGCCGCCTGGTCGGACACCGCGCCGAGCGGACGTTCGTTATTCGGGTGGGAGGGCGTCCACCTGCGCCACCAGCTCGTGTCCGCTCGGTCTGACCACGGCCCAGAGCTGCCGAGCCCCACACGCCTCTCCCCAGCTCACTGTTTGCCGCCGTGGGGAGCGGGGCCATGCCCGGGAGGCGGGAGAGCGCAGAGCCCCGTGGCCGGCTCCTGTCCAAGCCGCACCCACCGTCTGCTCCGCCCGCGCTCGGCCCGTGCGAATGGGTGCCAGTGCTGGGCGCGGCAGAGGGGCTGGCAGTCCGGGACTCGGTGAACCGAACAGGCACTGCCTGAAACGTCCCAAAACCACCGGCGAGGGGGTCGTTTAATCCAAATGGACAGGGGAGTCCCGATCGCCGGGGACAGGGAGATGGGAGGCGGCGGCGCGGGCTGGGGCGCGGGCTGGGACAGGCCTGGGGCGCGGGCTGGGATTCAGGCTGGGACATGGGCTGGGGCTGGGGTGTGGGCTGGGACATGGGGTGTGGGCTGGGACATGGGGCGTGGGCTGGGACATGGGGTGTGGGCTGGGTATGGGGTGTGGGCTGGGACATGGGGTGTGGGCTGGGACATGGGGTGTGGGCTGGGACATGGGGTGTGGGCTGGGTATGGGGTGTGGGCTGGGACATGGGGTGTGGGCTGGGACATGGGGCGTGGGCTGGGACCAGCCGGACCGCGTGTGCCCAGGGCTGAGCGCCGCCTCCAGTCCCCCGGGAAGGACGTGCTGACGGGCTCCTGGCTCGCGGGGAGGAACAGGGCGGTGGATGCCCAATGCTGCCCCTGTCACAGCAAAGCCCTCTCCAGTGACTCCGCGTTGGTCCCTGGTCAGGGACCGGAAGTAGCCTTGCCTGGCATTCCCCACCGAGGCCGGTTGCCGTGGTAACCGTTCAGCTGGCACAGCGGTGATGATGCAGCTCCCAGGCTCAGGACCCCCCAGGGCCCCAGGCCCAGAGATAAAGCCCAGGACCCCTCGGAATGCCCAGCCCCTCCTCGCTCAGGACCCTCCGCTCTGTCCATCCCAAGAGCCACACCCAGCTCCAGAGAGCCTCTCTCCCCGATGGCCCTGGCGGCTCTCCCTGCTCCGAGCCACAGGCAGGCGGTGGGCCCCCCAGGATCGGCACCACATCTGGGAGCGGTGAGGCCGGGTGGGTACAGTTCTAATCTTTCCACTAACAGATAAACTTCTTGTTTAATTTTTTAAAATAGGCTTTTATCGATTTCTGAGAGAGGAAGGGAGAGGAAGAGACAGAAACACCCATGAGAAACACTGACTGGCTGCCTCCTGCACGCCCCCGGCTGGAGATCGAGTTTGCAACCGGGGCATGTGCCCTGACCCCTGACCGGGAATCCAACCGGGGTGGGTCCTCCTGGTGCAGGGGACTCACTCAACCAACTGAGCCACACCCTGGCCAGGCAAGAGAGAAACTTCTCAGAGGTAAGTAAGTGCTAGGGCAGGGGTGGGCAAACTTTTTGACTCGAGGGCCACAATGGGTTCTTAAACTGGACCGGAGGGCCGGAACAAAAGCATGGATGGAGTGTTTGTGTGAACTAATATAAATTCAAAGTAAAGGAGCGGAGGGGAGAGCAAGAGAACCGGATAGAACAGCCGGATCCGGCCCGCGGGCCGTGGTTTGCCCACGGCTGTCTAGGGTCTTTATTATCGTATCTGCCACAGTACTCATACTTGGCAAGAACAAGAGAGAACATTTAAGGACATCTACCTCCATGCGGGGCACTATTTTAAGTGCCTCACATGCCCGTGTAATTAATTAATCTTCACAACCACCCTGTGGGCACAGGTACTGTCATTTCCATCATTTTAAGCAGGGGTCCTCAAACTTTTTAAACAGGGGGCCAGTTCCCTGTCCCTCAGACCGTGGGAGGGCCGGACTATAGTTTAAAAAAAAAACTATGAACAAATTCCTAGGCGCACTGCGGGCCCGGGACGCGTCGGCTGCTAAGCAGGACAGGCAGCGGCCCCCGGGTCCATGTCCTCGGCGGGCCGCATGTGGCCCGCGGGCCGCAGTTTGAGGACCCCTGGTTTTATGGATCAGGAAGCCAAGACCCAGAGGAGAAGAAACATGTCTGAGACTATCCTCCCAGGAAGGGACGGAGCCTGGGTCAAACCCAAGCACCTGGCCCCCTTCTCCTCCGCCATGCTAGCGCCAACATCGCAGCAGGCGCAAATGCTTGCAAAAGGAGGAAGGGCCGCAAGCCGCCACAGAGCCAGCAGATCCAGGCCGCTGGGAGGAAGGTTAAGTGTAGAATCCCATCTGAGTGACACCTGCTGGCTCACTTCCTAGCTGAGTGACTTTGAGCGGGTGGCTTAATCGTATTTTCAGCCACAGGCTCTGCACCTGGAAAGTCAGACTGCCTTACAGGACGGGGGTGAGAACTCCACGATGCAGCAAGAGCAGCGGAGAACAGGCCGCCACACGTCCGTCCGTGTGCGCTCCAGGAAGATTGGCCCTAACACACACAGTCAAGCTGTGAGGCCCAGGCGGTTCCGATAATAAGCCATTCGACAGCAATTATCAAACAGTATTACAGAAGATCCTACCCACGGGTTTCTCTGCGACAATTTGCTAACATTGTTTGACTCATTTTCTTAATACCCCTAAATACCAAGGAACTAATTATCCTTAATGAAACACAGTCCTGCCTTCAGGCAGCGGCTGAAGAACTTTTACGTCCTTCAAGCAAATAAGAGGACGTATAAAAAGTAAACAGTGCGGCCAGGAAGGCCCAAGGGCCGTGGAGGACAAAGGGAAGTGCGTGCCCAGCCTGGGGGGTTCCGGACAGCTTGCCAGAGGGCTGCGGCTGAGGGCACCGGGTGCCCAATGCAAAAAGCCGGACGCCGGGCGGTGGGAGGAGAACCAGCAGGTGTGTAGGTCCAGCGAGCAGCGCTGGGCGCGACAGGTGGGTGCCCCTGGGGCGGCGTTTCAGCCCCAGCCCAGCCGGCAGGGCGGGAAGGGGCTCCGGGTGCGAGGGGAGCCCATCCAGGAGGATGCTCGGACCCCAGCCGCGGGAGGAGGACCAGGGGGCGCTTTCCCCGTGGCCGGTGGGTCTGACCGAGCAGCCCCGAGGTGCCGTCTAACTGTGGAGCAGGACCGCGGCCGGGAGGGGAGGGGAGGGGAGGGGAGGGGAGGGCAGAGGAGCTCCGCTCGCTCGGAAGGAGACTGGTCACGCTATAACCATCTTCCTTTCTGGAGGTGGCGGGGAGGGGCGGGGGAGGTTGAAAATAACCTCTGGGCAAAGGGGGCACCGGAGGGAGAGGTGCCATCTCTGCACAGTGTCTCCGCAGGTCCCAGCCTCGGGGGCCCGGGCCCCACAGCTGCAAGGACACCCCGCACCCGCGGCCCTCCGACGGCCACGCAGGGAGCCGGCTCCGCCAAAGGAGCGTCCTGCCGGCCCCCAGCCCCTGCCCACCCGCTGCCACTGCCAGCCCAGCCCGCCTTACGGAAACCCAGGTGGCGCCGGGCCGCGGAGAAAGGTCTGTGACACTGGCCCGCGGAGGTGGCGGGCGCCCCAGTCCCGTTACAAGACTCTGCCGCGGGGTCCAAGGTCGCCCCCGCCTCTCAGCACGCCCCCCCCCCCCGCCCCCCGCCCCCACCCCCGCGGGGCACTCACCAGCGCGCCGCCGCGCAGCAGCCGGACCGCCGCGACCTCCATGGCAGCCGCAGGCCGGGGCGTCGACGCGCCAGCGAATTAATTCCTCTAAATCCCCGGCCGCTCGCCAGCGCCCCAGGCCGCAGGGCAGCCCCGCCCCCAGCCCCGCCCCCTCCGCACCCGCCCACCACGCTCGTGCCACGCCCCCTCGGCCACGCCCCCTCCAACTACGGAACCCCAAGAGAGACAATTCTCCTTTCCGCCTTGGCGCTCCTCCCTGCTCGCGCGAGATTTGACGAAAGCAGCGGGGCGGGAAGGAAGCGGAGACGCACCAAACATGGCGGCGGCCGCGGCAGCAGCGGCGGTGACGGGGACGACGGCGGCGACGGCGGCGGCGACGTACCAGGCGGCGGGGGTGACTCGGGGCAGCTGCCAGGCGGTAAGTAGCCGGCTGCCGTCCGAGCCGGCGGCCACGCGGCCAAGTAGGACGCTTGAGGAGAGAGGCGGGACGGGAGAGCCGGGTGGGCGGCTGAGCGGCTGACCCGCCCGGAACTCAGCCCAGCAGGGCAGCGGGCGTGGTCGACGGGTCGGTGGGGTTAGGACCCGGGGCCCTTTCAGGCCCTGGTGCGAAGGGCGCGGTGCTCGGGGCCCGGCGGTCCCGAGGGAGCGGTGCCAAGTGGCGGCCGTCGGGCGTGTTTGGGGGGCGGCCTCGCTCTGACAGGTGGGCGTGCGGGGGGGGGGCGCCCCGAGGTGGCGGCCGTCGGGCGGGGCTCGGAGGCTCGGGTTGAGGGGGGCGCCCCGAGGTGGCGGCCGTCGGGCGGGGCTCGGAGGCTCGGGTTGAGGGGGGCGCCCCGAGGTGGCGGCCTTCGGGCGGGGCTCGGAGGCTCGGGTTGAGGGGGGCGCCCCGAGGTGGCGGCCGTCGGGCGGGGCGGAGGCTCGGGTTGAGGGGGGCGCCCCGAGGTGGCGGCCGTCGGGCGGGGCGGAGGCTCGGGTTGAGGGGGGCGCCCCGAGGTGGCGGCCGTCGGGCGGGGCTCGGAGGCTCGGGTTGAGGGGGGGCGCCCGTGGCCGGGGTTCCAGGGCCCGGCGAGGCGCAGCCGCCCAGGTGCCCGCCTCCCGGCCGGTTGGGAGAAGGACTTTAAAAGGCCCCTCGGAGCCGCGCTCGGGCCGGGGTGGAGGAACGCGTGTGCGCCGGCTCCGGGGCGGGGCGCGGGCCGGGAAGGGCCCTGCAGCCGGCAGCTGCGCGGCGTCCCGCGGGTCTGAAGTCTCCGGAGGAACCGTCCGGAGCGCGAGTGGCCGGGCCGCGCACCTGCCCGCGCTCGGGGGCGGTGTTGGGGTTTGAATTCACGGCGGCCCGTTTGGTGCCCCTCGGTGTGCTGTTGGTTCAGGACCCACAAGCAGTGACCCGCGGGGAGGGGCGTGCAGGCGCTTTACGGGGTGAGATGGAGGGACAGTCAATGGTGTGTAAGGAACAGAACGCCACGCCAACTTGTAAAATGCCTGCGCTAACGACTTTTAAAAGTTCCATGTAGTTCCACGTACATGGCGCCTTCGCCCCAGCCCCAGAACCTGTTCTCGGGAAGTCGTTACAGCGACTGGAGGGGTTAGGTGTCTTTGGCCCCTGGGGTGCAGGGTTGCCCTGAAAACCCTACGCGTTTGGGTCGCCGTGGGGAGGGTGACAGGTGGAGTCCAGATGTGCCCTGAGGGGGGGAGGTGGGCGTTCACACCCCTGCCCGCTGGCGTGTCCTCTGGTTGTGTGTTGTTCGCATGCACCCGGAGGTGGTCCGCCCAGCCTGAGCCTCCCAGCAGTGCCCGTGAACTAGTGAAATGAACAGCTTGAATTTAGAGAGACGCTGCAAGTTTGGACCGACATCCAGCCCACCCGTTGAGAAAAGGACAGACAGTAGTCGCAGGAGCGCGTGTTATTCTTGGGGGACCCTTGGGAGCTTTTGCTGGGTTCAGGACACCCCAAGGGCTGCCGCTGAGGGCACCGGGTGCCCAATGCAAAAAGCCGGACGCCGGACGGTGGGAGGAGACCCAGCAGGTGTGTCTCGGCCCGCGCTCTGTGGTCTTTGATCGTCTGTTGACAGTTTTGCGGGGAGACGGCCCCCGGGTATTCTGTGAGCTGGTTAACCCTGTAGTAGATGCTAACGCCCTTCTTACCACGCAAGCGTCCTCAAACGACGGCCCGCGGGCCACAGGCGGCCCGCCGAGGACATGGATCCGGCCCGCCGGGGGCCGCTGCCTGTCCTGCTTAGCAGCCGATGCGTCCCGGGCCCGCAGTGCGCATAGGAATTTGTTCATCGTGGGTTTTTTTTGTTTATTTTTAAAAATATATTTTATTGATTTTTTACAGAGAGGAAGGGAGAGGGATAGAGAGTTAGAAACATCGATGAGAGAGAAACATCGATCAGCTGCCTCCTGCACACCCCCTACTGGGGACATGCCCGCAACCAAGGTACATGCCCTTGACCGGAATCGAACCTGGGACCTTTCAGTCTGCAGGCTGACGCTCTATCCACTGAGCCAAACCGGTTTCGGCCATCGTTTTTTTTTTAAACTATAGTCCGGCCCTCCCGCGGTCTGAGGGACAGTGACCTGGCCCCTGTGTAAAAAGTTTGAGGACCCCTGCCACAGACGGTTCATTTGTGGTGTGTTTCTCTCTGCAGACCTCCCTGTGGCTTTTCCATCTCAGTTGAACTTCCCTCCATGGCCTTGTGGAGCCGCTTGGTGTGTCTCCAGAGTAAACTTCAGTTACTCTACATTTCATCAATGCTGGACTGGCGAGAAAAAGGAGGAACTGATTTGGGGTGAAAAGGTTAGATTGTGTAACTCTGCTTTTGAATTTCTCCTAATAACTTGTCCTTATTTATGTTTTACTTTTATGTTCTCTGGTTTCCCAATGCCTCCGAATGTCCCTCTTTGCCTTCGAGAATTTGTTTTTTGACAGTTCTATAATCGGAGGAAATGTGTTCTAATTCTCTGTGAGAGCCCATTTATTCCCTACACGAACCAAACCTGATTTGTCAGACTTCTCTGCTGATGTCTGTTCTATGGCCGAGTAAGTTTTTCAAGGACCATGATTATTTGTATGAAAGTAAGCACATCCGTTGAACTGCAGTCACTTTTATGTTATAGGCCTACCTAACCCCCACATTAAGTTATTGCATTAGTACACTGCTAAGTATTCTGTTCTATGATTAGTAATCCTTCTAAGACAAATGTGTCAATAAAATAGATTCTATTCCCTAATCGCATGTTCCCCAAGTTCTCCTAGAGCTTAGGAAAAAGGTGGTTAGAGTTCCTGTGGTTCTTACATTCCCTCCATCCCAGGGCTGTGGTCGTCTTGTAATTTGCATCCTGACGCCTCTGTATTGTTATCTACTGGTTCAGAGGGTGTGTGTGTGTGTGTGTGTGTGTGTGTGCGTGTGTGTGGTGATCAAAACTTCCCATTTGTAATGTGAGAGTAAAGAAGAAAGATCAGAGGGCATCATACAAATAGGTCCTTTACCAGAAACCAAAGGAAGATCAGAATAGTTTCAGTCACCTGCTCAGTGGTCAAGAGGTCTCCGTGTCCTTTAGGACAGCAAAGCTCGCTCTCAGGTGGGTCTTTCTTTCACCAGCGTGCGCAGCCTCCGCTTGGTAAGAACCTTATTTTTGAGCCTTGGATGGCTAGTTTGGGGGACGCTATTGACATAAAAATAATTGAGGTATAAGCTACTCAGTTTCTATGTAGACATGTACCTACACGCAGTGGAGTACCCGGTTCAATTTTAATCAGTAATCACAGGGAGGGCTCAGAAATGTTACAGTATCATAAAGAATCCTATATGATAATCCTATATAATAAAGAGCTAATATGCAAATTGGTTGGGACGCCATCACAGTAACGACCGATCCGCAGGAGGCTGTGTGCGCAGCAGGTGCACGCGGGTGGGAGGGTCTGCGCGCGGCGAGGTGCAGGGCTGCGTGCGCCACCGGTCACCAGGAGATGCATGGAGCACCTCTCGGTCCCACGTACATTGGCAGCAGCGGCAGCTCCCTCCCACCTCCCGCAGAAGCAGCGCGGCTCCCTCCCGCCGGCTTCCACGTGTGTGCTGCGGCTCCCGCCAGCTCCTGCAGAAGCAGCGGGTGGCCTACTGCATGCAATGTCATGCGCTGGGCCACTAATGTTATCATACAGTATGGGAAACAACTATTCTCTTTGGTTGATATAGTTAGACTAGAGGCCTGGAGCACGAAATTCATGCACGGGGTGGGGGGATCCCTCAGCCCAGCCTGGACCCTTTCCAATCTGGGACCCCTCGGGGGATGTCCCTGGGATCTGGCCGAAACCGGCAGTCGGACATCCCTCTCACAATCTGGGATCACTGGCTCCTAACTGCTCACCTGCCTGCCTGCCTACCTGAATGCCCCTAACTGCCCCCCCTGCTGGCCTGGTCACCCCCAACTGCCCCCTCTTTCAGCCTGGTTGCCCCTAACTGCTCCCCCCCCCCACTGGCCTGGTTGCCCCTTAGTGCCCCCCCTGCTGGCCTGGTTGCCCCCAAATGCCCCCCTTGCCAGCCTGGTTGCCCCCAAATGCCCCCCCCCCCGCTGGCCTGATCACCCCTCACTGCCCCCCTCTGCTGGCTTGGTCACCCCTAACTGCCCCCCCTGCCGGCCTGGTCACCCCCAACTGCCCCCCCCCCACCTGCTGGCCTGGTCGCCCCTCATCCCCCTCTGCTGGCCTGGTCGCCCATCACTGCCCCCCCTGCTGGCCTGGTTGCCCCACGCAGCCTGCTGGTCAGTCGTTTGCTCGTCCCTCGCTAACCCCCCTGCAGGCCTTGTCACCCCACACAGCCTGCTGTTTGGTTGTTACTGTGAGGGCGTCGTAATCAATTTGCATATTATCCTTTTATTAGTATAGATATTAGTTACAGAAAGAGTAGATCAGGCTTGGAATATACCTTCCAAATCTATGGTAAAAGTGGACAACTCTTAAATATGTTTCTTTTTCTGATGACATCATTTTACACATTGAAATTTTGTGTAAGGTTTTTTTGGCTAACAAGCTCCAAGGTGTTGAATTCATGGCCAGTACGAAAGATACTTTCAATAAAAACATTATAATTTGCTGATTTCCAAAGTTGATTTTTATGTTATTTTTGCAAAGGTTTTAAAATTTATTAGTGTTTTAGAGGCATTTCCATATATCAGTTAATTTGCAGAGTTCTTAGAGTAAACTTTTAGTCCTGAGCCTATTGATTGCTTTATTAAAGACAGAAAGGTGGTTTGGGTATAAAAATTTGCATTTTCTTTCAGCTTCAGGAAGCTTTCTGTTGTTTCAGAATTAGTGTTCATTTTCTGTTTATTGTGCTAAGATAGACTGACTGAGCTAGAGAAACCTGGGTCTTGAACCAAAGACTCCATTCAGACTTAGGCAACTTTCACCCCAGGGCTTAAAGCTGTGCAAGGACCTGTCGTGCTGTGCATGCATCAGGGTGTGTGCGTGTCTGTGTGTAAGTATGTTGGGGGGGGGGGGCGGTGATGTAGGTCTCAGGTTACAAGCCGTATCAATATGTTAAAAACTAAAATTTGATTTTTCATGTTTACAATGTCATTTTCCTTTTTCCATCGCCAAGACGGTCAGAATGGCCAGCCCCCCCTGTAATCAGGCTCGTCTGTGCTCTTAAATCTCGAGAGGCCCGCAGGAAAGCATCGTCTTCTGCTTGCGCGCTGACAGTCTCCCGCGTTTCTCTGCATTGTCACGTGTTGTGCCCTGGCAGAGTGTGCTTTCTGGTTGGGATTTGGTAAGAAGCTGTGTCTGCTTAGTGAACCTTGTCACAGCACATTCAGCTACTTCCCAGTGGAAACACCAGTGTCCATATGAATTGATTGGCTAGAGGTGATGCTAAGTTGCAAGGTAAATATCAGGATTTCTTTCTTAATTATAACTTTTACAATTTATAAAATAATTTGCCCGATCCTCCTCCTCCTCTTGCTCCTCCTCTTCCTCTTCTTCTTCCTTCTCCTCCTCCTCTCCTTCATCATCATCATCTTTTATCTCCCAATCCTCATACCATTTTTTTCTTTATTGTGGGGGTCTCTACCTCCAAAGCTATGTTGAATAGCAGTAGCACAATACATTATACAGATGATGTACTATAGAATTGTACCCCTAAAACTTGTATAATTTTATTAACCAGTGTCACCCAACAAAATTCAGTGTTAAAGCATAGCAGTAGCAATAGCAAGTATTCTTGTCTTCTTGATTCTAAGGCAGGGGTGGGGAACACCCAGCCTGTGGGCCATATAAGGCCAGAGAAATGTTTTGGTCTGGCCCTGCCAAGGCATTAGGAGTGAGTTAATTGTTTTACCAAATAGAGCAGGCTAATTTTTAAGTTAATAATTTTGTATGGCGCACGAATGATGTAAAGCTCCAAATGGCTCTGGGCAAAAAAAAAAAGGTTCCCTACCCGTTCTAAAAGCAACGCCTCTAAATGTTCTCCCTTAATTGTGGTGTCGTTCTGGAAGATACCCTTTATCAGTTTAAAGTTTAAGCATTCTGAAATTGATTCTGCAGGATTCTATTGTTTTCTGTACCTGGGGTTGCATTGATACCCTATCAATCTGATTGTTTTCCTATGTGGGTGCACTGCCTTTTCTCTCTAGACAGTGTTGTATAATTTTCTTTGTCTTTGAGATTTTTAAATTTCACAATAATGTGTCTAAGTGTTATCGTATATTCTATTTTACACTCTGACCCCATTCACTATGAAATAGATCTCTAATTCTGGACATTTATTGATCATTGTTTTTAAAAAACTATTTCTTATACATTTTTCTGTTTCTGGAACTCATTCTACAACTGTTATATTTCTTACACTTTTGTATATATTTTTACAGTTCTCCCCACCCCTCTGTGCTTTGAGTTGTCTTCCCTCGCTTTCAGTTTTATTGAGATATAACATTATTATCTATACTAATTAAAGGGTAACATGCTAATTAGACCAGGAGACCTTCTGGGAGACCTTCCGGACAAAGCCATGGTGGTGGGGCTGAGGCAGAGGTGGTTAGGGGCAATCAGGCAGGCAGGCAAGTGGGTGGTTAGGAGCCAGTGGTCCCGGATTGCGAGAGGGATGTCCGACTGCCGGTTTAGGGGATCGGGCCTAAACCGGCAGTCAGACATCCCCCGAGGGGTCTCAGATTGGAGAGGGTGCAGGCCGGGCTGAGGGACACCCCCCCACACACACACACAAATTTCGTGCACTGGGCCACTAGTATACTAGAAGCCCGATGCATGAAAATCGTGCAAGAGTAGGCCTTCCTTCCCCCGGCTGCCGGCACTGGCTTCCCTCTGGCACCTGGGACCCAGGCTTCCCTCTCAGCCCCAGCTTCGTCCGGAAGGTCGTCCAGAAGGACGTCCGGTCTAATTAGCATATTATGCTTTCATTATTATAGACTAGAGGCCCAGTGCACAAAATTTGTGCATGGGTACGGTCCCTAGGCCTGGCTGGCGATCGAAGCATGAACCACTGGCGTGGAAGGGCAGGTCCCAGCTGACCTCTGGGCCCTGGGCAGCTCCTGGGCCCACAGGCCCCCGCGCGCGCCCCTCCACCTGAGTCACGGCGCCCGAGTCCCCATGCGGAGATGCGGTGAGCGCTGCCAGACGCCGTGGGCCAGGGCACAGCGTGGCCTCTGGGCCGCCCAGTGGTCCACGTGGAAGCCAGGCGGGCAGTGCACTCGCTCCCGGCCAGCCTCGCAGACCAGCTCCTGTGCGAACGAACCCACTGGGAGCCCGACTGGCCCCTGCGGTCCCAGTGGCTGCAGCCCCGCTCACCTGGAAGAGGCCGCGCACGTGCGGGCTGGGCTCCTTGCGGCGCCTGGCACCTGAGCGTGGGGGCTCCTCTGGCTGCAAGCCCTGGCATCCCAGGGGAGGTAAAAGGGCAGTGAGAGCGAGCTCGGCGGACACCCTGCATCTCGCCATCTGCAGGCCATCGATCTGGGCTGGACCCTGCCTGGCTCCCTCAGTGCCTGGGAGCCGGGCGGCAGCCCCGCCCCCCACCGCTGCCACTGGTCGCCATCTGCAGGGTGATGTGGGGGGGGCAATTGAGCCTCGGCTTGCACCTGCCTTGGCCTGGCGCCACCCACTCACCTGCTCCACCATCCCACTGCGGTCCTGCTCTCGTCAGGGCCCATCAGAGCCGGCAGCGCCTCCACTGCCACCGGCTGCCAGCACCGCCACTGACACCCGCCATGCTCCGCACCGCCCCCTAGTGGTCAGTGCTCATCATAGCGAGTGGTCAAACTCCCGGTCGAGGGGACAATTTGCATGTTAGGCTTTTATTATATAGGATTGTTCTTGATCTTATTCTTAATCTTTTTCATTGGAGCTGACGGGCTCATCTTGTTTTTCGAACCACAGGGCAAATTTTAAAGGACAAATAATCAGTAGATTCAACTCCAGTCACAAAACAAATAGAATACAGTGATACAGTGACTAGGAAACAGAACCAGACAGGGAAACGTGGGGAGGTGGGACGAAGCAGCTGAACACACCCGGCCCGTAGGGGGTTCCGGAGGCCGTGGCCGCACTGCTGTGTGGTCAGGTCAGCTGTGGTAGGCGGGAGTCAAGGGTTACGTGTGTTTCCAGTAGATTTCTAATTAATCAATTAAAATAGAAGTTTTAGTTCTTAGAATGTTGGTTCAGCTTTTGTTAATTAGAAAATACTGTTATGGAGCCCTCCCACTGGACAAGCTTTGGCCTTTACATAACAGTATTTTTACTGGAAGAAAAGACTTTTTGCCTTTTAGGTGTTAGACTTCCTAATTTTGTTCTTACCGGAAAACGTTTTGGTGATTTGGTTTGTGAATTTGGGCCATAAACCTAAGTGAGGACCAGTTTAGTTTGTGATGACAAACTCACATTCCCCGCCCCCTCGTTCTCAGAGTGAGTGGGCTGACGGCGGTGGTAGAGGTGGGGGAGGGGAAAGCAGGGGGAGGGGAGCAGCCCGTAGGCCAAGCCCGGCTCGGGCCCGCTTTGTGGTTTTATTGAAACAGGCCTACGCGTTCGTTTATTTACGTGTTGTGTGTGGCTGCCGTTAGCTACGGGACAGAGTTGAGTAGTTTTGACAGAGACTGTGTGCCCTGCAAAGCCTAAAGTATTTACTGTTTGGACTTCGACAGAAAGATTGCGCCCTGTTCTAGATCCCCTCTTCCTAGAGGACTCATTCACGTGACCCTCTGACTCGGAGCCTTGGCTGTTGTCCCTGGCTGTTTCAGGGTAAATTAAATGAAATGTAACACGCGTCGTTTGTCGTAGCCACATTCCCAGTGCTCAGGGCTCCGTGCGGCCAGTACACCTGCTCCGGGCGATGCAGGTCTGCAGCCTGCCCGTCATCCAGGAAGCTGGAGCCCGAGCCACGTGGTGTCTTTCCTGTCCCACTGATCGCCCTGCTGCTGTGCCTGCTTCTTCCATCTGGACGGACTCTCTCTTCTTTTCCGGTCTTCGTAATTTCCCTCCATCCTCTGAGACCTACATTCGAACCCCCGTGAACGTCAGTATGAAACGTTCATTCCCCACCATTCTGTGGGTGTCTCCCCAGCCGCAGGCAGGGGACACGGGTGTAAAGACGGGGACCGGTCCTCTGCTGCTCTGCGTAGGGCCTCGCAGCCGTGCTTTGTCACTCGTAACCTGTACTGGACCCCTAAATAGTGTAAATCATGTCCGTTTCCCCCCAGGTAGAACGACTGTAAACTCCAAAAGCAACCCACACAAAACAAGCAAAGATGGGTGAGAAGAAACCAGAGCCCCTGGACTTCGTGAAGGACTTCCAGGAGTACCTGACTCAGCAGACCCACCACGTGAACATGATCTCGGGCTCCGTGAGCGGGGACAAGGAAGCAGAGGCTCTTCAGGGAGGTATCCTCACCTCATTCTCTCACTAACTCCTCCTCACAGACACAGGCCTGTGCGTCATTGCTGTCCACCGGGGCCATGGCTCCCTCTGTGAGTCAGTCCCTTTTTCCTACAAAGAACAGGGCAGTTTCCTTCCTTCCTTTGAACCCGTCAGGTTTTGTGAGGGAGGCCCCAGGCTTCCCCGGGCCGAGCGCTGCCTCACGGCCTCGGACGATGCGGGCGCTCGTGGCACCCTGTCCTCCAGCTTCTTCTGTAACTCACAGGGACAGGCACCCCGGGCCAGCGTCCGCTCAGACCGAAGGACTCGGCCACCGGGTTCTGTGTGAGGCCTGAGACAAAGCGGGATTTGGGTTTCTCCTCTCAGAAAGAAGACGGGGCGATGGTTAGCCGTCTGGGGGAGGAGCTAGGGCGGAGAAAGCGGCCCCCTGCACACAGACTGTGTCTCGTTTGCGCCCCACACACGCGATGGATTCTGACCTCACTCCTAGGTCCGCACAGGACAGCCTGGAGCCCATCTGGACTGCCAGCCACTTATTTCTGTGTGACCTGCAAGCTAAGAGTGGTTTCTCCTGAAAGATGGCTGGGAAAAATTAGAAGAATGTCATAAGGTGAAAATCCTGAAATCCACACTGCAGCACCCGTGAATAAAGTTGTACTGAAATGCAGCCGCACTCGCTTGGTTACATTTTTCTGTAGCTGTGCTACAAGTGCGGATTGAGTGGTTGTGGTAGGAGCCACGTGGCCCCACGGCCTGAAGTGTCTGCTGTCTGAGCCTTGTAGGGAAAGGTGCCGGCCCCTGACCGAGATGGTCTGTGGCCTTGTAGTCCAGGGACCAGCGGCAGAGACCTGGGAGCTTGTGAGACGTGCAGGATGTCAGGCCAGTCCACACTCCCCGCGTGATCCGCACATCCATCACGCTTAGAGAGCCCTGGCTTGGGAGAGCGCGGGCGGGCGGGCGGAGCTGAGCCCAGGCCTCCGGGGCAGTGGCGGTGCTGGATCTTGGACTTCTCTCCCCGGTGGGGTGCCGCTTGAATTCCTCCCGGCAGCATTCTGCCTCCTGGGATGGGACGGAAGTGCTTTCCCCGGGAGCCAGGAGTGAGCCTGTCCCTGCAGACACTGCAGTGTGCAGGGGTTCGAGGGAGCAGGGCCGTCCCCGCCTTGGGCTGGTTTTCCTGCTGGGAGCGCTTGCCCTCGGGTCCCTGTACAAAGAGGTCGTGGGGTTGGGTTGAGAGCCGGAGCCAAGCACCTTCCAGCTCTCCCAGTCCTGCAGTTCTGACGCTCAGAGGACTCCAGTACGATATTTTTATGTGCTTGGAGTGTTAGGGTCCTAAATGCAAGCCAGCATCTAGGACATCTGTACAGACTGAGGGGGACAGCGCAGAACTCGGCTTTGATTGCTTTAGGCTCCAGTAAGCAGAGTGAGGACCTGGGGAGATGTTCCTGGCTTCCTGTTATATTTGTAGATAGAAGTGGCGAGCACGTAAACGTGTAGCTGCTGTCACTACTTCCCCCCCCGTCTCCTCTCTGTCAGGCAAGGGCCGCACCCCGACCTGGCCCCCCCGTCTCCTCTCTGTCAGACAAGGGCCGCACCCTGACCTGGCCCCCCGTCTCCTCTCTGTCAGACAAGGGCCGCACCCCGACCTGGCCCCCCTGTCTCCTCTCTCAGACAAGGGCCGCACCCCGACCTGGCCCCCCTGTCTCCTCTCTCAGACAAGGGCCGCACCCCGACCTGGCCCCCCTGTCTCCTCTCTCAGACAAGGGCCGCACCCCGACCTGGCCCCCCTGTCTCCTCTCTCAGACAAGGGCCGCACCCCGACCTGGCCCCCCTGTCTCCTCTCTGTCAGACAAGGGCTGCACCCTGACCTGGCCCCCCGTCTCCTCTCTGTCAGACAAGGGCCGCACCCCGACCTGGCCCCCCGTCTCCTCTCTGTCAGACAAGGGCCGCACCCCGACCTGGCCCCCCATCTCCTCTGTCAGACAAGGGCCGCACCCCGACCTGGCCCCCCGTCTCCTCTCTGTCAGACAAGGGCCGCACCCCGACATGGCCCCGAAGCCTGGGAGGACGGTAGCTTTGGGAGGAGCCAGGGAGCTGCGCTCAGGCAAGGTGGTGTGCCCCCCCCCCCCCCGCAGGCCAGAGTGCGCGCTGCGTTGTGAGATGCACACCCCCTCCTGCTGTCCTTTGTTCACAGCGGGGACAGACGGCGATCAGAATGGACTGGACCACCCATCGGTGGAAGTGTCCCTGGATGAAAACTCAGGAATGTTAGTAGACGGGTTCGAAAGGACCTTCGATGGGAAGCTCAAGTGTCGGTACTGCAACTATGCCAGCAAAGGAACAGCCCGGCTCATCGAACACATCAGAATCCACACAGGTACCGGAGAGCGGGCGGGCGGGGAGCCACTTCTGTGGGGGCGGGGGGGGCCCAGGAGGGCAGGTGGGCCTGCGCTGTAAGAAGTTCTGATTGTTTTAAACGGAAGGTTGACGTGAGGTTTGAACAGATGGGAAGTAACAGCATAATAGCATGCACACAGGAAGTGAGGCCCCTGCAAAGCTTCCCCTTCCTCAGCCATCTCTGTCCCGATCCACATCATCTCTCAACCTCTGTCTGGCCCTTTCTCCCCGCTTTTCTCTCTGAACAGGTGAAAAGCCTCATAGATGTCACTTATGTCCATTTGCCTCTGCTTACGAGCGCCACCTGGAAGCACACATGCGTTCCCACACGGGGGAGAAACCGTATAAATGTGAACTGTGTTCCTTCCGCTGCAGCGATCGAAGCAACCTGTCCCATCATCGACGGCGCAAGCACAAGATGGTGCCGATTAAAGGTGCCAGGTCTTCCTTGAGCAGCAAGAAAATGTGGGGTGTTTTACAGAAGAAAACCAGCAACCTGGGCTACAGCAGAAGAGCACTCATCAACTTAAGCCCGCCTTCCATGGTGGTCCAGAAGCCAGACTACCTTAACGACTTCGCCCACGAGATCCCCGCCATCCAGACGGACTCCTACGAAAGCATGGCGAAAACCGCCCCCGCCGGGGGCCTGCCCCGGGACCCCCAGGAGCTCCTGGTCGACAACCCCCTCAACCAGCTCTCCACGCTCGCGGGGCAGTTGTCCAGCCTGCCCCCCGAGAACCAGAACCCCGCGTCCCCCGACGTCGTGCCCTGCCCGGACGAGAAGCCGTTCCTGATGCAGCAGCCCTCCGCCCAGGCCGGGGCCCCAAGCATTCCTCAGAGCGCCTCCCCCGCCAGCCCCGAGCCCCGGCCGCCCCACGGCCAGAGGAACTACAGCCCCGTGGCCGGTCCCAGCAGCGAGCCCAGCGCCCACACGAGCACCCCCAGCCTAGGCAACAGCCAGCCGAGCACGCCCGCGCCCACCCTGCCGGCCCAGGACCCGCAGCTCCTGCACCACTGCCCGCACTGCGACATGTACTTCGCCGACAACGTCCTCTACACCATCCACATGGGCTGCCACGGGTACGAGAACCCGTTCCAGTGCAACATATGCGGCTGCAAGTGCAAAAACAAGTATGATTTCGCCTGTCACTTCGCAAGAGGGCAGCATAACCAGCACTGACCGGACGGTCACTCGTTCCTGACTCGGCTCTGACGGGACGCGTTTCTTAGTTTTGTTCATCGTTGGTTTTCGTTGTTGGGGGGAGGACCCATCCCTAATGTGCTAATTTAAAGTTTATACATTATATTTATAGAAAACAAAGTTGACAATGGAAACAAATGTTTTCCTTTTTTTTTTCCCATAAACATTTGGTCAGGGTCATTTATAAGAACAATTAGACACATTGGTGTCTGTTTTTTCCTTTTCTTTAGACATTTGATGATTGAAGTGCAATCTTAGTCTTACAGGTATTCCTTTAAACCCCATGTTTATGTCCATGTAGACTTCAAAGCTTGATCCTGGTGGTGGCCCACTGTATACGCAGCTAGATGGCATTTCTGCCATATTAAAACGGTAGAATAAATTACTTTCTCACCAACTTTGTTACAACTTATTTCCATGTTTAGCAGAGGAATTGCCTTTAAAATTGCTCTTTAGATAGTTGAAATACTATCTAGTTCACTTAGGTTAAGTTGAATTGATAGTTTCAACTGATAGAAGTAAAGCTATTTCAGTATATAGTAAACCTTTCTTTTTTTCCATAAGGGGGAATGTAAAACAGCTAATTCCTTTAAAATTAAAGTGATAAAAATTTGAGAGAAGTGTTCTGAAAAGAAATGAAACAAGACTTTACATCGAAAATGGAGTTTAATATTTGGAAACCTGTTTATTCAATCTCTTGTTTAAAAATGCATCAGTTTTCCATCGGATTCGTTCTATTATACTTGTAGTTTATTTTAAAAACCACAAGTAAATACATGAGAATGCTAGAAATATCAGGGTGATTATCTATGAAGATGCCTTTTTTGTTCTATTAGTTTGAACCTTGTATTTAAACCTTTTATTCTGACATCATTACTGTCAGGTGAGGATATTGACAAGGCTATTGAGTGTCCGTTCCCCCTCCCGTTCCTTTGATGACCAAAGAGGTAAGTGCAAGTCCCCCCTGGTTCCCGGAAACAGGCCTTCACGCACCCCCACCGTCCCGTGCCCTGCCTCCTGCCTCGCACCCGTTTGCTGTCCGTCGTTTCTCTGGTGCGTGTACAGGAACACATGGGAAGAGGTGAGGCGGAGGGTGTTTCTGAATAGGAAGCATCCGTCCAAAACGAGTTCTGTCTCCTCTTCAGAACTGGCCCCTAGCACCCGAGTGTGACTTCCAGTTGTGATGCTCGCTGCAGGGGACCGTCTTCCCTGTGCAGTGACAGGGCCCTGGGAGCTGGCCCCCTCGACTCCGGAGTGGAAGAGGGCTTGCCATGGGGAAGCAGGTAGCAGATGCACAGACACATTTGATTTGTTTACAGAAGTAAGACGTGCTCATTAATCTAGAGGGATTTCGAATAGGAGGTTGCTGTTTCTATATTGTGTGATAACTCGCTTACCCTGAAGAGCACTTGGTCAAATAAACTTATTATTTCTAACTGTTGGTTTCTGTGTACTTGGCAAACATTCTGTTTTTAATTTGGTTTAAAGCTTGAGAGTGTCACTTACCGGGTTTGTAGAGAACGCCCTAACGGTTGAGCCTTTTTTAACTGAAAAGGACACTGCTCCTGAAAGGGAAGTGTCGGTGGCAAATGTGCACAAAAGCCCGAAGTGCCGAGTTAACGGGTCTCCTGCCCGCAGTGCTGGGAAGCCTTTCGAAGGCCTCAGTGGTTAGTGCTCCGTCAGCCCATCTCCCTGGCACTGGTCCAAGCAGCAGCATCTCAAAGGGCTGCTCCGACTCGACCTCTTCCCTCTCACCGCCCAGGCTCCTGCGGCCAAAACCTGGTCCTGCTTCGCTCTCGCTTCGCTCACCGCTCAGACCGGGGTCCGTGCCGCCGTTTCCAGACGCGTAACTTCGCCCCGAATTCATTCATTCCCACAAAGCACGAGGGTGCTGTCGTTTGGAAGCTTTTTCCCCCTCACTTTTACTTTATTCAAAAGCAATACGCAGAATAGCAAATGCAGGTTTCCATTAAACAAAGGGGAGAACTCTCTTGTTAAAACCAGTTTATTAACTGCATTCTGGGCCAGATAGTGACAACTATATTTTTTTCTGACAACTAAAGATAGATGTTTGGAAGGTGCGTTTCGCTTTCAATGTAGACTTTTTTTCATAATTGCAAACTCGAATGTATGACTAATTTCCCTGGGACTCGGCGCAGTTGCTGTTCCATCGGCGTGATGCACGCAAGGCCTTGAAGTGAGTCTGCCTTAGCCGCTCTTTAGTGTTCTGTTTTTTAAAAGATTTAGGGTTTCACTTAAATCTGTGTGTTAAATGTATCTTCCATTAAGTATTGAGTATATTTATCCCATTTTATATTTAATCCCATTTTATAGAAATGAGGTGTTGGGGAAAGTTTAACATGCAATATTTATAGTATTTTGCTGTTAACAGGCAATGTTCTGAAACTAAATTTATTTTTGTTCAGTGAACATAAGTTTAGATTTTTAAAGTTGGTAGATAATTTATCTCCACTAATATTTTTTTAAGAAACTGTGAAAGGATTAATATGGAATAACCGATTTCACTAATGTAGTGTGTAGCTACAACTTCTGGAAATTCAAGTCAAGGCTAGATTTCTACTTTGAAAAAATCCCATTGGCTATTTTCCTGCTATTTCCTTTTAGAAAAAGGTGTTTGCCATTCATCTGCAGAATTGTTTGATTAAGGGAATATTGCTAAATTTATGTTCAGAGATAAACCTCATTTTAAGTTCTGCAAAAATATTTACCACATGGCTGTATTATTTTTAAAAATTCCCTAAGGATTTTTTCATTAAATAGTTTTAGAGGGTATACGATTTCTAGAACGTGTTTTTGTTAATATGTACTTTGATGTAAAGAACATACTTTGTATGCAAAACAAAATGAGTCTGGTTGCAAAAACTTGTCTGGGGATTCCAGAAAGAGCTCAGCGCGGAAATGCCCGGGCCCAGTGTATGGCCATGGGCAAGCAGCTCTGCCTCTGTAACGTCTGAATAAACAACTAACACTGCCTAATGATTTCCATTTTTCTTTCTTGAGAACTAGGACCCAATTAACGTTTTAGTAACTTTCCAGTATTTAAAATGTTAATGAAAACAAGGTTTATGGCTACATTAGCTGGAATTTGTAGAATGCCTTACCCCTGAGTAGATCTGTCACATGACTTAAAAACGGAAGCTCCACACAGCCATTGTCTCCTTCCTAGTTTCTTCATTTATTACAGATCCTTTCAGGGTGCCTCCCGCCCCACGCAGCCCTGCGGGTCCCGCACATCAACGAGGGAGGCGGCCTCTGAGGCTCAGTTCTCCACGCCACACGTGACAGGTGGATGACCAGTCATTTTTGTTACGACAAATGGATCGAATTTTTGTGAACAGTAAGTCTGGCCACCCGTGTCATGGGCCTAGAGAAATTGCAGGAATACAAAACCGTAATCAGTTTGCGAAATCTTGACCACCATCAGCGCTCTGACTGGAAACGGAGAGTCCTAATGCTGCTCTGAAAGGTACTTGTGCACGAGGCTGTCTTTCTCGTCACGGAAGAGAGCAGCCACGTCCGGGACGCCCCGGGCCTGCGCGCACAGGGGTGCCTTGGTCCCGAGCCTCAGGTCCCGCAGCAGCTCCGCCCGGAGCTGGTTCAGCGCCTCCGCCAGGAGCTTCAGGCCGGGAGGCCGCACGCCCGCATCTGAAACCAAGACAGTCTCGGTCACGGGGCCACGCCAGCGGGCGGTCCGTGACTCGGAGAGCCCCTGGGTTCCTCAGACAGTCACACCCGTCAGTACAGCCGAGCGGGTGGCAGGGACAGAAGGCCCCATCAACGTGACAGCGAGTCCCTCAGTGACCTGCTGTGAAGTCGCTGGGCGGCGAAGACAAGCCTGAAGGGGAGGCTCGTTGACAGCTGACCCACCACCTTGAACGGACAGGCACCGAGGCCTGAGGCGGAGGAGGGCCGCCTGCTTCGGGAACGCGGTCACCCACCAGCGCGGTCCTCCGCGTCCTGCCGGGTGGAGTGCCTGTGTCCAGCCCACATGTGGTTTCCATGTAAACGACAGCGCAGTGGCTGTAGGATACTCAGACGTGTGCACCGGAGCCACAGTCCAGACGGCGTCATGTTCAGCTATCACCTTCCTGTTCCCCACCCGCCCCCCAGCCCCCCGCCCCCACCAATCCAGTGACTGAGTCTATCAGGGGTGGGCAAACTTTTTGACTCGAGGGCCACCATGGGTTCTTAAACTGGACCGGAGGGCCGGAACTAAAGCATGGATGGCGTGTTTGTGTGAACTAATATAAATTCAAAGTAAAGGAGCGGAGGGGAGAGCAAGAGAACCGGATAGAACAGCCGGATCCGGCCCGCGGGCCGTAGTTTGCCCACGGCTGGGATGTCCCGCCCTGACGCTCCGGTGCCGAGGCTGCCGGGGCCGTTCTCTGCTTTCATGCTGCATAATATGTTCATGGTTCGCCATGTGACATGCATCAGGGCTGCATTCCTGTCTGTGGCGAACGGCCCGTGTTCTGTGGATGCCACATTCTCTCTAAGCCGCCGCCAGCTGATGGGCATCGGGCTGCTTTCCCCTTCCGGCTGTCACGAATGATGCTGCCAGGAACGCGTGTGCCTAAGAGGGCCCTGCTGCCCTGGCCGGGTGGCGCCGTGGCTAGAGCGCCGGCCTGAGGACTGAAGGGCCCCGGGTTCAATTCCCGTCAGGGTACAGGCCCTGGTTGCGGGCTCGATCCCCAGAGGGGACTTGCAGGAGGCCGCCGATCCATGATTCTCTCTTCATGGATGTTTCTCTCTCCCCCTCTCCCTCCCTCTCTGAAACCAATAAAAATATATTTTTTAAAAAAAGAGTGGCACAGCTGGGTCCCATGGTAACGCTGCCCGTCCATCCTGTGGCAGCCGTGAGGCCCGGCCTCCCCCCCTCGCAGCACTGACCTTTCCCACGTGGCGTCCTGGGCCTGCGGAGGCCTCACCGGTTTTATCTGCGTCCCCCTGGCGGCAGCGAGACCAAGCGCGCTCACGCATACGACGACCCGCGTACCTTTCGCTTCCTTCATCGTCTCGGAGATGATCCTTCGCAGCGTCTGGTCCGCCTGGTGCAGCGTGCTGGTGGAGCAAACCATTCTGTCCGCTTCCTGCGGGACAGACACTGATGAGATGGTGCGGCTCAGAAAGGGCCTGGCTGCGGGGCTGGCGGGTTCTGCTGTTCCTCCTCCTGGAGGAGGGGCTCCCAGTGAGATGCGTCCGCTGGAAGCGGGGTGCTGGGGGCAGGGGGGCAGGTGAGTGACAGTGATGGGCTCGCCAGGAAAACACGAGGCGGCCACAGAGCCGTCAGTCTGTGTGAGCGGCCCCCTCCTGGCCCTCGCAGTGACCCACACAGAGGCTCCGCACAGGAGCGGGGCACCCCCAGGGCACCCCTGCGTCCAGGGGCGGGGCCTGTCCCCTGGGCTCCAGAAGACCTTCCTGCAAAGGTGGCCTTCCCCCGCCCTGAGGGGAGACGCACCTTCTGTTCTGCCTTGTCCTCTGCGGAGGGGCAGGGTGCTGGGGTTTCCAGGGCAGCAAGCAGCAGGCCGGTCAGCTCGGGGCTGGAGGAGGAGGAGGACATGTTACACAGCAAATCACTGTACCCCACATCTTCACCTGGTTGGGGGGGGGGGACTGTGCCTCCTCATGTGAGGGGTAGCCCGCAGCTATGCTAAGAGAAACGGGGAGGCTATGGTGGGGCAGCAGCTACCTAGAAGGGGAGCAGCTACCTGGGTGGGGGCAGCTCTCTGGGGGGGGGAGCGGCTACCTGGAGGGGGGAGCGGCTCTCTGGGGGGGGAGCGGCTCTCTGGGGGGGAAGGGAGCAGCTCTCTGGGGGGGGGAAGCGGCTCTCTGGGGGGGGAGCGGCTCTCTGGGGGGGCGGCTCTCTGGGGGGGGAAGCGGCTCTCTGGGGGGGGGAAGGGAGCGGCTCTCTGGGGGGGGAGCGGCTCTCTTGGGGGGGGGGGCGGGGGCAGCTACCTGGCCTCGGCCGCCGAGCACGCGGAGCTCCGCACCGTGAGGCTGTTGCGCTCCCAGGCGTGCTTCCGGGGGTCGGGCTCCTCCATCTTCGTCCGCATCAGGCGGATGGTCTCGGCGGGCAGCGCCCCGGGCCGCCGGCCGTTCCTCTGTAGGCAGGTGTCCAGGGGGCAGTCCAAGAAGAGCTGGCAGAAGCCCAGCGAGTCTGCGAGCCATCGGGAGCCGCGGTGAGCGCGGAGGAAGCTAGACCGGTCCGGCCGCCGGGAGCAGCCGCTTTGGGAACTGCCCCCCCCTCCCTCCATCCACCTGGGTGCGCTGAGCGCGGGCGGCTCACTTACACCTGCGCGCCAGCTGGCAGACCTCGTGCCTCATGCTCCGGTAATAGAAGTTGTCGTCCAAGATCAGCAGCAAAGGTCCGGCCGCCGCGGTCGGGGTGGGCAGGTAGCGGGCCGGGCCCTCCGAGGCGGGGCGCAGCAGGCCCTGAGCCCGCAGGCAGGCGGCGAAGGCCTCCCACAGGGCCTCCGTGCCCCCGGGCGGCGCCGACAGCGGGTCCCGGTGCAGCAGCGCCCGCACGAAGCCTTCCAGGCACGCCAGCAGCTCCCGGCGCAGCGCCTTCCAGCGGGGCGGCTGCAAGAGACCCGAACGCACCGTCCCGCACAATCCGTGCGGAGGCGCTGGCCCGTCCCACCGGCCCCGCAGGGACATCCCGCCTGCGCACCGAGCCGCCGGGGTGCCCTGACGCACTTCTTCCCCTTCCTTTTCATTAGGTGCATTTGTATGGATCCCGGAGAGGAAGGGAGACAGAGAAACATCCATAACCAGAGACTCACGGATCCCCTGCTTCCTGCACGCCCCCGACTGGGGATGGAGCCCGAAACGCAGTCATGTGCCCTGACTGGGAATCGAACTGTGACCTCCTGGTTCAGAGGTCAACGCTCAACCACTGAGCCACGCCGGCTGGGCACATGCCTCCATGTCCTCCTGTAAAACTCCTCCTCGATGACACCAGCCCGTGCATCCTCTCGGACGGCCGTGCAGAAGCGTCCGGGACCTCCCTCGGCTGTCACGACCCTGGTCCTGTACATCCCGGGGCTCCACTGGGGCGGGGTGCACGCTGCTGAGCCGTTTGCTTGCACAGCTCTATGTCCCTGCGAGGCCCCGGCACACCCCACCTCCTGCAGAGGGCCTGGCATCACCAGATGCTCCAGAAATGCCTCTTAAATTACTGTGTGGCTCCGCGGTGAATAAAGGACAGAAAGCTGCTACCGCCGGGAGAAGGAAGCCAAGCCAACAGCTGCCACAGAGACCGAGGCTGGCTCCGCTGGCTCTGCTTCCCCCGAAACAAGGAAGTGTGGACAGAAAGGTCGGCTGAAGGGCCCTGGGCCAGGGGGGAGAGGGAAGCAGAGGCAGGAGTTGGTGGGGAAACAGTCACACCTGGACAGAGTGTGTGTGAGTCTGGGCCAATCGGGGCGCAGCTGCCGGGAAGCAGAATCTCCGTGTATTGGGATTGCGCTCTGGAGGGTACGGCTTTTCACCTTGTTTTATACGTTCCCGTCCAAGAGGAGGCTGGGTCCCATGAATCCCACTGCTGACAGGTTAGGAGGCGGGAAAGCAAGGGGGGACCCCTGGGACTGGGTGAGGTGAAGGACACATGCTTCTTTTACAGGCGGGTGCGGGACAGTAAACCGGCCAATGACGCGACAGCAGTAACAGTGAGGGAACTGTGGTCTCCGCCCTGGCGCCCAGGGCGTTCGTTTGTGCCCCACGCTGGCCTTCCCTGAGCGGTCAGGTGGGCATGTGGCCCCTTCTCCATCCGCCAGGGGAAGGGAATGAATGGCTTGAGATGCTTGTCATCTTGTGCCGCTCCAGGGCTGTGGGGAGCTCTGACACAGCCATGAAGCCAAGACCAGGACAGGAGGTCAGGGTCCTCTCCTGCCGGTCCACACCTACCACGTCACGGAGACCAGGGCACCTCCAACACATCCATCAGCTAAACTCACTGAAAACACCACCAAAGCAGTGGTGACACCCTTTCACGTGACGAGAGGAGCCCCATGGCCTCTGTCCGTCTGAGTGGGAAGCAAGAATGAGGAAGAGCCCAGAGGAGGCAGCAATCCTCACCGCGGCTCCCAGCTTCCCGCAGCGTCAAATGCTGTCAGCTAGGGAACCCGGGGCGGCCCGCGACCTGATACTGTGTCCACCTCAGAATGAGCCAGGAATGGGCAAGCAGGAACTTCGCTGGAGTGGCCCAGACTTTTCCATGCACCAAATGTGCTGTGTTTTGGCATATATACAAATAGATGAAATTGTTAGGGCAGGAATAGAATACTGGGGACCAGCTGTGATTACAGCAAATATTAATCGTGCTTTCTTAGCCGGGGTGTTCGTTGATGAGAGAGAGCACATTGGAGCCTGGCTGGGGACTGGGGGCTACAAGACGGACCCGGCTCACCTGGAAATGCAGCCCATTCTCCACTGCGGGAGCTGCCTGTTAGCGCGAGAGCTTAACCACCTGTTGCACCCGAGGCACCAGCCCTCTGCAAACCCCCAGCCTTTTGCAAACACCCAGCCCTCTGCAAACCCCCAGCCCTTTGCAAACCCCCAGCCCTCTGCAAACCCCCAGGCCTTTGCAAACCCCCAGGCCTTTGCAAACCCCCAGGCCTTTGCAAACCCCCAGCCCTTTGCAAACCCCCAGGCCTTTGCAAACCCCCAGCCCTTTGCAAACCCCCAGGCCTTTGCAAACCCCCAGCCCTTTGCAAACCCCCAGCCCTTTGCATACCCCCAGCCCTTTGCAAACCCCCAGCCCGCATAGCCTGTAAGCTGCCCACTCTTCACACCCATTCTTGTTCCTTTTGCCCACTTCCCCATGGAGTCTTTGTCCTACCCAATACAAGCGGCTGGCTTATGGTGGGGAGACAGCACATTTTTGTGGGTAACCTGTTCTCACACCCTCCCGGCAGTACTGGAATAAATGTTCATATACGATTCAGCCCTGTCTCTGCTTCATTGGCTCAAGCAGTGACAGGCGGACCGGACCCACTGATTGTCCGGTTGTAGAACCACATCATAGTTGTACTTTATTTATGTGAATTCATCTTCTGGACAAAAAGGCGCCCAACGCTAACCTGACTAACTCGGGGAAAGCCTGCGTGGTGGCCTTGCAAACCCGGAGACCTAAAGTAACCACGGAGGACGGTCTGAAATGAAAACCTTTTCAGTAAAGAGCAGTTTATAGTGGGTAGTCACGTTCTAGGCCAGTATCTTCCCTGACAAAGATCAACTCTGATCTTTACTGAGCATCTAAGATAACATACCTGTGAAATATCTAGGTTACTTGTTACTTCCTTCCCCCCCACCACCCCCCAGGACACCTGGGCAGAGCCCACAAATTCCCTCATTATTACTGTTACGGTGTTAACTGGACTGTTAACGGTCCTGTGCCCACCTGTGTAAAAGATGTGTGTGTTTATCATTTTGCTTTTAATCCAGTCCCAGAGGTCCCACCCCATCATGTTTTCTCCCGCCTCCCTCATCCATCATGTGACCCACTTAGGTCCCCTCCTTTGATGGCAATTTATAAAAATAGGTGAAAAACCACCGTTCTCCAGAGCACTACCTAGTCAGGGGTGGGCAAACTTTTTGACTCGAGGGCCACCATGGGTTCTTAAACTGGACCGGAGGGCCGGAACAAAAGCATGGATGGAGTGTTCGTGTGAACGAATATACATTCAAAGTAAAGGAGCGGAGGGGAGACCAAGAGAACCGGATAGAACAGCCGGATCCAGCCCGCGGGCCGTAGTTTGCCCACGGCTGAGATACATTGAGATTGCTCTTCCTGGCAATTGTCGACGGTCTGGCTCAAATAAACTCACAGAAACTCTTTACAGGTTTGAATGTTTTTGTTTTTTTCTACGTTAACAATCTACACTCAGGCCTAAACGACAAAAATAACTACTTCAAGTATTCAGAATATTTCAGCCAGTGAGTGTTTGCTATGGAGTGAGCATGAGATGGGGAGCATCAATCTACTCTACCCAGAAGCCTCAGCTTTCACTTGCTTCTCCCAGGGGATGTATCTCACGGCAGAGAGCGGGATTTGAGGGCTTAAAGAGAAGTGTGTACTTGGAACATACAAGTTGGTCCCTAAGTACAAGCCATTAATGCGTTTGGCACCACCCTCCCCTTTGCCTGCAGAGGCAGGTTTACCCAGAATGAGGCAGGTTTACCCAGAATGAAGGAAAGTGGAGGCCCAGGTCCTTCATTTGTACAGCCTCTTTATCGTCCTGGGAGGGACCCTAGCAATGTTGTTACCTGTATTCTTTTTTCTTTTCTTGTTTTTTATTTTCTAAATATATCTTTATTGATGTCAGAGAGGAAAGGAGAGGGGGAGAGAGAAACATCCGTGATGAGAGAGAATCATGGATCGGCTGCCTCCTGCATACCCCACGCTGGGGATCGAGCCCGAAAACTGGGCATGTGCCCTGACTGGCAATCGAACCCTGACCTCCTGCTTCATAGGTCAATGCTCAACCACTGAGCTATGTCAGCCAGGCTTGTATTCCTTTTTCTTAAAAAAGGTTCCCCAAATGGTATAAACTCTAAGCCCCACAAGCCTGCATTCGCGCCTGGCTGGATGTTAAACTGGCTATGGTGGGATTTTTGAGAGAACCACCTTCCCAAAGGAATTTCAAGAGTCTATTTGACCTGGAGATTTCCACCTGCACGCGGACTTCAGAACCTGACCCCATAAGAGTACACCGTAGAGAATATACATACATACCTGCCCCATACGTGCATATAAGTCTCTATAATGAATTACTCTTAACATGCAGTCAACTCATTCTACGCTACCCCAGCCTCATGCCCCCCAATCCAGCACCACTCCAGCCCTGGGCGCCACCTCCCACCCCAGGTTCCCTCCAGCCTGCAGCCAAGCAGATGCTTTGCCTAAGGCCGCCGCCGAGGCCCCGCCCCCGCGCGGACTGACCAATGGCCCGGCGGCCGCCTCCTCCAGAAACGCGTCCGGCATGACGTCATCGTAGGCGACGACGCCGACGACCCAGCGCCGCTCGCGCCGCAGCTGGTGGCTGAGGGCCCGCGCGAGGGTGGACTTGCCCGCGGCGGGCAGGCCGCACAGCACGCAGAGCCCCAGCCGCCGCGGGCCCTCGCCGCGCGCCGCCCGGGCGTCCTCGCCGGCCTTCATGCCGCCCCGGGAGGCCGCGAGCCGCCGGCAGCGTGGCGTCCGGAGCCGCCTTCCGCCCGCGCTGCTGCTCCGCCCGGCGCCGCGGGGCACGAAGAGGCGCGTCTGAACCCGAGTGACCCGAGGCGTCGGCTGTCGGCGGGAGGTCCCCGCGGTGACCTGCGGTGCTGGTGCGCCCTTCGGGCCGGGAGGCGTAGCAATGCGGCCCCCAACGCCAGGACATCTAACGGGCCCGAGAGGGGAATCTTCGGTTAGTCGTCCTTCCTGCCGGGCGCCGGCCGGGCCTCGGGGTCTGGGCCTCGCGCTGGTGGCGGTGAAGTCCCCGCCCCGGGAGAGTCACCCGAGAGACTGCACCGCTCCCCCGGCGGCCTTGGGGAGCTCAGTGACTGCAAGTCAAGGAATCGGCGCGGACCTGACAGTCGGGCCGCCAGGCTCCGCTGCCCCGCCCTGACCTGATTGACAGGCGGGAGGGCAGAGTAACTGTCAGCTGCGCCTTCACGCCGCGCGTGGGCAGCCGGCACGCGCCTGCGCTGCTACCGAACTAGTTCTCGCCCCCGAGGAGCCTGAGGCCGCCGCTACTGGGTTTGCAGCCGGCCCAGCCGGAAGTTGCTGGGCGTCGTCCTCTCCCCCTCGGCCCCGCCGGAAACCGGAGCTCCGGAAGAGAGGTTCCGGGCCGGCCGGGCCCGGCGGTGGCCCAATGGAGACCGAGACTGAGGACGAGCGATCGGCCAGACACCCGACGCTGGCCTCTTCCTGGGATGCCGCGTGCGGGGCCCTGGGCCGGAGCCTCCGTGTCCGCGGAGCCCAGGACTCGGACTGGGATGAGCTGCTGGCGCCACCTGCCTCGGGGTGCGCTGGGCCGGCGGGGACGGGTGGCGGCCACGCTCCGGGGCGGGGGGGGGAGGTGTGAGGGGACTTGGGGCCGAGAGGGGAGAGCGTCCGGGCCCGGGGTCCGGGAGCCCAGCTGGGGACGGGCTGTGCGGGGAGCCGGGCAAGAACCGCGAGGGGTGGGGCTGGGGGGGGCGGGGCGGCTGCGCGTGGGGCGCCGGGCACGGGGCGGGGGGCCGTGTGTCCTCAGGTCAGCCCTGCAGGCCCCTGTCCCCCAACAAACAACACCCTCCTGCGGCCCAAGAGGCAGAAAAACGCTCCCAGCCCTCGGGAGTCTCCCTCCTGGAATTTGGAAAAAGATCCTCTGTCTTTCATCCCGTTCTGCCCCCACTCCTCACAGAACAGGTGCCGTGAGCCTTAGATTAAATAAGTCCTTACAGCGGATTGAGGAAGATGTCCGTGATCTAGCCCAGTGGTCGGCAAACTCATTCGTCCACAGAGCCAAATATCAACAGGACAACGATGGAAATTTCTTTGGAGAGCCAAATTTTTTAAACTTAAACTTCTTCTAACGCCACTTCTTCAACATAGATTCGCCCAGGCCGTGGTATTTTGTGGAAGAGCCACACTCAAGGGGCCAAAGAGCCTTATGTGGCTCGCGAGCCGCAGTTTGCCGACCACGATCTAGGGCGAGAGCAGGAGAAACCCTGAGGTCCAAATACCTCTTCCTCAAAGGAGGGAGTTTCCCCGGTTCCATTCCGTTTTGTTTTGTTTTGTTTAGAAAGAGAATGGCGGGGAGGGAGAAGGGGATGGGAAAGACAGAGAAAACAGATTGGTTGCCTCCTGTTCTCCCCCCCACCTGGGCCCAGGCTGGACCTGCAACCAAGGTCCATGCCCGTGACCCCGCGTCCCTCAGTCTCTGCCCGGATGCCCACCCGCTGAGAAGACAGGCCAGGGCTGACCTCACCATTTCTCTGAGAATCTGTGTGGAGCTCGTGTTGGCTGCTTGGAGGGTGTGAACCCCAAAGGCAAATGGCCGTGAACGGAATGTCAGCCCGGGGCCGGGTCGGCGGGGCAGCGGCGTGTGCAGAGGGCACACGGTTCCATGTTTGTCCCTTTCTCCTCCTCAGCCGGGACCTGGTGATTCTGAAAAGGAGCCGGAAGAGCCCAGAGGAACAGCCCTGCTTCCTCTCCCTGAGCTGCGACCCGAGTGGAGGTGAAGAAATCGTTTCTGTGGGCATTTTAAGTTCAGCAAGAAACATGGAGGTGTACTTAGGCGAGGAGTACTGTGGCACCAGTAGGGGCAGGAGTGTTGGGGATGTGCTGGATACCAGGTGCGTGGCCTCCCTGCGCACGTTCTCAAGGAGGGTGTCTGTCTCCGCAGCTCTGGCCGCAGCTCTTGCTTCTCTGACGTTGGCCTCAGATGTTGGGGGTGGGGGGAGTAGCTGGAAACACAGCAGCCGCCTGGGAGTTCAGGCCTTGGGGATCCCTGCCACAGGCTGGATCCGCCCTGTTGCCTTAGCAACTGCAAACTGACGGCTGGTAGAAGGGAGGTGAGCTGGTGAGGGTCCCACCAGGGCCTGGAAGCGGTTTCCTCTGTTTCCCTTAAACAGTACTCTGTCCGTCAGCCTGGCGCTTTGGACAGACCTGCTTGAAGGAAGCCCTTTACAAACAAACAGTGCGGAGCCCAACACTGCCATTCCAGCGTACCTACCCTGGGGTTATGCCTTTTTCCGAGTTTTTACAAAGATCCTGTCCTAACCTCTCTTTTATGTAACTCAACATATGAACCGTTGTATGTACCACGCATGTTGGGAGTAGTAGATATGTTCATTGAGCGTTGCAATATGCTTGTGCTACAAGATGATACATTTGTTACCAAGTTTAATTCTCTCATAAGCTGGTAAGTGGGCGGTGTAGTCTGGCCCCCCGCAGTTTCCTAGGAAGCCACCACCCTCAGCGGGAAAAGGGGATTATTAGAAGCGTTGCCCTGGAAACCCTTATTTCTAAATGTGACCATTAACAGTGATAATAGCCCGGCGGGGATGGCTGGTGGTTGAGCATCGGTCCACTCATGAGCTGGAGGTCACGGTTGGATTCCCGGTCAGGGCACGTGCCTGAGGTGCTGGCTCCATCCCCAGTAGAGGGCAATCGCCAGGCAGTCCATCAGGGATTCTCTCTCATCATTGATGTTTCTATCTCTCTCTCCTCCCTTCCTCTCTCGGGAATAAGTTTTAAACATTTAAAATAATTTCTCAATTTTAAAGAGTGATAATGTGTAAAAATAAAAAAGTCCATTTTTATTTTTATTTTCAGTGAACAAGAAAAAATTATTTTATACAAAAAATTTCTAAAATTGGAGTCGGCTGCACGTGCTTGTAAAATAAAGGTAAGTCATGACTAGATTTGAACTAAGTTGAAAACTGCAGTTGTTTCTGTACGGTGCACATTCATTGTATGCCGGGTTAGTAATTCTCAGTGTTCGCCCTTTAAAACTGCCCATGTATTAGCCATGGCCATGCCATGCCGTGGACTAGTGTTAACACGGTTCATGCTGTGGTGCTCTTCGGCTTTGGGGGACTCAGTTAAAAGTCATTTTTACTTTGATGTAAAACGTAGGTGCCAAGACAGCCACGAGCAGATTTGGGACCAAAATACTGAGGAAAAGAGCCAGGTCGGGGAGTTTCAGACCAGGGCACCACGGAGTTAGAGAGACCTGGCCAGCTGCCTCCGCATGGAACTGGCTGCAGTGAAGTGGCCGGTCTGGGGGAGGGGCCGCGAGCTGGAAACGGGCCGCCTGTCCGGGGGCTGGTGGCTGATGTCACCGCTTAGCCCCGGCCTCCTGGGCAGGACTGGAGCGGAGGGAAAGAGTCCTTGGGTGGTTTCCATCCCGGAAACCCGGTGCTCGCTGTGCCTCCCAGGTGACGGGATCGGTTGTTCCAGGACGTGGTTTCGGAGGTACATATGTGTTCATCGCTTCTAAAGTGGCTTAAGCAAGGTGATTCAGTCAGTGAAAACATTCTGAGTGCCTGTTGCTGCCACGTACTGTACTGGGCACTTAGGAATGAGCAGCCATACAATAAATTGCAACCAAGCCCTCGTGTGAATGTTACAGTGGGCAAGACATAAGTAGGTTCAATGTGCAAAACACGTTCTGTTTGATAGTGAGAAAGTCTTGGGGATTAAAAAGCAGAAAGGGTGCTGTGGAGGTTGGAATGTGGGTGTGGAAGTGCAGGGAGGTGGTGACTTAAGGGTGGATGACAGTCACGTTGGTGCCACGGAGGGTTTAGGTCAGCGGAGGGCGGTGTGAGCCCTGGGGGGTGTCTCGGAAGGTGGGTGTTTCTGTAACTTCTGTGGAAGGTCGTGCAGTGCAAAGGGCGCTTCATTCAGGGAAATGTTTGGTTCCTGTGGGGTTTCTTCTGCGCCAGTCGTATATTAAAGTTAGAATGAGAATAGTAGGGATGCATGTTTTTGAGCTCCTTCTCAGTGGCAGATACTGGAAATTTACCACTGATCGTCATCACAGCAACCACAGGAAACACACACACACACACACGTGCGCAGAGTAGGAGAGCCATCGCTGCACACACACGCGCACACATACACACACACATACACACGCACGCACGCAGAATAGAGCCATCTCTGCACACACACATACACACACACACATGCAGAGTACGAGAGCCATTGCTGTACACACACACACACACACACACACACACACACATACACACATACACACCTACACATACACACACACACACAGGCACACACCGAGACAAGACTAGTAGCAGAGCCATCGCTGCACACACACACATACACATATACACACACATATACACACACACGTACACACACACACACACGTACACACACACACACACAGACACCGGACAAGACTAGTAGCAGAACCCTCGCTGAGGCCTGTCTGTCTGAGTCTGAATCCTCTTCCCTTCCCACTGAGCGGCCGTGCTGTCCAGACACACAGGGAACGTGTTCCGGTGACAGTGGGCGACATGGGGCAGCAGGAAGCACTGGACACCATTGACCGCTTCGGCGGCACTGCCTGCCCTGGCCAGCCGGCTCTGTATGAAATAGTATCAGAGCAGCTTGCAGTCCATGAAGCCGTCAGATTGGAACGGTTTATCTTTGGCTCCTCACCTAAGTGTGTAAAACGTTATTTTACATGGGACTGTTCGGTTTGAAAAGGGCTTTTTTATTCAAATGGTTGAGTATTTTCAGACTCTAACTATTCTAGCGACATTGTCAGTGAACTTTAGACTCTTGACTGCTTCCCTGTTCCCTCGGGGACGGCAGGAGGTGGCCGCCGTGGGGTTCCCGTTCCACGTGGTTACGTTCCTGAACTTGTGTTTTATGCCAGTTGCTCTCCTTTGGCGAAAAGCCGTGCGTGTTCGTCAGTCAAGTGGTGACGCACGTGCGGCCCGTCCCAGCGAAGTCTCCCACAAGCTCTCCTGCTCTGGGGTGCAGGGTGGACCTCGAGAGGGTCCACAGCATGGTGGCGGCCATGGGGTCCACGCTGTCACCTGGAGCTCAGCAGCTGATGAGTATGGTCAGCTCCCAGCAGCAGGTGCGTTTACTTCCCTGCGCCCCGAAGGAATATGAACGGTGCCAGGGCAGCTTCCCGGAGTGCGCTGGGTTCATCTTAGTGTTTTCTGGACGGAAACCACAGGCAAGTGGTCAGAGGCCCGGACTGGAACCAGGCGGCCAGGTGACCGTGACCGTGGTCTCCTCCGCTTGCTGGTGGCTGTCGTGCAGCTGCCTGCATAGGGGGGTGCGAGGACCCGAGGGGAGCGTGCCCCGGCCTGATGCTAAATTGCTGCCAACTGTCGCTCGGTCACTGCTGTTCACAGCCTGTTTCCTGTTCCCTCAGCGCTGCCTTCCCGTGGGGGAGCAGCTGCAGGCGGTTTTGGGGAGCGCTGCCTGCAAGCGAGTGCTGGGCCTGCGGGCCTCGGCGCCCTCGGGAGCCTGGGACAGGCCGACCTGCGCACCTGCTCCTCTCAGAGCCGGGCTGACGTCGGGACGCGGGACTGAAGACGTGGACGCTCCCGGGGATGAGCGCGCACGGCCCCCCGGGGGAGGGAACCCCGCCCCCCTCGGAGATTGGGACGTTGCGCCCCAGAGCCATCCTCTCCCCGGGAGGGACCTTCAGCTCGCGGCGTCCTTCTTACCAAAGAGAGCGAGTGACAGCCCCGGGGCCCCTGCCCCCGAGCTGCTGCCCTTCCTCCAGGATGTGTGCGGCCAGGTGCGCCGTCTCCGTGGGGCACAGGGCGCCGCGTGGCCGGGACACGCCCCCACGCCCAGCGAAGGCGGCCTTGGTGCCGGGTGAGTCTTCACACAGGGCCCCGGGCGGGTGAGCACCGACGTGGACAGCAGCAGGCTGTGGTGGGCTGGCGTGGAGGTGGCTGTTTTGTCGCCTTTTCCGCGGTGATGGTTACGTTGCGTCTTTCAATTCGCTTCCAGGATGGGCGAGCCGCCCGCCTGCTCCTACCTGGAGAGGATTCTGTCCAAAAAGCTGGAGCTGATGGAGCGGAGACTGACGGACCACCTGGAGGAGCGGCTGCGCGCCCTGCAGGAGCACATCGACCGCCAGGTGGCGCTGCTGGCGCACGCGCTGCACAGCCCCGGCTCCCCGCCCCCGGGGGTGCCGCTCACACACTGTGACTCTGGGGACGGACTCTCCAACGGGGAGAGATAGGCGCTCCGCGGCGCCGTGCGTGCCGATGTCTATGACTGTTTATTACAGCGCCGCCCCGAGCTCAGAGCACGCGTTTCTGTCATGTGAGGATCAGCGTCCTACCTGCATCAAGTGACCTCAGCGTTCGTGTCCCTGTGCTGTGACGTGACCCCGTGACCTGACCCCGTGACGTGACCCCGGGCCGCCCCTGAGAGCGGATGACCTTCCTGTGCTTGTGACGTGACCCCGTGACGTGACCCCGGGCCGCCCCTGAGAGCGGATGACCTTCCTGTGCTTGTGACGTGACCCCGTGACGTGACCCCGGGCCGCCCCCGAGAGCGGATGACCTTCCTGTGCTTGTGACGTGACCCCGTGCCTGAGTGTGCGCGGGATCGGGTCAGGAGTTACTTTGTTTGCAGAGCTGTCCGCTCTCAGAATTGTACACATACTTCTGTGTTTAAATCTTTAAATAGTTAAGTATTTCTAGTTCAGTTCATTAGTGTGTATTGTGAACATATTTGAAGTATGCACTGTTTTATATAAAGACCTTATATTTTAGGGACAGGGGAAAATGGTTAGAGATTTGTTACTTTCTTTTCCTAATTGTTCGTCTCAGTAAGAAACTAGTTGTGTTTGGCATTTGTAAATTAGTGTCCATTGGGGCCACTGGTTTTGCGTTCTTTGTTGCTGTAGCTACAGAAGGAAAGTGAAATCGAAATGGACGCTTTGTTAGAATTATTTAGGGTTAGTGGTTGACGCAAAACGAGAGGATATCGTGCTGCCGTCCCCCCGGAAAGCGTGGGGACTCCCCTTGCCACTCCGAACCCGGGGCCTCCCAGAGCTCTGTGCTCGGTGTACGCAACGGGCGAGGCGTGTGGCAGCTCATCGTCAGGAAGCGTAACTGTTGCTGTGCTGATGGTGGGGTATTTGCATCCAAGAATAAGTGCGTGTGCTCTGGAAACAGTAAAATGGGGAATAAAGGGGTGATGTTTTGGACACGATGTCCCGGCACAAGCCTCGTCTGTACTGTAGGTGTCACACCACCAAGTGTTGGTGTTCTCGCCCTCTCCCTCTTTCTGCTCCTGCGTTCTGTCTTCTCAGACAGGAAGAGTGGCACGTGGTCCCACGTCACTGCTGTCCCAGTAAATGTGAAAGCCCCCCCCCCCTCCCGTCTTGGTGCTGAAGGGCCGTCACATTCAGTCAGCACAGTCGTGCGCACGGCAGGCTGAGGGCTCACTGAGAAATGGCATCCTTGGGTGGTGTCGTCCAATTGTGAACATGATGGTGCACCTACGCACGCCTGGACGGTATAGCCTGCTGCACGCCTGGGCTCCGTGGTCCGCCTGTGGCCCCTGGCTGCACGCCTGCGCAGTGTGTTCCTGTGCAAAACAACACGAGACCAAACCAAGTGCGAGAGAAAATGATGCGATCAGGAGACTCTAAACAACAAACCTGAGGCTGCTGCCGGCCCAGCGTGGCTGCTGTTTCACACCAAACTTCCTTTAAAGCAGAAAGCACACTCTAAAACCATGATTAAAAGTATAATACAGGCCCGGCCGGCGTGGCTCAGCGGTTGAGCGTGGACCCAGGAACCAAGAAATCACGGTTTGATTCCGGGTCAGGGCACAGTCCCAGGTTGCGGGCTTGATCCCCTGTGTGGGGCATGCAGGAGGCAGCTGATCAATGATTCTCTCTCATCATTGATGTTTCTGTGTCTCCCTCTCCCTTTCTCTCTGAAATCAATAAAAATCCTATATAATAAAAGCCTAATATGCTAAGTGTCCGGTCATCTGGTTGGCCGTGCAACCAATTAAAGCATAGTATGCTAATGTATGCTAAGGCCTCTCAACTGCTCGCTATGACGTGCACTGACCACCAGGGGACAGATGCTCCGACCAGTAGGTTAGCTTGCTGCTGGGGTCCGGCTGGTCAGGACTGAGTGAGATGGCCAGACATACCCTGGAGCCCTCCCGCGGTCCCTCCCCAGCTGGCCAACCTCCCTCTCCAACCCCGATTGTGCACCAGTGGGGTCCCTCAACCTGGCCTGTGCCCTCTCACAATCCGGGACCCCTCGGGGGATGTCAGAGAGCCAGTTTCGGCCCGACAGCGGAATGACCGGTCGCTATGATGCACACTGACCACCAGGGGGCAGACGCTCAATGCAGGAGCCGCTCCCTGGTGGTCAGTGCGCTCCCACAGCGGGAGCACCGCTCAGCCAGGAGCCGGGCTCATGGCTGGCGAGCACAGTGGTGGTGGTCGGAGCCTCTCCCGCCTCCACAGCTGGCAGTCGGACATCCCCTGAGGGCTCCCGGACTGCGAGAGGGTGCAGGCTGGGCTGCGGGAACCCGCCCCCCCCCGAGTGCACGAATTTTGTGCACCAGACCTCTAGTGTATTAAATAAGTATCCTATATAATAAAAGGCTAATACGCAAATTGACCAAATGGTGGAACGACCAGTCGCTATGACATACACTGACCACCAGGGGGCAGACGCTCAATGCAGGAGCCGCTCCCTGGTGGTCAGTGCGCTCTCTCGGGAGCACCACTCAGCCAGAAGCCGGGCTCGCAGCTGGTGAGCACAGTGGCGGTGGTCGGAGCCTCTCCTCCCTCCACCACAGGCGGGCAGTAAGGAGCGAAGGGTTCTGGACTGGGGATCCCCAGACCGCAAGAGGGATGTCTGACTGCAGGCTTAGGCCCAACCCCCTCGGGGAGCAGGCCTAAGCCAGCAAGCAGACATTCCCCAAGGGGTCCCAGACTGCAAGAGGGAGCAGGCCGGGCCGAGGGGACCCCAGTGCACGAATTTCGTGCACCGGGCCTCTAGTATATTAAATAAACTAGTGTAATGAATACATCAATCGGTAACATAGTCATTTGTTTTCATTATCAAGTACTATGTGCTGTACATAGTCACGTGCTGTACTTTTATACACCTGGAAGAGCAGCAGGTTTGTTTACACCAGCATCACCACAAATGTAAATAAATAAAACGTCACGGCGTCACGACGTGGTAGGAATTTTTCAGCTTCATTATCATCTAGGTCACCATTGAACATGCAGTCCATTGATTATCTTCTGTAGAGAAAGTGGAGGGAGGCGGGGAGAGACAGAGAGAAACATTGATGTGAAAGAGACGCATCGATTGGTTGCCAACTGAGGCCAGGGAGTGAGCCTGCAACCGAGGTTCGTGCCCTTGACACATCGAACCTGGGGCCCTTTAGTCCACAAGCCGTGTTCTAACCACTAAGTCATACCAGCTAGGGCTAGCACTGAGCTTTGAAACAGTAAGAGTTTTTATCCTCCCCACGTTTCTGTCTTTTAATTGTAAAATTGACATCTTAAACTTGCTTTTGGTCAACAACCAAATTCTGAAAATAAGGGGAAATACAACCTGGAAAGGTAAAAACTTAGAGTTAAGTGATTCAAAATAGTGTTTCTGCTTCCTGGGGGCTGAGCTCCAGTACAATGGAACAGAATTCAGAACCTCAGGGCGGGGCCGGGGGCGGAGCGGTGATGTCACAGCCCGCGGCGCGGAAGGTGGAGCTGGGCCATGGCTGGGCCTCTAAAGTGAGCTCTTCAGTCTCGGACCCAACTCCTCCCAGGATGAACCGATAGCTCCCTCCTCCTCCAGTGCAGGCTCGACCCCGCCCGGCCTTTCACTCAGTAAGGTCCAGGGTGGTGTCCCACGATGGGTTTGATCAAATAACTTGTTTCCTACGGTCTTTCAATACATTTCTTTTCTCTGAGGGTTTAACTGTACCAAGGATGCTTGGCAGTCATGTTGTTGTTTTAAACATTTTTTTAATTGATGTCTGAGAAGGGAGAGGGAGAGAGAGAGAAACATCAATGAGAGAATCATCCATCAGCTGCCCCCTACCGGGAACTGAGCCCACTTCCCAGGCACGTGCCCTGACCTGGAGTCAACCATTGAACCGATCCAGGGATGACCCTCAACAGCTGAGCCACGCCGGCCAGGCAGCAGTCATACTGTTTATTCTTCCAACCAAATGGCATTTCCTGGGAAGATCTGGGAGGAAAGAGGCAGAAAGGCCCATGGTCTCCCAGTGACAAGGGCTCCTCGAATCTCCTCGAACCGTGAGGCGGCAGGACGATTGTCAGAGGACAAGTAGAGGCCTTTTTCCTGCAAACAGCGTGACAAGTGGGTTTGCTTGTGCTGAGCTGGGAAGCACGGCGTTTGGGAAAGAGCCGTGTCCCTAGTTATGTTCTCAGAACAGTTTAAGCTTGACGAGCAGCAAGGGGCGGTCCTGACTCTGAGCGAGGGTATTTCATGAGACCCAGGCGTTGGGAGTGAAACCCTGTGCTCCGTGCGGCCTGTTTGTTACTCACCGCTGGCTGCACGTTACTGCCTGCGGGAGGGAGAGAAAGCCCTTCCCACCGTCTGTCCCGTTTCCTTCCTTCTGCCTTTGCATTTCAGTCCCTTTTCATCCGCGAATAAACTCTACCCCCATGTGGCCCAGCGGCTGGGCCCCTCGGCCTCCCTGGGAGACCCGTCCGTGTTTTACAGGCACAAGCCTGCCGGTGGGGCTCCTTCTTCCTTCCCGGGAGGAGGACACAGGCTGCGCCGGGCTGCGGGCAGGGAGCCAGTCCCGCCCTGCACTGCTCTGCCCAGGCGCCTGTAAGATGTTCGACATCAAGATTATGACGGCCATCGGGGTTGCCTTGCTGATCGCCATAGTCCTGCTGATGTTCTGTGTGACCAGCCTCCTCTTCAAACTGACCAGCATATTGAAGTAAGTGACGTGTAAGAGTGCCGACCCCCTCGCACGGGCACCTGGGCCGAGCTGGAGCCGGGCCCCCCCACCCCCCCGGGGTCAGGCACGGGGCAGCTGGGAGAAGGCAGAGGCAGGTGAGCACGGAATCCTGGCCGCGTCCCCTCGGGCTGGGCTGCGAGCTCACAGTGAGGTCCCGGCGGGCGGCTAGGGTCAGCGCTGTCCGTCCGCTGCCCGGGGCCTCGGGGAGCTGCCCCCCGTCCGCGGGGACTCACCCGGCCGGCCCAGCCTGTGTCCCGGGCGCGGCAGACGGAGGACCGCGGGGCGGGCGCGCACCTCTGCCTCAGTTCACCCAGAGCCCGGCTCGGTTGGTCTCCCCTGCCCGAGCCCAGAGCTCCGGGTTCCCTCCTCCACTGCCCGTGGCCTGGGGACAGGGAGGTGCCTGGAGGCGTGGGGAGCGGAGCTGTCGAAGATCCTGGGGACAGACAGGGAGGGGAGCGCAGGTCATTCAGCTGGGGGGGCGGGGGGGACCCTTCAGATGTGGGAGGTTCGCTGTCCAAAGCCGGGGCGCTCCGTGCTAGGAACGGAGGCCGTGCACCAGGTCAATCCCAGAACCCGGGGCAGCTGACGGGCGCCTGCCCCTCCCAGGCTCGGCAGCTGGGGCCTCAGCGCCGGGGCTCCCCACGGGCAGCCTCGCTCCCTGGGTGCTGGGTCTGACCTGGTTGCTGGCGTCTTGGAGAGCACGGGACGCGGGGGCCTGGGCCAGGGCAGAGCTTTCCTCGCAGCTGGGCCCCCAGACCTCCGGTCCCACGCGGCCACGGACGGGCCGAGGCTTCTAACCCTCCTGTGTGTGTCTTTCCTTAAGAGCTCCAAAGCTACCGGTGTGCTTGGTCTTAAAAAGTTACCCGTCCATGGTCACCAGGGACAAGATCACCGCGGCCCCGTCCATCACCGCCGGCTGCTACCCCGGCCTCCAGCGCTACGACGAGTGTCAGCTGTGTGCCGACACCGCGTCCCTGCCGCCCGGCTTCTGCGACGTGAGCGAGGGGCTCTGACCCGGCGGGCGCGGCCCCCGCAGGCGCGACCTTTCTTAGCAGAGTGTTTTATTCCAGATGTTTTATCGTGTTCCCCTTGTCATGTGCTACAGGACGTTCGTGTGCTTTTGAATAAATGCAGAATTGAAAAGAACCCTCTCAGCCTTGGGCATGTTTGGTGTGGTTAGTGATCCACGCCCTTGAACTTGCGTATCGCCCACTTTGGGACGTGGAGCCACAGGCTTGTAATGTCACGTAGCAGCGTAAGGCGGGCGAGAGTAAGAGCTAAAGAGGCGTGTGGACGGTGTGACGGGAGGGCAGCATCGTGCTGGGCGCTTGGGACGGAAACTGAAAGCATCAGGAAACTGACTTTATTTTTTTTATTTATTTTTTTAAATACATTTTATTGGCTTTTTACAGAGAGGAAGGGAGAGGGATAGAGAGTTAGAAACATCAATGAGAGAGAAACATCGATCAGCTGCCTCCTGCACACCTCCTACTGGGGATGTGCCTGCAACCAAGGAACATGCCCTTGACCGGAATCGAACCTGGGACCTTTCAGTCCCTAGGCTGACGCTCTATCCACTGAGCCACACCGGTTTCGGCAGGAAACTGACTTTAGACGCACATTTCCCAGCAGCCTCGGCGAAAGGGAAATGTGTCTCCGGATGAGACAAACGTTTCCCGGTGCAGAGTCCTGCCTGGGTTTGGTTGTGTGGCGCGCCTCTGAGACCCGGGAGCCGATGCCTTCCTTTTGGACTTGACAAGGACTCAGGACAGATTCTCAGCCTCGGCCCCTGCAGACCAGAGGGCCCGCCGTCTGTCCAGGCGTCTGTCCCCTCCCAGCCTGGAGCCCGACGCTGGCCCTGGAGGGATAGTTTCCGGAGGGGGACCCTCCCCTGGCAGCGCTGGCTCCTCGCGGCAGGGGCCAGGGCACAGCAGGCCCGGGTCAGCAGGAGGTGAAGGGGAGAGTCCGGGGCGCAGGGCAGGGGGAGCCGTGGACGAGGCGGAGATGAAAGCTGGGCCAGGTAAGTGGCTCCTGGGCTCAAGCCCGGGCCTGGGACCCAGCTGCTCGCTGCCAGCGGAGATGCGATCCCGGAGTCCTAACGTGCAGGCTTCACGGCACACGCAGGGCGGCCACCAACATACCCCACTCACGTGGGCCAACGCTCCCGTGAGACGGTGTGACGCTGCCGCCGATCCCCTTTCCTTCCCGGCACCCGGGAAGGATCGGGCACTGGCTTCCCCACCACCTGCATCTACGTGCATCCCTGGTCCTTGCTCCGAGGGTGGTGACGTGGCTACATCCTGGGGAGGCTACACACCGGAAGCTGTGAAACCCGACTGACGGAGACAGAACTCTCGGGAAGGACAAAGCAAACACACCTGTGGCTGTGCCCGCCGTGAACACCCCCAAACGAGGGAAGACTGGGAGGCGGCTGCCCGTGGCCCCCGCACAGGATCAGGAAGTGGAGCAGGTTCCCAGGCGAGGAGAGATCCAGGGAAAAGAAAGCACTTCTGTTCACTCACGGGGTTTCCAAAACAGACGCATTTAATTTCAGATGCAAATACATCACCTTCAGCACATGCAACGGTTACGCTTCCTGCCGCTGCAGCGGGCACTGAGCGCTGCCATCCCCTCGCCACACGCCTCGCCCGCAGCGCGAGCCCCGTCGCCCACCCCAGCACGGCGCGGGGGGCAGCAGCACCTGCTCGGCAGGGGGTCCCGGGCTTGGCGGTGGGTGGAGACAGAACAAGTTAACGTCCCCCCTTCCCGTCCCACATGAATCTACAGCCACAGCCTCCCCGGGAGAGGCGCCGACTTCCCTGCCCCGTCACCGCGACACCAGGGAGCCAAGGCCACGCCGTCCGGTCTGCGGAGGCCGCCTGCGCCCGTTCCCGGGGTGGCAACGCCAGGGCACGTCCGTGGGCGCAGAGCTTCCGACTTCCCAAGACAATCCAAGAGAACACAGTCACCAGGTCCTCTGAGCACCGTCCTCTCCCTCCTACGATGAGGAAATGAGGTCTTTCATGGACAAAACACACACTTCTATGGCACCCGGTGCAGGAGAAATCCTTAACAACTTACACACCCAACACACCACGACGGACACAAATGTCTGTGAGCGGACAGCTCTGCAAACACAGCAACTCCTGGCCCGATCCCGCGCACACGCAGGCACGGGGTCACGTCACAAGCACAGGAAGGTCATCCGCTCTCGGGGGCGGCCCGGGGTCACGTCACGGGGTCACGTCACAAGCACAGGAAGGTCATCCGCTCTCGGGGGCGGCCCGGGGTCACGTCACGGGGTCACGTCACAAGCACAGGAAGGTCATCCGCTCTCGGGGGCGGCCCGGGGTCACATCACGGGGTCACGTCACAGCACAGGGACACGAACGCTGAGGTCACTTGATGCAGGTAGGACGCTGATCCTCACATGACAGAAACGCGTGCTCTGAGCTCGGGGCGGCGCTGTAATAAACAGTCATAGACATCGGCACGCAGGCGCCGCGGAGCGCCTATCTCTCCCCGTTGGAGAGTCCGTCCCCAGAGTCACAGTGTGTGAGCGGCACCCCCGGGGGCGGGGAGCCGGGGCTGTGCAGCGCGTGCGCCAGCAGCGCCACCTGGCGGTCGATGTGCTCCTGCAGGGCGCGCAGCCGCTCCTCCAGGTGGTCCGTCAGTCTCCGCTCCATCAGCTCCAGCTTTTTGGACAGAATCCTCTCCAGGTAGGAGCAGGCGGGCGGCTCGCCCATCCTGGAAGCGAATTGAAAGACGCAACGTAACCATCACCGCGGAAAAGGCGACAAAACAGCCACCTCCACGCCAGCCCACCACAGCCTGCTGCTGTCCACGTCGGTGCTCACCCGCCCGGGGCCCTGTGTGAAGACTCACCCGGCACCAAGGCCGCCTGCGCTGGGCGTGGGGGCGTGTCCCGGCCACGCGGCGCCCTGTGCCCCACGGAGACGGCGCACCTGACCGCACACATCCTGGAGGAAGGGCAGCAGCTCGGGGGCAGGGGCCCCGGGGCTGTCACTCGCTCTCTTTGGTAAGAAGGACGCCGCGAGCTGAAGGTCCCTCCTGGGGAGAGGGTGGCTCTGGGGCGCAACGTCCCACTCTCCGAGGGGTGCGGGGTTCCCTCCCCCGGGGGGCCGTGCGCGCTCATCCCCGGGAGCGTCCACGTCTTCAGTCCCGCGTCCCGACGTCAGCCCGGCTCTGAGAGGAGCAGGTGCGCAGGTCGGCCTGTCCCAGGCTCCCGAGGGCGCCGAGGCCCGCAGGCCCAGCACTCGCTTGCAGGCAGCGCTCCCCAAAACCGCCTGCAGCTGCTCCCCCACGGGAAGGCAGCGCTGAGGGAACAGGAAACAGGCTGTGAACAGCAGTGACCGAGCGACAGTTGGCAGCACTTTAGAATCAGGCCGGGGCACTCTCCCCTCGGGTCCTCGCACCCCCCTGTGCAGGCAGCTGCACGACGGCCACCAGCAAGCGGAGGAGACCACGGTCACGGTCACGGTCACCTGGCCGCCTGGTTCCAGTCCGGGCCTCTGACCACTTGCCTGTGGTTTCCGTCCAGAAAACACTAAGATGAACCCAGCGCACTCCGGGAAGCTGCCCTGGCACCGTTCATATTCCTTCGGGGCGCAGGGAAGTAAACGCACCTGCTGCTGGGAGCTGACCATACTCATCAGCTGCTGAGCTCCAGGTGACAGCGTGGACCCCATGGCCGCCACCATGCTGTGGACCCTCTCGAGGTCCACCCTGCACCCCAGAGCAGGAGAGCTTGTGGGAGACTTCGCTGGGACGGGCCGCACGTGCGTCACCACTTGACTGACGAACACGCACGGCTTTTCGCCAAAGGACAGCAACTGGCATAAAACACAAGTTCAGGAACGTAACCACGTGGAACGGGAACCCCACGGAGGCCACCTCCTGCCGTCCCCGAGGGAACAGGGAAGCAGTCAGAGTCTAAAGTTCACTGACATGTCGCTAGGATAGTTAAGACTGAAAATACTCAACCATTTAAATAAAAAAGCCCTCTTCAAACGAACAGTCCCATGTAAAATAACGTTTTACACACTTAGGTGAGGAGCCAAAGATAAACCGTTCCAATCTGACGGCTTCATGCACTGCAAGCTGCTCTGATACTATTTCATACAGAGCCGGCTGGCCAGGGCAGGCAGTGCCGCCGAAGCGGTCAATGGTGTCCAGTGCTTCCTGCTGCCCCATGTCGCCCACTGTCACCGGAACACGTTCCCTGTGTGTCTGGACAGCACGGCCGCTCAGTGGGAAGGGAAGAGGATTCAAACTCAGACAGACAGGCCTCAGCGAGGGCTCTGCTACTAGTCTTGTCTCGGTGTGTGCCTGTGTGTGTGTGTGTGTATGTGTGTGTGTGTGTGTGTATGTGTAGGTGTGTATGTATGTGTGTGTGTATATGTGTGTATATGTGTATGTGTGTGTACATGTGTGTTTGTGTTTGTACGTGTGTGTGTATGTGTGTGTGTATATGTGTATGTGTGTGTGCAGCGATGGCTCTGCTACTAGTCTTGTCTCGGTGTGTGTGTGTGTGTGTACGTGTGTGTATGTGTATGTACGTGTGTGTGTGTGTGTGTGCAGCGATGGCTCTGCTACTAGTCTTGTCTCGGTGTGTGTGTGTGTGTACGTGTGTGTATGTGTATGTACGTGTGTGTGTGTGTGTGTGTGTGTGCAGCAATGGCTCTGCTACTACTCTTGTCTCAATGTGTGTACATGTGTGTATGTGTGTGTATCTGTGTGTGTATGTGTGTGTGCAGCAATGGCTCTCCTACTCTGTGTGTGTATGTGTGTATGTATGTATGTACGTGTACGTGTGTATGTATGTGCGTGTGTGTGTATGTGTGTGTGCAGCAATGGCTCTCCTACTCTGTGTGTGTATGTATGTGTGTACGTGTACGTATGTACGTGTGTGTATGTATGTGCGTGTGTGTGTACGTGTGTGTGCAGCGATGGCTCTCCTACTCTGCGCACGTGTGTGTGTGTGTGTGTGTGTGTTTCCTGTGGTTGCTGTGATGACGATCAGTGGTAAATTTCCAGTATCTACCACTGAGAAAGAGCTCAAAAACATGCATCCCTATTATTTCTAACTTTAATATACGACTGGCGCAGAAGAAACCCCACAGGAACCAAACATTTCCCTGAATGAAGCGCCCTTTGCACTGCACGACCTTCCACAGAATTACAGAAACACCCACTTTCCGAGACACCCCCCAGGGCTCACACCGCCCTCCGCTGATCTAAACCCTCCACGGACCCAACGTGACTGTCATCCACCCTTAAGTCACCACCTCCCTGCACTTCCACACCCACATTCCAACCTCCACAGCACCCTTTCTGCTTTTTAATCCCCAAGACTTTCTCACTACCAAACAGAACGTGTTTTGCACATTGAACCTACTTATGTCTTGCCCACTGTAACACTAACACGAGGGCTTGGTTGCAATTTATTGTATGGCTGCTCAGTCCTAAGTGCCCAGTACAGTACGTGGCAGCAACAGGCACTCAGAATGTTTTCACTGACTGAATCACCTTGCTTAAGCCACTTTAGAAGCGATGAACACGTATGTACCTCCAAAACCACGTCCTGGAACAACCGATCCCGCCATCTGGGAGGCACAGCGAGCACCGGGTTTCCGGGATGGAAACCACCCAAGGACTCCTTTCCTCCGCTCCAGTCCTGCCCAGGAGGCCGGGGCTAAGCGGGGGACATCAGCCACCAGCCCCCGGACAGGCGGCCCGTTTCCAGCTCGCGGCCCCGCCCCCAGAGGGCACTTCACTGCAGCCAGTTCCATGCGGAGGCAGCTGGCCAGGTCTCTCTAACTCCGTGGTGCCCTGGTCTGAAACTCCCCGACCTGGCTCTTTTCCTCAGTATTTTGGTCCCAAATCTGCTCGTGGCTGTCTTGGCACCTACGTTTTACATCAAAGTAAAAATGACTTTTAACTGAGTTCCCCAAAGCCAAAGAGCACCACAGCATGAACCGTGTTAACACTAGTCCACGGCATGGCATTGCCATGGCTAATACATGGGCAGTTTTAAAAGGCGAACACTGAGAATTACTAACCCAGCATACAATGAATGTGCACCGTACAGAAACAACTGCAGTTTTCAACTTAGTTCAAATCTAGTCATGACTTACCTTTATTTTACAAGCACGTGCAGCCGACTCCAATTTTAGAAATTTTTTGTATAAAATAATTTTTTCTTGTTCACTGAAAATAAAAATAAAAATTGACTTTTTTATTTTCACACATTATCACTCTTTAAAATTGAGAAATTATTTTAAATGTTTAAAACTTATTCCCGAGAGAGGAAGGGAGGAGAGAGAGAGATAGAAGCATCAATGATGAGAGAGAATCCCTGATGGACTGCCTCGCGATTGCCCTCTCCTGGGGATGGAGCCAGCACCTCAGGCACGTGCCCTGACCAGGAATCCAACCGTGACCTCCAGCTCACGGGTGGACCGATGCTCAACCACCAGCCATCCCTGCCGGGCTATTATCACTGTTAATGGTCACATTTAGAAATAAGGGTTTCCAGGGCAACGCTTCTAATAATTCCCTTTTCCCGCTGAGGGTGGTGGCTTCCTAGGAAACTGCGGGGGGCCAGACTACACAGACCACTTACCAGCTTATGAGAGAATTAAACTTGGTAACAAATGTAACATCTTGTTGCACAAGCATATTGTAACGCTCAAGGAACATATCTACTACTTCCAACATGTGTGGTACATACAACAGTTCATATGTTGAGTTACATAAAAGAGAGGTTAGGACAGGATCTTTGTAAAAACTCGGAAAAAGGCATAACCCCAGGGTAGGTATGCTGGAATGGCAGTGTTGGGCTCCGCACTGTTTGTTTGTAAAGGGCTTCCTTCAAGCAGGTCTGTCCAAAGCGCCAGGCTGACTGACAGAGTACTGCTTAAGGGAAACAGAGGAAACCTCTTCCAGGCCCTGGTGGGACCTCACCAGCTCACCTCCCTTCTACCAGCCGTCAGTTTGCAGTTGCTAAGGCAACAGGGCGGATCCAGCCTGTGGCAGGGATCCCCAAGGCCTGAACTCCCAGGCGGCTGCTGTGTTTCCAGCTACCCCCCCTCCACCCCCCAACGTCTGAGGCCAATGTCAGAGAAGCAAGAGCTCCGGCCCGAGCTGCCGAGACAGACACCCTCCTTGAGAACGTGCGCAGGGAGGCCACGCACCTGGTATCCAGCACATCCCCAACACTCCTGCCCCTACTGGTGCCACAGTACTCCTCGCCTAAGTACACCTCCATGTTTCTTGCTGAACTTAAAATGCCCACAGAAACGATTTCTTCACCTCCACTCGGGTCGCAGCTCAGGGAGAGGAAGCAGGGCTGCTCCTCTGGGCTCTTCCGGCTCCTTTTCAGAATCACCAGGTCCCGGCTGAGGAGGAGAAAGGGACAAACATGGAACTGTGTGCCCTCTGCACACGCCGCTGCCCCGCCGACCCGGCCCCGGCCCCGGGCTGACATTCCGTTCACGGCCATTTGCCTTTGGGGTTCACACCCTCCAAGCAGCCAACACCGGCTCCACACAGATTCTCAGAGAAATGGCGAGGTCAGCCCTGGCCTGTCTTCTCGGCGGGTGGCATCCGGGCAGAGACTGAGGGTCGCAGGGTCACGGGCATGGACCTTGGTTTCAGGTCCAGCCCCGGCCCAGGTGGGGGGGGAACAGGAGGCAACCAATCTGCAAGTTTCCTCTGTCTTTCCCGTCCCCTTCTCCCTCCCCGCCATTCTCTTTCTAAACAAAACAAAACAAAACAAAACGGAACGGAACCGGGGAAACACCCTCCTTTGAGGAAGGGGTATTTGGACCTCAGGGTTTCTCCTGCTCTCGCCCTAGATCCGTGGTAGGCAAACTGCGGCTCGCGAGCCACATAAGGCTCTTTGGCCCCTTGAGTGTGGCTCTTCCACAAAATACCACGGCCTGGGCGAATCTATTTTGAAGAAGTGGTGTTAGAAGAAGTTTAAGTTTAAAAAATGTGGCTCTCCAAAGAAATTTCCATCGTTGTCCTGTTGATATTTGGCTCTGTGGACGAATGAGTTTGCCGACCACTGCCCTAGATCATGGACATCTTCCTCAATCCGCTGTAAGGACTCCTATTTAATCTAAGGCTCAGGGCACCTGTCTGTGAGGAGTGGGGGCAGAACAGGATGAAAGACAGAGTGTCTTTTTCCAAATTTCGGGGAGGGAGACTCCCGAGGGCTGGGAGCGTTTTTCCGCCTCTTGGGCCACAGGAGGGTGTTGTTTGTTGGGGGACAGGGCCCTGCAGGGCTGACCTGAGGACACACGGCCCCCCGCCCCGTGCCCGGCGCCCCACGCGCAGCCGCCCCGCCCCCGGCCCCACCCCTCGCGGTTCTTGCCCGGCTCCCCGCACAGCCCGTCCCCAGCTGGGCTCCCGGACCCCGGGCCCGGACGCTCTCCCCTCTCGGCTCCAAGTCCCCTCACACCTCCCCCCCCCCCCCCGGAGCGTGGCCGCCACCCGTCCCCGCCGGCCCAGCGCACCCCGAGGCAGGTGGCGCCAGCAGCTCATCCCAGTCTGAGTCCTGGGCTCCGCGGACACGGAGGCTCCGGCCCAGGGCCCCGCACGCGGCATCCCAGGAAGAGGCCAGCGTCGGGTGTCTGGCCGATCGCTCGTCCTCAGTCTCGGTCTCCATTGGGCCACCGCCGGGCCCGGCCGGCCCGGAACCTCTCTTCCGGCGCTCCGGTTTCCGGCGGGGCCGAGGCGGAGGGGACGACGCCCAACAACTTCCGGCTCCTCCCCAGGGGCCTCAGACTCCTGCAGGGAGAGACCCTATTTCTGCAGCGGCGCATGCGCATCTCGGCCGGATTCCCCAATGGATTCAAAACTCACCCGCAGACCTCCAGGGCGGCGCATGCGCATGAACCTCTCCGCGTCTCCCGGGGGCGCTATGCGCAGGCGCGGGGCGAGGCGCGCCGGAAGCAGCTGGGTTTGTGGACGTTTCCTTGGAAAAGGCCAAGGGTGGCCGTCAGTGCTGGCGCGCGGGGAGGGCTGGCCAGTGAGAGTCCATGGAAAGGCAGGTGGTGGCTCCTGGGGGGGGAAGAACTCCTCCAAACCCCGCAGGTGGGCGGCGGGCGTCCGGGAGGCAGTGGAGCGGGTGGCGTGGGGACGGGCGGCGGCCGTGGGTGGGCTTCTTCCCCCCCTTCCTCTGCCCACGCGGCCTCCCGGGGGCGGGGCAGTGAGGCCGAAGCCCGAGCGGAGTCACAGTGATGACCAGAGTGCAAGCCGCCTGGGGAAGAATGAGCACCGGACCCACGATTTAAGCCAAAGCGCGGCAAGCTGCTGCCAGCAGGTCCCGACTCCCGGGGAGGGGCCCCCATGGCTGCCCCGAGGCCTGTGGTCCAGGGCAGGTTTGGTACACGCCTGCTTCGTGTCTACCTGCCGTCACCCGGTTGATGCCTCGGTGACCCGAGCCCCCCTGCTCCCTGCTCCGCTCTCCTGGCTGCTGCAGGCCCTCCCTGCCCCGCAGGCCTCCCGCAGAGCCTAAACCCCGCCGATTCCCGCCTGGCGCTTCCGGTGATGAGCTGCTCAGACCGTGGCCTGCCCTGCCTACCACCCGCCCGCTGAACCCGCCCCGCCTGCCTGGCAAGCTGGACATCGCCATCCTGGCAGAGGACAGACTGGGCGGCCAGGCGAGGGGAGACCTGCTGACCTGAGGCGCCAGAGGGGCCCGCTCCCAGGGGTCTGCACCCCGGGCTCCTGCAAGAGCAGCAGAAGCGGGGCCTGGGTCTCCGGTGACGGAGACGCCACCCGGGACAGGGAGGCGTAGGGTTTGGCCGGTGGCGGCTGTGAAAGAACTCACAACTGGAGAAGAGATGCAGGGAGGAGGTTCATTTTAATTTCCCAGAGCGGGAGGACCAAGTGTCGCTAGTCTCTCCGGGGCAGGGAAGAGCGGGGCTTCTGGTTTACACACATTTATTGATTCCGGAGAGAGGGAGGGAGAAGCATCCAGGATGAGAGAGAAGCACGGTCAGCTGCCTCCTGCACGCCCCACACTGGCATGGAGCCCGCAACCCGGGCACGTGCCCTGACCCGAATGGAGTTGTGACCTCCCCTTTCCTAGGGGGATGCTCAGCCCCGGGGCCCCGCCCCCCGGCTGAAGAGGATGCCATCCCTGCCAAACTCAGTTGCCCCCCAACATGCTTCTGTGGCCAGAGTGGGGGAGTGTAACCTGGAATGCTGGTTGCAGGTATCTTCCTGGTGTGTATTTTATTTCCTTTTAGTGAAATAGTTAGCATTTCAGTTCAAGTACGGTTTTAGTGTTTGATAATTGCAGTGTTTCTTCATTTGCTTTAGGAGGTTACATTTACACTAGTAGCCCTGCTCACGTGCGCCAGTAGGTGGCTGCCACCCTCCTGCAGATCCATGGTCCAGATACTACGCAGTCATAATGGATAATTAGCATATTCCTCTCTTATCCTATCTAATAAAAAAGTAATATGCAGATTGACCATCACTCCAACATACAAGATGGCTGCCCCCATGTGGACACAAGATAGCTGCCACAAGATGGACAGCAGGGGAGGGCAGTTGGGAGGGACCAGACCTGCAAGGGAGGGCAGTTGGGGGCAATCAAGCCTGCAGGGGCTGGCAGTTAGGGGTGACCAGTCCGGCAGAGGAGGGAAGTTGGGGGCGACCGGGCCTGCAGGGAAGGGCAGTTGGGGGGGGGGGGGAACCCAGGCCTGCAGGGGAGAGCAGTTGGGGCTGACCAGGCCTGCAGGGGAGGGCAGTTAGGGCTGACCAGGCCTGCAGGGGAGGGCAGTTAGGGCTGACCAGGCCTGCAGGGGAGGGCAGTTAGGGCTGACCAGGCCTGCAGGGGAGGGCAGTTAGGGCTGACCAGGCCTGCAGGGGAGGGCAGTTAGGGCTGACCAGGCCTGCAGGGGAGGGCAGTTAGGGCTGACCAGGCCTGCAGGGGAGGGCAGTTAGGGCTGACCAGGCCTGCAGGGGAGGGCAGTTAGGGCTGACCAGGCCTGCAGGGGAGGGCAGTTAGGGCTGACCAGGCCTGCAGGGGAGGGCAGTTAGGGCTGACCAGGCCTGCAGGGGAGGGCAGTTAGGGCTGACCAGGCCTGCAGGGGAGGGCAGTTAGGGCTGACCAGGCCTGCAGGGGAGGGCAGTTAGGGCTGACCAGGCCTGCAGGGGAGGGCAGATGAGGGGGGACCAGGCCTGCAGGGGAGGGCAGTTAGGGGGGACCAGGCCTGCAGGGGAGGGCAGTTAGGGGGGACCAGGCCTGCAGGGGAGGGCAGTTATGGGCAAACAGGCTGGCAGGGGAGCAGTTAGGCATCAATCAGGCTGGCAGGGGAGTGGTTAGGGGGTGATCAGACTGGCAGGCAGAAGCGGTTAGGGGCAATCAGGAAGGCAGGCAGGCGAGCAGTTGGGAGCCAGCAGTCCTGGATTGTGAGAGGGATGTCCGACTGCCCGTTTAGGCCCAATCCCAGTAACGGGCAGTCGGACATTCCTCAAGGGGTCCCAGATTGGAGAGGGTGCAGGCTGGGCTGAGGGACAACCCCCCCCCCCCCATGCATGAATTTCTTGCACCAGGCCTCTAGTTATTAGCATAATTAGCATGTTCCTCTCATGGTGTAATGGGTAATTAGCATATTCCTCTTTTTTTATATAGGATGATTTCTAATGTACTTTTCAGTAAATATGAAATTATAAAAAAATCTCTCGTTGACATTTATTTTTGTTTTGAATTTATTGGGGGGGGTGAATGTTGGTTAATGAAATTATATAGGTTTCAGACCTACAGTACTACACAATCTGTAAATTATAATGTGTATTCACCACCCAAAGTTGACAAAATTTAATATCCATTCAAGATAAGATATCTTAGCAAATTAGGAATAGAGGGGAACATTTTAAAGAAAAAGAAGTTAGCATATACCTCATGCTTTATACAAAAACTAAAGGAACATGAAGTATAGACCTAAATGTAAAATATAAAACTCTAAAACATAGAGAAGAAAATAGGGAATTTGTGTGACCTTGGGTTTGGCAATGACATTTTTTAAAAATATATATTTTTTTATTTTTTACAGAGAGGAAGGGAGAGGGATAGAGAGTTAGAAACATCGAGAGAGAAACATCGATCAGCTGCCTCCTGCACATCTCCTACTGGGGATGTGCCTGCAACCAAGGTACATGTCCTTGACCAGAATTGAACCTGGGACCCTTCCGTCTGCAGGCCGACGCTCTATCCACTGAGCCAAACGGGTCAGGGCGGCAATGACATTTTTGATACAGCACCAAAAAGACAATCCATGAAAGAAAAAATGTGGTAACTTGGAACTTACCTTCATGGAAGATACTCATAAACAAGTGAAAGCACGTGTTAGTGTGGAGCAAGATGGCAAACGAGGAAGCCGAGGACGCTTCCCCAGTGGACAGGTCAAGGGAGTGGGGTGCTCTCTCCAAAGTACCGAGGGAAACCCTGCGAACCGAGAACACCCTGGCAAACACGAAGGAGAGAGGGACTTGCACACAGCGGGGCGTTCATTTCTGCCGGACCTGCTTGATAAATGCTCAGGAATTACCCAGTGGGAGGGAAAGCCTGCTAACCGGCAAGACAAGCGTGGGAAGCGTCGAAACGCGCTCCCAAAGGTCGATGGAGAGGAGCACAGAGCACCGTGTGATGGTGGAGAAGTCTAACCCCAGTGGAAACGTGACGAAAGCGAACTGTAAAACATGATGGGTGCACACATGAAAAGGTGTAAGTTGTGACATCAAAAACGGGGCGGGGGGGGGAGTAAAGGTGTGTTTTTGTGTGTAATCATAGTTGTCTTCAGCTTAAGATAGACTTGTGCGTTAGGTAACCCCCTGGTAACCACAGCGTGTATATCTATTCAAGGCACGCCAGAGAGAAAGAGGAAGGAACTGGACTGCGTTGTTGTAAGAATGCACGTGTTGGCTGTGCTACGGTGAGGTGAGCGTGGCACAGGAGGGAGGGAGAAGGAGGGTGGACGGGAGAAGTCTGTTGTACTCAGAGCCCAGAGGGTGGTAAACGCGTGCCACGCAGGGTCGCAGCCAGGACCGCAGGCCCCCCCCTGCCCCGTCCACTTCGGGCACTGACCCTCAGCAGCACAGGAGGCCGCGGAGACCCTGCCGCCTGCTTCCGGTGGGGCCCCAGGCTTCTCGCAGGTGTGCGATGCCACCTTTCCTCTGGCTTCAGTCCTGCCCGCTCCTCTCCCAGAGGATCCGCAAAATAATAGGTGTCTGGGTGCCCGAAACCGATCATTGTCTCACTAATGGAAAGATGTGGACAAGGAACCTTGGAAGGCTGGTCAACCTTGAAGCTCTGAAAGGTCAGAGCCAACCACTCCCTATCTAATTGAGACAATGGTAGCTGAAGCAACTTCCCCACCAAATAATCAGATAATCTGCCTGTTACTGGAATTACCTGCCTAAAGGTTATGGGCGTATCCCATAGTCTCAATAAAAGGGATTGCAAGGCCAGAGCAAAGGGTAGTCCTCCCACTAGAGGTGGGCTCCCGCCTGGCCCCCCATTTTCCCAAATTAATACTTTTCCAAGTCTCTCTTCATTTGTGTGCGGCCTTCTCCAGAACCCGAACCCTGAACCGGAACCCTGAACCACGCGGGACGTGAAAGGGGTTCCCACATCTGAGTTGACACCACTTCTCTGACGTGGTGAATTCGTCACAAGAAAAAGACATGATCATTGTACTGGGTTTGCGGACGGTTCTAGCAGCACCCTCTGCCCTCATTTAATCCTAAAGCACCCCTCCCGGCTCGGCCTCCACCTACCCACACTTCACCTCGAGGTTCTGGGTGGGAAGAGTGGAGCGTGGTTCGGGCCCCCCCCCCTGACCTGCCACAGCCCCACCCTTTGCACTCCTCTCTGGCTACGGCACAAAATGCCAGGAATTGGGTGGCTCACACACCACTTGCTGGAGGCAAAGACCAACAAGTAGTTAACATATAAAAGGGAGATGGCCCTCATTCACAGGAGTACAGAAGGCTGATGGACCTGGATATTCAGCAAGGGCTGGACACCTGCATATTATTAGCTGCTGCAGGCTGAATGGCCAAAGGCAGCTCCCTAACCTGATAACTTGTTTATTGTTTACCAAACCTTACCATGGATGTCTGTTTGCTTTGCTAAAGGGCAAATGTATGTTCTAGTAAATAAAAGGCTGTGGGTCCAGAGATTCAGAGAGCCACTGCCCTCGAGCGGAGGTTTCTGCCTGGCTCTCCCCATGCCTTCCAAATGTATATTTCTTGTCTAGTGTATCCGTTTATGTCTCCGCCCCTCTCCAGATCCTGAATCCATGCTGCAAAAGCCGGCGGCAGCTGCTTAGTGCTCACAGTTCCGTGGACTACAAGTCCAAGGTCAGGGTGTGAGCATTGGACTTCTCAGCCCCGCCCCTCGGTTTATAGATGCCAGTCTTCTCCCGTGTTCTTACGTGTTCTTTCCTCGGTGTGTGTCTGTGTCCTAACCTCCAATTACGACATCAGCCGTATTGAAGTAGGGCCCACCCTCATGGCCTTATTTTAACTTGATTACCCCTTTAAAGGCCCAGCCCTAAAGAGAGTCCCGTCAGGAGGTACAGGGAGTTAGGGCTTCCATATATAAAATTGGGGGTGGGGGGCACACACATCTCAGCCCATATCAAACCTTCTTATTGGTAATCGACCCCCTCGGTCATGTGAAGTACAAAGCAGTTGTCAGATAAAGGAACGCCTCTTCCGTGGCTACCCCCGAGACCCACAGTTCTCTGCCAGGTATTGGTTGGGGAGCTGAGTGCTTAGAAGGGCCATTGGCATCCACCGTAGGTGAAGAAAACCTGAGCATCCCCCGTTCCTCCTCCCTTTCCCACGCTGTCACGTCCACATCCTTAAAGACAGTGCCGTGGCCTTGACCGGTTTGGCTCAGTGGATAGAGCGTCGGCCTGCGGACTGGGGGGTCCCAGGTTCGATTCCAGTCAAGGGCATGTGCCTTGGTTGCGGGCACATCCCCAGTGGGGGGTGTGCAGGAGGCAGCTGATCGATGTTTCTCTCTCATCGATGTTTCTAACTCTCTGTCTCTCTCCCTTCCTCTCTGTAAAAAAATCAATAAAAATATTTAAAAAAAAAAAAAAGACAGTGCCGTGCCCTGCCTCAGACACGGCAGCCCAGGAGGTTGGCTTCTGCTCACACTGACGGGTCTCTGCAGATCCCCCCGAGGACACATTTCTGGGGTAGTTTAGGGGGAAAACCACAAGGCTCGACAAACCTGAACTCTGATTCGCCCTCACTCACCCCTGCTCTAGCGCTCTGGCCCCCAGGGAAACGTCAACGTATGGATTTATGTGAGGAAATAGCAGCCGTACGACTGGTTCTCTGTGAGCAACACCCGAGGAGGAAGCGTTCCCTGGGCCTCGTTCACTGGAGTACAGGCCGCACCCCACCGAGGCCCTGCCCCGGGGAATCGCCACGCCTAGTGCGCAGTAGGCACCGAGTATTCGCCTATGGAATCAAATTGGCATTCTTGCTTGTCAGCCCACAACCCGGGCACCTGCCCTGACCGGGAATCGAACCGTGACCTCCTGGTTCATAGGTTGACGCTCAACCGCTGAGCTACACCGGCCAGGCGTACGCCACTCTTTTTGTTGATACCTCCTCTGCTTTTCATGGCCTCACTCAGGGTTTGGCCAGACCAGCAAGGAATGACCTCTGGAATTAAAATAATTCCCTCATCTCATTAAACCAACTTTGCTGAGTGTGGGTGTAGAGAGCGCCCAGGAAGGCACATGGGCATTTCTTTAAATTATCAGCTGAGCCGAAACCGGTTTGGCTCAGTGGATAGAGCGTCGGCCTGCGGACTGAAAGGTCCCAGGTTCGATTCTGGTCAAGGGCATGGACCTCGGTTGCGGGCACATCCCCAGTAGGAGGTGTGCAGGAGGCAGCTGATCGATGTTTCTCTCTCATCGATGTTTCTGGCTTTCTATCCCTCTCCCTTCCTCTCTGTGAAATACCAATAAAATATATTTAAAAAAAATAAATAAATAAAAATAAATTGTCAGCTGAACCCAAGGCGATAGGCAAAGCCACACCCTGGGAACACATTTTGCCAAAAAAGGCAAGGGCGTTATCAGCTTGACCTTCATTTCAGCCCAGGTGGTGGGGAGTGGGTTTTGATATCTAAATCCAGTCCAGCACCAGGAATGCTCGGGCCTACTCAAGAATGCAAATAATCTCCTTTTGTCTTGACTTTTGGTGAAACGTCCTGGTATTTGGGGTATAAAATAA